>NC_133013.1:0-300000 GCF_048564905.1 Vicugna pacos | reverse complement strand
TTCTTACAGTCTTAATTTACCTATTTGTAATAGAAGGTTTAAACAAAGTTATTGTGTTTTGATTTCTTTGCTTAATGCTTCAGAATAGCACAATGTCCATTAGGTCTATCTTCCTCGAAAAATTATTCTGCTTATATCTTAGTTTTATTCTGTTATGTCACTGTGAACATTTCAGACTTGTTGTGCAAACAATGGAAAAATTGGACTTTTCTTCCAGTGTTAGAAACCAGTGAGCTGGGATTTTATAAAACAGCTAGAAGCGGCCTCTGGAGCACCTTAAAGCTGAGAATTGTATTGAGTTCCCTGAGTATTGACCCCGCCGCTGTGCGTTAATTGGTCGTAGGAGATTTGGTACATATACAAAGGTGTGTAGTTTTTTGACTTGGGTTTGTTTGCACGCGCTGCCACTGAGCCATGTGAGCCTGAGTCAGTTCGTTTGAGATTTTCCCTCGTCTGTGAGATGGGGACATTCGTATCTGCTTTGTAGAATTGTGAGAATTAGAAATCATGTAAAGTGTTTACCACAATGGGTATGTCAAGAGGGCTCATAAACTTTAGCTGCTCTTT
Source organism: Vicugna pacos (assembly GCF_048564905.1). Taxonomy (NCBI): domain Eukaryota; kingdom Metazoa; phylum Chordata; class Mammalia; order Artiodactyla; family Camelidae; genus Vicugna; species Vicugna pacos. The sequence continues at coordinate 299,433 of NC_133013.1, read as the reverse complement.
GGTGTGAAGCCATCATTTGAGAGTCTTCGGCAATTACTAAGAAACAGGAAAATAAGAAAAGCTGGTTTTATGATGAAAGATATTTGAGGAGGTTCCATAGTTCCTATAACCATAATTAAGCATCAGCAGAGTAAGAATTGTTACACAGTCGCCCTGAACCAATGTTAAGCCACAGAATTATTTGTTACTTCATATATGTAGGGGCCTAAGGAGATCCAATACTTATACACATGTTGTCTCCGGCAGCCAACTGAGAGATGACACAGAACAGCAGACAGGTGATAAATGTCTTCTTTGTTATCGATGAAGCCACGTTCTCCATGAACTTCAGGGCTGTGGGAAATGCGTGTCATGATAATGTGTCCCAGAATTAGAGATTCACCCTGTCCCATGTAGCTCTGGGCCACAGCGAGCCTTCCCTTGAGAGGACCTGCCCCTTCAAGCACAGGGCTTTCCTGCCATGGAGCTGAGCATCCCGGGTGCTTCCCACTGGTGACCAACACTGGAGGGGAAGGTAGGGTTTCAAATACCCTGCTTGTCTCCCCGGACACACACCTCACTCTGTTAGTGTGATGAGTGCTAGGTGTGGGCCAGGGGCCAGAGGCGTGAAGGGGAAGCACTCTCGATGGCCCAGAGGAGTGGTTAGGAGGCATCACCTCCCTTGGTTTAAACAGGTGGTGGGATGGAACAGAAGGGTGCTCCCCAAGAGTTTATAAAAGTAGAAATAAGGATATTCTTTGGGACTTAGACTAGCCAGGAAACACATAAGATGATTAGAAGGGAGACTTGTAAATCACTTTGATATTAAGTTGACATTCGTCGAGCACCAAAAGTGTGCTACATTCTTTTCTGGGAGTTTTACAGAAATGAATCCTTCAATCTTCTCAACAAGCGAGTGAGGAAGGTTTGATTGTTGTCCCAGGTTTACAGTGTGGAAATTGAGGCACACAGAGGGTAAGTATGTTGGCCAAAATCACAGAACCAGCAAGTGGCACAGCTGGTATTTAAACCCTGGCTGTCTGGTTTTGAGGCTCGTAGATATGGGCTTTGGGTGTTTAGATGTATCTGCATCCCAGAATCTCTGTACTTCTGTGCATCAGTTAGAAAGGACAGGGAAAGGAGAGTTACACAGGTTCTCATAGTCGTGTCTAGGCCACTGTCCACGGAGAGTGCACTGTGATTGGCGTTGTTTTCCAGGCAGTATATCTGTTCTTATAACAGAAATTTAGTCCATTGAGTTAATCTAGAAACCCTTCCTGTTTTGCTTCTGTCCATGCTTGCCATGTGACTGCCTGCCCGTGATTGGGAGGTGGAGGAGAAAATGTACTCATGGTTGAACTCTGATATTTCAGTCTGGTTCATAGCTTCACATCTTCTGTTACATTAATAAGTTAAGTTTCTGGTTTCCTTTCATCAGTGTGTCATGAGTTTGTTTAATGGGAAACCAGTCCATGGGAGCCCAGGGGTGTTGACGGTATAATTTCTGAGCACGTGTGGCACTTCTACCCATGCAGACCTGGCTGGAGGATTTCCACCATCCGCACTGATTTCCCCCAACATCAGGGTCCTCTCCCACCCCCGGATGTGAGGCTGGGAGCACTCTGAGTAAGCCAGTCAGAGGCCAAGTTCACCAATCAGAAAATGATGAAGTACGTGGAAGTGGGTTTAATAGAAGAAAAGGGCTTCCAGGTAGTCCGATGGGCTGTTCGAGTCCGTTTGGTGAAAAGCTGTTACTGTCTGTGGTTGAGCTACTTCTTTGCTCTTGAAATGTGTGGAGTAGATGAAGGGATTTTAAAAAGCAGAAAGGAGTGATTTCAGGTGGTACGTCCACACCGGTGAGAAGTGATATGACCGCCTTTGTGAGGCATAGACAGAGTCTTACAAACTTCATAAAATAACTTTAAAAGCTCTTCCATCTGAGTGCACTTCACATGGGGTCTAGTTCATCAATGGTCACACTGAGACGGCAAATAATTGATGATGGCAGAAAGGACACGGAGGCATCAAAAAGGTCTCTGTAATTTTCCCTTTTTAAAAGATGTGGCACAGTGTTATATATTTGAGCTGGTTTTTCACTGGACAATTTTTAGTGTTTTCTGGGGCTCCCCAGTGCCCCAAACTTCCGTACATCTGGGTGTCCCCTCAGTGCAGCTCTGTCAGCGCTTGCCCTGGGCTGACGTGGTGTCACGGGGAGCAGGACGGTCAGCGTCCCCGGCTCCTCCGAGCTCCGTCTCCTCATCCGCAGCGCCGGGGTTCTCATCCGTGTTTACTTAATAGGGTTGCTGAGAATCACACCTGATGCTTGTCAGGTGTGATTTGTGGTTGTCTCTGTGATTGGCATATAGTCAATATTTGATAGAAACACTTGTTTTTTTAGTATAATTGTAGCACCTAGATTGCAGTGGTTTTAAGTCTGCATTTTTTTTATAACTTTATTCTTGTTTTTCAATATGCACTTATTTTTATTTATTTTTTTGGAGGTACTGGGGACTGAAGCCAGGACATTGTGCATGCTAAGCAGATGCTCTACAACTAAGTAATACCCACCCTCCTTGTCTGCAGTTTAAAATAAATATTGCAATACACAAAATAGCTCTTAAACACCCTCATGGGATCTAGTATCTGTATAGACACTTGAAAACATATGCTATTTCAATAAGAATAAATGTTGTTGGGACATACATTTCCGAATCTGTTAATGTGCTTAAAAACGATCATAGGTAGTGATAAACACGAATATTTGATCCAGTACTTCCTAGGGTCCCTTTTGCCATCAAGGGAAATTACATTCTACAGAGAAGGCTAATTGGGTCTCTTTGATGTTTGGATGGTTTAGCAGATGATCTAGGCTTTCAAAAGCTGACAGTTTTGTATTTTAAACTAACTACAAAGTTATCTTCTAGAAGTTGTAAGTACTACCTTTTGAAGTGCCCAGTAATCCAGGGGGTATGTGTCTGTGTCTGTGTGAACGTTTTTATGTGTGATTTCAGGAAGGTAGAAATAACTTCCATATAGACTTCTGATACCTTTCTCCTCCAGTTCATGGTGTAGTCATATATTTACACAAATAAATTGATATTCTTTTGTCATTTGGCATATTGGGAATAAGAGGTTCTCATACTTGTTTCAGAAGTGTTGGGGAGCATGAGCTTAGAAAATGGGAGGAGAAAGAGGCAAGGAGGCACTTCACACTTTGTGCAGGATATGAGAATCTGCAGCTTTTCGTTTCTCTTTTCTTCTAAAGCAAACTGGCACTGAATTGTAACCTACTATTTCTGAGAATGGCTTTTCTGATCAGATACAAGTGCCTCAGATTTTTCAAGGCAACATGAATGACGAAATGTGTTTCAGCAGTTATCATTAAAAGTAGTTTTATTTTTCAAGTAAAAGCTGTAGACTGTTCTTACTTCCAGCGGTACAAGAAATTCTCATTGATATATGTACATGATCTATGTGCTTCGTTTCTCTGTTCTTTTTTTTTTTAAAGTGCTGGTTTCATTGTGGTTTGAATGAATGTTTAAAATATCTAGATTTTGATCTTTAGAACATGCTGATTTATCAGAACTGTTAAAAACCTGATTGTTATTTGGTCCTTGTTTGATGGGGCACCCTATTGATTTCTGTTGTCAGTTAAAGAGGGAAATTCTTCCTCTAGCCTGCAGATCATTAAGTGAATGCTTTGCAGTGTGCCTTTAAAATTCTTTTAATGCATTGAGCATGTTTGCCCCTTGAAGTTTTTATTGACTCATAGTAATGACGTTGCTTTGATTCTTTGGATTTTCCTCCTCTCCACAAGAATTTGAATTCTCTGTTGCATTTTGTATACATGTTCTTCAGAGGGGAAGAACTTTTGTTTATTTACAGAGGTGGATATTCCTATCACCTCTGAATGCCTTCTGTAATTAATACAGCAAATATCTGTTTTTGCAGTGCTTAATTATTTCATAAACTATTTATTGGCTTAAGCAGAAACAATGACAAAGAGTGATAATAAAAAAGTATGAGAAACTTCATTCCTTTGAAAAATAGAAATGAGGTGGTCAGCCTTACCCATGCTTTGTGCCTGACACACTCTCATGTCATTGTGTATCTTGATTCTTAGATGGAGTTGCTTCAGATTTGTAGATTATTGTTTGAACACTGTTGTTGAATCCTTTCTCGAGGCTGATGTATCCTGTTGGGTGTGTGGAAAGAGTAGAAGGGAAACAAATGCTTTGTTTTGTTTTCAGGAGGCCTGAGTTGATGAGAAAAGAGTTGAGGGTGGGCTGAAAAACAGAGTGACACTCCCTCTCCTCCCAGCTGAAATTGATAAACAAAAAAATCAATTAAGTGTATCGGTAGTTGATCAACAGAAGTTAGTGGGCCCAAACTCTCTAGATATGCCCAAAGGAAAGTACTGAATTCAGCTGCAGAATTATGTGCTTTACCAAGATGAAGCAGCTTAGAGCAATCAGAAAAATCAGTAATATGCTGAAATATAAAAGGAATATTATATTTTTTATTTCTGAAACTTTTCTACGTTAAGTTGTGTAGAGCTAAAATTAAGTTTCAAGCACCAGGAGTTAAGAGTGTGGGTGGTTCTGTATGATCGTAATTCATGGATGTGCCTAGACACTGCTAGAGTGGCTGAAGCTGGCAGGAAAAGACCCACAATAAGGATTTGTCACCCTAAGTTGTCCTCCATAATGGTTCCATGTGGGAGCCCATGATTGGGTTAACAAATTGTAACACACCACAGTCGCCTGTGATCTTTAAGAAGAAAAAAATATGCTTTGAAACTGCTTTGCAAGCAAGTGCCTGTGCATCCTCTCTCCAGCCTCCTTGCCTTAAAAAGCAGAGACAATGCTTCTCTTGCATAGTTGAGGTTTTCGATAGCACTCTGCTGGTTGCAAAGCAAGGACCGGGGCCCTGAGGTATAAACGCTGGGCTTGTGTGCTGTTAGATATTCTATTATCCCGAAAACAAGGACCTGGCTGGTCTGGTAGTCTGCTTTGTAATTCACATATCTTAAAATATATCTTGTTCCCCTCAACCCATGACTTCCCTAAAGATACAATAATCCTTTGTACTCATTGTGTATTCTACAATCTCTGCCTCACCCTGTCTTTCCCGGAGTTCCTCCTTACTATCACACAACTGTTAATGAATATTTCCTTTGATTATACACAATAAATATGGGAGAATTTGAGAGGCTCTTGGAGTTGGCTCCCTAATCCCTCTCGATTTCTTGTCTTTTTCCACAAAGTCTGGAGTAATGATTTCCTGTAGATAAGACTCCTGCCAGCCAGAACCCACAGTTCCAGGTGAGAACGATGCAGGCTTTATAGCTCCTACCCGAGGGAGAGAGAGGAGGTAATTGAGATATGCTCCCCTGTGTTCCCTTCCTGCCCCAGGGCCACAGCAGTTCACCTGCAGACTTCTGGCCTCTGCTCGCAGGGCCTCTGTCCCAGGACTGACTGCAGCATTTTCTTTCCTTGTTAACATATTCTGTGCCTTTCAGAAGTTGGTCTCTTCTTTGCAATTCAAACCTGGCAGATGTGATGGTGGTCAGCGTGCTGGTGGGCAGTAACTTGGGGACTCCCAGGAGCCATGCTGATTCCCCTGAGTCTCTCAATCGGGGTTACAGAACAATCGAGCACCAAAGGAAGCCCATTCACGTGAGGTCAACAGAGCATTTCATCACTTTCATTTTATTTTTAAATTTTCAGTGGAGAAATTATTTGTAACAAACTGTTCCAGATATTTGGCCACCTGCTTTCCTCACCACCATTTCCTTGTTGGCTCTGGTGCTTGTTTTTAGAACCAGGTTTCTTCTCTGGTCATTTCTAGCAGCTGCGCTTGCCGAAGCCTTGATCTGCATTTGAAGCAGAAAGCATCTTCTTGACGTGAAACTGATTTTCCTATTTCTGAATATTTCGTGTACAATCAGCAACTGTTTGAAGTGAAATGCTCTTGTCCAATTTCGGTTAACTCACATTTGCTGATCTCCTGCTTTCATGCTGAGGGCAGTTTCTTCTTCCTCTAATAAAAATTAGCAATTTGCATTTACTATGGAAGGTACTCGCCCGAGGTGCTTTTTTTCTTAACAGTTTTAATACAATTCACCCATTAAAATGTACAGCAGTTTTTACTCTATGCCCAGAATTGTGCATCCCATTCAATATTAGAACATTTTCATCCCCTCAACAGGAAGCCCCGTATGCATAAGCAGTCATTCCCATCTTCCCAATCCTCCCCCAGCCCCAAGGATCCACTCTTCACTCTCTGTGGATTTGCCTGTGCTGGACATTTCATGTAAATCGAGTCACTTTATGGAAGTGGAACCGTCTATTTTGACTGACTTCTTTCACACCGAGTAACGTTCTCAATGTTTGTCCATGTTGTGGCCTGGGTCAGTACTCTATGCTTTCCTGTTGCTGAATAATATTCCACTGTATGGCTGAGCCCCTCTGTTTACCCATTCATCAGGTGATAGGCATTTGGGTTGTTTCTGTTTTTTGGCTGTGATGAGTAGTGTTGCTGTGGATATTCTTTTAGGAGTCTTTATGTGGACATTAGTTTTCCGTTCTCTTACGTGTGTGCCCAGACAACAGAATTGCTGGGTCATTCAGAAACCAAATGTTCAACTGTCTGAGGACCTGCCAGGCTGTTTTCCAAAGTTGCCATGCTGTGTTTCGACCTCACCAGCAAGGGCTGCATGCTCCGCTTCCTCTGTGTCCTTGTTAGTGCTTGTTATTCTTTTTTTTATTATAATCTATTTTTGTGAGTGTGAAGCGGTTTCTCCTAGAGGTTTTGACTTGATTTCCCTTACATCTAATGCTATTGAACATCGTTTCATTTTGCTTATTGGCCATTTGTATATTTTTGTTGAAAAATAAATTTTCAGATACTTTATTCACATTTTAATTGAGTTCCCTTTTTATTGTTGAGTTGTAGGGTTGTTTGTTTGTTTTTTTTTCATTTGGAGATACAAATTCCTAGTCAGATAAATGATTTTAAAAAAATTTCTCCTATGTGCTGTTTTTTCACTTTCTGGATGGTGCACTTTGAAGCAAAATTTTAAATTTTGATGAACTCCAATTTATCCGTTTTCTTTGTTCCTTGTGACTCTGGGGTATTTTTTAAAATCTGAGGTATTTTATTTAAACTTTTATATATAAAATAACTTAATCTGTAGGACCGTTCTCGTAAATGGGTGCAGTTGTTGTCACCAGTCTATGGATAGGAGACTCAGATGCAGAAAATTTCACTGAAATATCAGTGTCACAGCTACCCAGTGCTGTGGGAATTCAGACCCTCATGTTTGTCCCCAGCATCTGTGCTCTTCACCACCATGCTCCACTACTGCCTGGAATCGTTAATGAAAACGTCTGTCCTTTTTTGATTTCTTGTTTGTTTGTTTTCTCATTAGGGACCTCATCTCCTTATTTTCATTTCGGATATCAGTGTTGATTTATTTTAGGTCTCACGTAGGCAGAAACATTGCTATCACTTAACTTCTTTATTACTCACTCTCCAGTGATGATTGTTGCTAGTTGACCTAATCAAGTCATGCTTAAGTCCTTCCTGCTCATGACACTAAAAACAGTCATGACTTACAGAATGCTCAAAGAAGAAAGTACTTGATTGATTTTATTTTGATAGCCAATGAAAACAATCAAATAAAAACCAGGTGTTGACACGGCTTATAAGCCCTCCAGAATAGGGTCACTGTCTTCCCTGTGTTTCATTGGTTCGGTGACAGTGTCTGGATAGTGCCTTGCTGTCCAGCAGATTTGTGAGGATACGGTGCTCGTGAATCATTGTAAGGACAGAATTTTTACAACAGACTGTGTTGTTCATTTCACGAGGGAAAAGATATATAGAAATTCTGCTCAGATCTATTTTAAAATTAAGCTTTGAATTTTTAAAAGAATTCAAGAAACCATACAAAGATCTTTGTCACTAATTTTAGACCTATTTTAGACACTTTATGGTTACATAGCAGGGTAACTTACCAAGTAGTTTTGACAAGAGGAGTGTATTATTGATTTTTTGTTTTAGTTGAAATATTCTATTTGGTATAAAGTAATCAGTGCCTATAAATGAACAAATATGTTTGTATTTCTATGCAACATGGGAGCAGGCTTCATATGTTTCTATGTAATATATATGACTGTGTGTTTTAATCTGTCTGTCAGTGTTTTTATAGTTTTTCAGCAATGTTGTAACTTTAGAATTCTTCTAAGGAATTCAAGCCCGATACTACTGCAGTTTGTACTGTGTATCCTGTCTTATGCATGGGATTCCACTGTCCCCTCAGTGAGGAATTTCCTCTCCTATTGAGTTAGTAGCAGAGTTAAAGGAACTGTGATTTCTAGGCCTTTGCTCTCCATGTGTTTCCAGTTAGTTGTTAATCATGATTTTCCCTTTCTTGAGTTTTCATTATTCAATTAGAATTTTTGAAAATAGCTATGAATATTTTTCACCAGTCTCCCTAGAAACGTGATGTATTTGTGCTTTTCAGTTTTCAATTTATGAAAATTGTAAATGCACACTTGTTTTTAAGTACTCCTTTTTCACTAGATATGTATTTACCTCTTTATAGTTAAAATAATTTTTTCCCAATGAATGAATCGGTGTGCACATTTTAAAAGATACTTTACTTTTTATTTTTCTTATTCTAACAGATATATTCATTGTACACAATTTAGAAAATAAGGATAAACACAGTAATAACTTAAAAATGGCCTCTAATCTCACCTGGAGATACAGTTGTAAGGTTTGAAATTGAGAATTACAAGTCCTCTCACATTGTTCTTGTATTTCAAGTACGTTTTGGTTACTGAGACCCTCGAATTCCCATATGAATTGTAGCAGCAGCTAGTCAGTTACTGCAGAGGAGCCCACTGGGATTGTGATTGAGACCACGTTGAGTATACGGATCGCTCTGGGGAGCACTCCCATTCCAAGAGCGCTGTCATCTGATCCATGAATGTGCATGGTGTGTCTGTCCAGGTATTTAGGTCTTCATTAATTTTTTGTCAACAATGCGTAGCGTTTACATAGTATAATTTTACTTTATATTTTTACCTTTATACTGAGTACAATTGTGCAAGGTACCAGGATCAGAATTGTATTATAACCCCGCCACTTGCTGTCACCGTGGACACTGCGGTCTTTCTTTGCCCTCTGTAAAATCTTGCACAAAATAGGACTTCAGTAACTCTCTCTTGAATGATTGATTATATGATTGCTGGATGATGCTTTAGAGTCCTTGTGATGATGTCTTTTTCCCAGCGTTTCCCCTCTTCTTAACTATGCCCTTTCTCTTCCTTTCCTCCAGCCTGGGTTTCAGCCTGCCTGTGGCATTGATTTTCCATGTATGGGGACTCTTCCTTACACTAGTTTACGATAATGTTACATGTGGGCTGTGGAAACTTGTTAGATATCAGGAAAGAGCAAATACATTGCATGCTAGTATTTTTAGACAGTGGTATTCTTTTATAGATTCAAATTAAATCAGGCTGACCCACTGAGTCATCCCCTGAGCTCTTTTCACCTTCCTACAGGTGATACTGCTCTGGTTGCTGCATGCACCCTTCCCCCAGACTTGGTTTTGGAGTTGAGTAAGTCACCATCAGTGGAGCACTCTCTTTAAAAGATGAAGAGAACGTTTGCTCCTTCTCCCTGGTTCAGGTAACAGTTAAAGAATGGAGCCCCAACTTATTCTGACCCCTGCTCTTTCCGTTCCTTTCTCCAGGGGAAAAGTGTGCAATTCAAAAATATAAAGATTGTGAGCTAATTGGATAGACAAGACAACCAGTCATTTATTAAATATCCTTTCATGCCAAAAACAAATGTATTATGCACACAAAAAGCACATGAAGTACGGTAGTACTGTGGTTGCAAACGTGGGTTTGAGTTTGATTCCTGCTCTGGAGTGACCAGTCTTGTCAGATGGAGAACTGGTAGGTCGGCTTATCCTTTCCCGGACTTGTTTTTGGTCCTGTAGAGATGGGGCTCGCTAGGCGTCCCCCCCCGTAGCAGTGCTGTGGGGTGTAAATTACGCATGTGGGCAGCCCGAGCACAGCTGCTCTTTCCTCGTAAGTGCAGGAGAGCATAGATTTTCCGGTGACGGCTTATGACCGCACTGTGTAGACACTCAGTGCTCCGAATGGATGCCTTGTGGTTTGGAGTTAGGATTCTCAATTCTGTAAATACCCAAGGATTGTGTTATTGGGCCCTGCTGAGTTGAATCTATTCTTTAGAAAGTACATAGTGTAGATATATTTTTCAAGCATGCATGCTTTTTTTTCTTTTATTATTTATAATTCTACCCTCTCATCTCTTGGTGTGACTTTTCATGGAATCCAGGAAACAGTCCTGAGCCACCTGCCTCTTCACATTTCTCTGTGGTGGGTTTCTTCCCTGACTAGAAGACGGTTTTGCATAGAAAATTTTCTTTGTTCCCCTTTCCTTGGAGTCTCTCTGTTTTTCTCCCCATCTCTCACCTGTCCATCTGTCCATTTCTCAATCCACTGATTCTTCTGACTTGTTACAAAAAGCACTTCAGGCAGCTTACAGAAGAACAGATACCAAGTAAACAGGTGAGAAAATGGGGCCAAGTTCAGACAGTGAGTCTAGGAGTTAAGCCTGTGTGAGAATTGCAGGCGTGAGACACAAGCCTCTGCCCTGTGACTGATAAGATCGACAACAACAGTGTGCCTGAGGCTCCCAGTAGACACAGGGAAGCAGGGTTTGTGTGAGATGCTCACTGGCTGTGAAATAAATAAGTGGTTTAGGAGAAGCTCAGCCTTTCCAGCTACTAAGGCTCAGGAGAATATTTTGAGTGTGTTCCAAAATGAGAGTATTGCTTCTTTTCTTTTTTCAGAGTTCTATGTATAGTTGGTTACATTCTATACCTGAAAATTTCTCCAAAACTGCTTCCCACGTGAGTCCCATGGCTCGGGAATGGGGTGGTTCTTCTCATTGATGGGTGTTGGCCAGAAACAGAAAATGACAGCCTCAAAGAAGACTAGGATTTGTCAGTTATGCTTTGTCAGTGTTGTAGATTTCAAAAATGCTTTCACTATTTCTCTCCATCTGAGGCGGCAGCGTGCTTTCTTACCAGCGTCAGAAGCTCAGGGCCACGGGATGGTGGAGGCTAACTTCACTGCCGTCAAGACAGCTAAAGTAGTCACTACAGGCGTGGTGCTTTTAAGTAGTGCATTTCATGTTCTTTAATAGGTTTCAACAGGTTGTTAATTAACTGAGTTAATTAACATTTAATAAATATGATGCATTTTTGAAAAGACAGTTATAGGCAGAATATAAGTTGTGAACACTTTACAAACGGTTTCATTACTGAAATTTCAGTAGGGAAGATCCAGTTTATCTTATTTACGACTCTCTTTAAAAGTAACAAAGAAACAAGACAGAAAAAGCAGAGGATGATTTCTGTTCTTCCTCTCAGCTTGCAGGTGCCCTCACCTCCAGTGGCATCCATCCAGACACCAGCACTGACACTGGCCGTGCTCAGAACTGCCTCAGCCCTGAAGACACAACTGACAAATAGAAGGGGGCCGCGTCCTGTTACAGCAGGTGCTCTCACTTTGTGGGTCCTTATATAACTGCATGGTGTTATTCAGGATCGCCCGTTCTACATTGTGTGACGCTGCTGCGGTGTCTCCTAGTTATTTGTTTTGGTAAGTACTCGTGCATGTTTATCAATGTGTTTTACTAGACATCTAAAAATGCTTTTTTCAGATGAAAAATAATGTGTATTTAATATAAAAGTCTGAAAAAAGGGCAAAAGGATCTTCCTGATCCCACTACTCAGAGATAATAAGTAACACGTTAACATCTACTTTCTGTTCTTTTCATCAGTGTGTATTACCTCTGTCATAAAAACCAGTGAGCAATCTGTGCCTGTTTATTGTGTGGAGACCTCCATTTTCCATTCAGCTTATTACACGTTTTTCTACAATATTCTATCTCCCCTGGCATGATATTTAATGACCAGTATATCATTCTGTCTTGTGGAGGCAACGTCCATTTTTCTCCGGAATTAAATAAACCTATAAATTCCAAGTATACGTAACTGAAATACTGAAAAGAGTACTGTGGTGGTGCCGAAAGGCCCATACATCCCTTCCCATTTTACCTGAGAGTAAAAACTGCTGACAATATGGTGTATATATTTCATGAATTTTATGTCTATGTGATATATATATACACACACATACATACACGTATATGAGAAATCTATGTATATCTGTGTGTATATATGCTTTATTGAAAAATAAGGCCATACTATATGTATTCTGCAGCTCGGTTTATTCACTCAAGTGTATATCATATTCGTCCTCCCACACCAGACCCACCCGGTCCTTTCAGATAGAGTAGTGGGGTCTCCTGATGTGCAGGTTTGGTCTCTTGTGTAAGGACACCTTTCGTGGGAGAGTACTGTGGACAAGGCCTTGGACTACGCCAAAATGCCGGCCCCTTAGTGCCCACATCTCGCCTTGATTTACCGCATCATTGTCTTGATGGTAGACACATAAGTTTTCTCCATTTTCCACTGTCAGAAAGGATGTTTGACTGGCATCCTTCTCGTACAAACATTCCTGTGATCTTGTATGAGTATTCCTTTAGTTAAGGTTTCTGGAAATTTCGTCCCTGGATGTGACAACTACATACATCACAGGCTCCTTTCAAGTGACTCTAGAAATTCCTTCTCCTGTGGGGAATGAAAAGATGTAGAATAACTTATGTAACCAATTCTCTATTGCTGAATATGATTTCACTTCAGCTTTTCTTCCCACCATTTTAAACAGTGCTGTGTAAATGCCCTGATGAGTACATCTTTTTGAACTGATTTTTTTCTTAACGAAATGATTCCTAAAAGTGGAGTTCAGTCTGTGTGTACACACGTTTTTCAGAGTTTACATATCCATTGGCATGTCGTCCTCCTAAAAGATCACTCACAGTTTGTTCTATGAAAGATGTACACTAGCTAGAATATCTTTTAAAAATATTTGCCAATATGATTAGAAAAGTGCTTTTTCATTGTTTTAGTTTGCACTTGATGACCAGTGTGGTATTGAGCGTTTTTCACTCATTAGCCTTCTGACTTTTAAAAAGTGAATGATTCCTTTTTACTTTTGCACACATTTAAGTGAGGGAGCGTCTTGTTTCTTTGTGACAGCTCTTTGTATGTTATGAAAATTAACCCCTTGTCTTCATCAGCATGTATCACAGAGCTTTTTCTTGTCATTTCTTGCCTTTCATTTTGTTCAGTTGGTTCATTTTTGTTGTGTCCCAAAATAATCTTAAGATAGTAAATGTCTACTTTTTGGGTTTTATCCTTGATATTATTCTTAGAAATACTTTCTTATAATGGTATAAATCTCTTCTGTAGTTTTTTTAATCTCTAAGATGGAGATGATAATACTACTTGTTATACTGAGGAGAAGTTGAATTAATATGAGCAAAGGGTTGTATTTGCTGTTATTAATATTTTCTGATATTTACATCACTATCTGTAATTTTTCTTGTGGTCATTATGACAGGAATAGAATTTGTTTTTTCCAGGTGATTCCCTGATCGTCCCAGGACAATTATTGAAGTCATACTTTGCTCTTTGATTTGAAATCCCACCTGTACAAAATACTTATATACACTAGAGTCTCTTTTTGAGCTCATGGTTTATTTCTGTCAATCTTACTTTCTTACTCCAGCGCTATTTCTTACATATTGTAAAAATTTACATAATATTTGACAGTGTGATTTTTTTAATTCTTTTTTCCATGCCTAATTTTCTTGGCTAGTATAATGAGTTTATTACTCCTGAAGAATTCTAAAATACTATTTTCAAGTTAAAAAAATAGATAAGAGTTGTCATGGGATTTTTTAGTAAGTTTTGAATTATCTTTAGGAGAACGTACATCTTTACAAAACTGCTTTCCTCCATACAATATGTTGATGTCTCTACATTCACACATCTTACTTTACCCCTCAGTACAGTCCTGTAGTTTCTTCATGTACAACATGGGCATTGTTTTTGAGTTTATTCCAGATTATTGTTGATGTTTTTGTTAATTTTGTAAGTGAGAATTTTTTGCTATTATATTCTGTAACTGTTAAAACTGACAATTAGGAAGGCAGATTCGGTTTGTAAACACTCACTTTGTAACTTGTCATTTAAAATTGTAAGTATTAATTAATTGTTCCAGAATCCTTTCTTTTCTGTTTTTAAAAATTTGTTTCCAAGATTATCAAAATGGTCACAGCTAAGTAGTATAGGTGGGGAGACACATGGAGAGAGGTAATGTGGCTCATGTACAAACTGTGAGCAGTTTTTTGGCTGCCTTTATGCTGGAAAAGCCACTGAAGAGGCCAGGTCAGAACAGGGGTGGCTTTGTATGCACTTGAAAGCCAGCTTTCCTGCATGTATGGTGAAGCCTGTTGGGCGAGGCAGGTAGATGATCAAGGTCGAATGGAGTTTATTGGCTGCACAAAGTGCTGTGTCTGAGAGCTGGAGACCATCGCCATGGGAAATGCTTGGTGCCGGGAACAATGCAGGGGTGCTGGGGAGCCTGTGAGTTAAGGATTTTCGAGCCCTGGGAGTGGGAAAATCAGACTCTGCATTCAGATCTGAGTTTGAATTCATCCTCTTTAGTTTACTGGTCCACTGACTTTTGTCAAGTTATATACCCTTTCAACTCCTGTATTCTTGTCTCTCAAAATAGGAGAATTACGGCCTGCTTCTTGAGTGTTTGATCAGGTTAAATAATTTATGTCTATAAGATGCCATGTACAGTCACAAGCTCAGTGAGAAATGGGCTGTCGCCTCTTCTTCTGCTAGTTAGTGCTTGACAAGACATGGGGGAAAGCCAGTCCCTAATTTGTGTGTGATGCAAGTAGGAACAAAATTAATGTCTTGCCTTTCCGTAGCAGTATTCTTACTCCTTTGCTTCATTTACATCTTTCCTCCTTTCCTTTCCCTTTTCCCATCCTCCACCAAAAGAGCCTGAGACTCTTTCAGAACACTAGATTCAAATTACTTTAAAGTTTGGCTCATCCTCATGAAATGACAGTAACATAAAAAAAATCTGTACACATCCCAGACATCCCAGAATACATTGTATTTGGTTTACACACATACACGCGCATGCACATACACACACACACAATCAGGCTACCTCCCACCTGCAGAGGGAGAAGGACTACTTTTTCTGACTTTTCATTCACTGAGCGTGAGAACAAAGTCTCTTATGCAGACTTTCACCAGGCTTCGTGCATTGTGTTTTTAATTGGATTTCTGCTTTGTGGTCATAGATATAGTCTCCTAATAGAAGAGAGAAAGTGGAAACATAGACATTCTGCTGAGATATTGGTGTCATCATATTTGAGTTGGAAAGACTTAAGACAGCATGGAGTCATAACTTTTTATGGGTGAGAATCCATGATGTTGTAACTTGGAGAAGAAACTGGGTCTTCTGCCATCTTGTCCACACGGGTGAAGAGGCAACTGGGAGGGGATGGCAGGGATCCTTCTTGCTTGAATTCCATGGTCTTGCTAGTTTTCATTGCTCAGCTGCATTTAGATTATGTCCATGAGGCCTCTCATGGGAAGGTCAGTCTGTCCTGATATATTGAGTTCCCACTCATATTTCCCAGAGTTTTCTGCTGACCTGCTGACACGTTATATAAATGAGACCTAAGAAACTACTCAATATAAAATCCTTACTGTTATCGTTTCCCCTCGACTTCCATAGGAATGGGGTACGGTCTCAGGCTGTCTAAGGCTAGATCTGAACGAAGATAGAGTGATAGGCTGTGCTGCTGGACCCTCCCCAGTCGAATTGGATTTCCACCTTAGTTTGTAGAATCAGGTAGATGAGTTCAAGTCTTGCCTTTACCAGTTATTATCTTTGTGATGTGGGGGAGAAACTGTTCTTTTTGCGTCCAATTTTCTTTATCTGAAAATAAGTTTAGTATTTATTTTAAGATTTCTGTTTTAGAATTGAATGAGCTAATTCCCTCATGTATACCTAAAATAGTGATCCTGTGGTTCTATGCTGGTGCCTTAGTAGTTGATTACTAAGGGACTCGGCAGTGAGAATGGGGGTGGGGACCCCTGGATAATAGAGCTTATATTCCAGAATATGCTTGTAAAAGACTGGATGTGCAGTGGATTTTTAGTAAATATCCAATCATTTCCTTATCTGCATTGATTGTGTATATATCTTTATACTAATATATGAACAATTTAATTACATTTTAAATCTTTGTAGTAGTTAGAATATGTAGCTATAAAAAATACGTGAAATAAAATGATTTGACTTGTATTTTCTTTTCAATAAGCAACAAAATAAAATAGAAAAGAAAAAATAAATTTTGAAAGAGTAGAAATAATTTTATTTCCATGGAATCAATTCCATATAATAGGTTTTTGGTCGTGTTGTTAAACAGCATACAAAATTGATAGGCTGTGATATACTGGAAATGAGGAAAAAGTGGAGACATACTACCTCCAGTGCATTCATTTTGTTACCAAGTCCAAACTCGTTCTGCTTGCTGCCTGACAGGCCAATAAATCGGGAGATGAGGTGTTGGAGTAAGGAATAGTGACTTTATTTAAAAAGCTGGCAGACCCAGAAGATGGCATACTGATATCCAGTTGAACTCTCTTCCCCAAGTCAGAATTCAGTCTCCTTTTATAGTAAAAAGTGGCGGGACTGTGGTCAGTTATTGCAAAGTTCTTGCTGTACGAATTGTTTGTCCTTGGAATCCTTTGTTCTTGCAGCTGTCCATGTGTGTCAAATCATGGTGCCCCCGTAAAACCTCCAAAAAAACAAAGGTTATTCCCTATTTTGCAATTTGCCATCTCTACATAAATGTAGAAGAGCTAACATCCTTCAAGATCAAAGCCCGGAGCATAGGCCCTCCTGGATATTTCAGGCTAAAGGCAACTTTCTTTTACAAAAGCTGCAGAGATAGCAAGTCCGAGCCTAGAAAACAGGGTACAGGTTTAAAGCCAAACGAACACATCTAACATGGAGTCAAATTTATTCTTTTCTATTACAATTTCTTTTTACACCTCATAAATGATTTTAGTAAGAAATATGAGAAATTTTTTTGTTTTTGCTTCTTAATAACAGATGAGTGGGCCAACTACAGTTTGTGAGGAGGTATGCTGTGCGTGCCTTGGGGTCACAGCAAACTCTTGTTGGGGGTGGTCAACCCTGTAACATGCCTGATGCCCCGTGAGTGTTGGTGAGTGCCCCCTAACCATGGGCTCTCTTCAGGAACCGCCATATGCGCATTGACCTCTGGAGACCTCTTTTCCAGCAGCAGGAAATTGTTTCAGATACTGTGATGGAAAAATCACTCCAGCTGGGGATAATCAGGGACTAAAGGAAGAGGAAAAGGGCTTGGAGTAGAGTAGAAGAGAAGTACAGAAGGTCAGGGAGCCTGGGGGCTTGGAAGCGGGGCCTCGGGAGAGAGAGGAGCAGAGGTGTGGAGGGACTCGGATCCGGAACCAGCTCCTGCAACTTTCCCCGCACCCAAACCACACAGCTTTTAATTGGGTCGAAGACTGTCTCCGGTCTGGATGTCACCCTGGGCAGAACCTTGAGAATCGAAGGTAAGGGCAGCACTCACCTAGGGGTTCCCTGAGGACTTTGGTCAAGTCCACAGTGCCTTTTCTAGTCATGTGCCTTCACCTGTTCTTTATCTCAGGATCTGAGAAGCAGGAGGAAGGAACTCAGGGAGAGATCCAGGAAGACATTTGACTGTGTTAAAAGACGACAGTCACAGTGACACGGGGAGTGAAGACACTTGAAGCAAAGAAAAATAACTTCACAAATATTGCGTCAGAGCTGCAGGTGTGAGAGAGCCTACGCCTGTCTCAGAGTGCAGGGAACAAGAGGAAAGGAATGGTAAAATTAACACTAACAATTGAAATTTTGTTAAATAGCCTGCTACTGTTAATTGTATCACTTGAATGTATGCAGGTGTATTTCTATGAGCATTTATAGGTTCACACAACCACACCAGCCCCTCTTGCTCCCATCGGAGATGGGATTTCTCAAGCACAGTGCCCCTCCTGCTTGTGTGGGCTACGCTGCGTGTCCTCGCCTGGGGCCGGATGTTGCAGGGCACTGAGTCCCCGAGGAAAGCCCTGGGAGACATGACAGGAATATCTCTGCTCTTGAATGGGGGCCTCCTTATCCCCTTGCAGTGTAAGAATGCCGGTGACTCAGTTAGAAGCATGCATCCAAGCCGTCCTACCGTGTCATCACCATCTTGAAGCGGTGACTGACACTTCTTAATTTTTGCAGAATGTGGTTTACAATCACCTTCGACAAGTGAGTGTGTGTCCTCTTACAAGTGGAGGAATTACTGCCATTTTCCTGGAAATTACTCACCACTTGTCCTTGTGACTTTTGTGTGCTAGGATTCAGTATGGCATGCTAAAAATTCTGCAGTCAGACCTTGAAATCCTGATGAAGAGGATTATTTATTTCATTTCTTTATATGATATTATTTTACTTTCAAAGTTCAGATTTTTCGGTTCTTGGAGGAATTTTTTCGGGGGTTGGAGAAATAACTTTGCTCTTACTATCTTTATGACCTGTTGCTATATGCCTCTCACCTGTCTCCGGTCACTTGTGAGGCAGTTCCTTTTGTGACTCTGCCCGGGTTGTTCATGTTATAAAACAAAAATTCTGTAAAAGTACAGTCCCCTTTACTCTGAAGACATTCCACAATTACTCCTTTAAACTGGATGTGGTTTTAAGAAGACAGAATCATTGAACATGTCCTTGCTGGTTGCTAGTACAAAATCTCCAAATCAATAGTCTAGCTCAACACCTAAAATCTTTCTAATCTACCTTGGATTTGTATGGATAAGTGAAGCAGTTTGCTAAGAACTCAAGACCAGGTTTAGAATACAGGCTGGTGTAGTTCAGCAGGTCCTCCCAAGCTGATGCTCTGACAGAGGGCGGGGCCGAGGGGAGAGGGCGTGTCCAGCCCTGCCTGAGCTGACAGTTTCATGGCAAAGACTTTCACCAGGTGAAGAACTTGGAGTTTCTTCTAGAAACAGTGGGTCTGAAAATAGTCCATAAAACGCGGAAGTCACACAATCCCATTTGTCTCAAGTAGGGGAGAGTGGCTGTGGGGCCACTTGGGAGACTCGTGAGTCCAGGTGGGCAGTGTTGGTGGCTTCCCCTTGAGTGGTGAGATGGTCAGTGGGTAAAAGCGAACAGATTGAAGGCATGTTTCGATGGTAAAAAGGAAAGGATGAATGCTGTCTGTGAATGTAGGATGGAGTAAGGCCAAGGTTTCTGTGTGGATTAATGAGGTAAATGATGGTCCTGCTTTGCTGTGAGGAGGGAAAGCTGCAGAGGGAGTTCTGGGGGAAAACTGATGAGTTCAGCTGTGGGTAAATTTAAAGGCTTTTGAATGTGTGGTCTGGGAGCTCAGGTGAGACCCAGTAGTGAGTAGAGGGAGGGGAGAGTTACATTCAAATCATCTTGTTTTGTGAACATACAAATAAGTCTGAGTAATGACACACTTAACACCTCTATATTCTGGATTTAAAGCCCCCAGTAATATTTTGCTCTATTGACTGCAGAGGTTCTTAATTTTTTTAATAGAAATAAATAGAAACAAAATAGTGGAGTTAATGAGCATCTTAGAGTTGATGTGTGTCCTTGTATGTATTTTTATACCTCATCTGTTTATAACCATAATCTACAAAAAGTTAGCTTGCTTAGCATAAGAGTTATATAGAGGGCCTTGACACACACTGTTGGGGGTTGAAGCTGATCTTCTTGGGCAAATTTTGTAGCCTCTCTGTGCCTTAGTTGCATCTTCTGTGACTGACCCCGGGCCCCTCATCACAGCTGATTTCCTAGACTCGATGTTGGGAAGGAGGCTGCTGAAGTGACTAAGTGGCAACTGCTAGGGACACTGAAGGGAGAGACAAAAACAGATTAAAGCTGATAAACTGAGTACAAATACCCTCAAAAGGGAAAGAATCCCTCAGTGTTTTGAGCCACTTAGTGTAAGGGAAACAAAATCACGTGGATCCAAAGCTCTTGAGCATGAGAGTATTGTGGGTGGGAGGGTGTCTTCAGAAAAGTGTAGATAAAAGGCCTCTTGGTTTCCCTTAATGTTTGTAGCAAAAATGGGGCGCAGAAGCGAAAACCACCCGCTTCACAGTAGAGGGTGCTGTTTTATGTGAAACTGACCAAAGGTTGGAAACCTGTCATCAGTGGTGCTGGCAAATGAAGAGACTCCTGGATGGGGTGGGGCACTTACTGTGACTTCCAGGTGACCTGCTGGCTGGGGGCTGTGAGGTGGGCAATAGGTTTGCAGGGTGACCTGGGCATAATCCCTTGGTCTTAGGCTGCTGGTCTGACTAGCAGGCCTGGGCACCCACAGTCCTAATGGGGCTCCTTGGGGTGTGGCCTGGAACACCTGCTGTGCTGGGGGCGAGAGTAGGGCTCCCCGGGGTGGGTGTCTCTGCAGAGAGTGGAAACATCCTCCTGCATGGGAGAAGAGTCTCTGAGCAGGGGGCCGGATGCACAGGCAAGACCAGCTTGAGCACAGAGGTTTTGGGGAGCCGGGATTCATACAGTGGCCCGAACAGCCTTGTTCCTGTGAAACTGGAGGGAAAAGATGCTGAAAATGCATGCTAATTTCAGACCCTGTGGTGGGTCATGAGTGATGGGAAAGACTGGTCAGGCAGGCACGAGAGAGCCCTGTGGGTATCCCAGTTGGGGTGTCACACCGGAGGGAGGAGCAGAGTTATAGACTTTGTCACTTATTATCTGTGTGACTTTGAGGAAGATCACCCCACCTCTCTCTATATATATCTTCATCTGTAAAGTGACAGAGTGACAAGCTCGTGTCATCAGAAGGCTTAGTTAAGCTCTGATCCTCTTTGTCCAGTCCTGTCAGTGCTGCCCTGCAAGGTTCTGCAGCGGCTGCTCTTACCCTGAGATGGGAGGGCGTGGAAGGACATTGTAGCACCCGAGGGCAGGAAGGGGTTGCTTTAAAAGCAGACATGTAGCCTCCTGCAGCTGCAGACCTGCAGGCAGTTTGACTGTCGGTCCTTGAGAGGACTTTGGAGTCCTTAACGTCGTCTAAAGTCTTGTTTTCCCTTGGGGACCGGATTTGCCTCTGCAGAATAATGTTGAAGATTTGGGCTTTTGGCAATGCTGTTTTCAGAGATGGGTATATACGTAAAATATCGTATAAAATCAAATGATTTATTTAACGTGTGCGACTTTGCAGCTGTTGGAAACAGCTCTGTTGGTCTGGTCTCCACTGAGGACACCAAGGGTCAGCAAAGCGTGCGAGAGGGCAGGCAGCCTGCAGTGCTGCTGCGGGGGGTTCTCCCAAGCAGGGCGCCCTGCTAAGTTGTCTCTTCTATGAGTTTGATTGCCTGAGGAGGAGACAGCAAATTAATGAGTTCTGCAGGGTTTGTATAATGACAGGAAGAAAGAGGAACCCGGAGTTTTTCCGGACTAAAACATGCTTTTGGTTCCTGATTCAGTGTGTTCCATAACAGAATTGATGAGTTGTGTCTATTCTGGGACTTCATTTAAACAAACGTTTAGCCTAAATGTTAAGGGCTTTCTTTTAATTGGCTGGAGGACTCGAGCCGGGATGACAGCCTCTCAGATCACTCTGAGGGACTGCTTCCAAGAGGAAGGGGAGGAGCTAGGATATATAGAAACTTTGTAACAAAGACCAGATAATTGGAACAATAAAATATTGCTTGTTATCAAAAGAAAACCAGTTTTCTCAAGTTCAAGTATTTAGCTCTTTTCTATGTATGGTGGGAAGCAAACATTTGGGTCATTGAATTCATTCCTTTGGCAAGCACCTAGCTATCTAGGGCCAGTATCTTGTCTTTTCTTACTTTGTGTCTGCTCAGAGGGCACCATTCTGAGTGGCTGCCTTGGCTGGGCTGCAGGCCTGTCCTTGCTGGGGGATGGCGGCAGCTGCTGATGACTTGGTTTCAGCATTCTTTGTTTACTGACATGGTTGCAGAATTTTCATTCACAGTGTAGTATTTTCATTCACAGTTCTCCCCCTTGGTCCTAAATTCGACCAATATTTTGAGAGAAATTTCATGACCAATTTTGTCCCAGGGTGCTAGGATGGCTCATTCCTAGTTCAGGTGAAGAATCTTTTGAGTTGCCAGTCAAGGTGTTAGTTTTTTATCAGGCCCTGTTGATACTAAAATTTCTCTGGATCACATGCCTTACTAGTCTATTATGATCCAGGAAGTGTTTACCCTTCATTGCTCATTCCCATACCTAGAATCACAATATTATATGTATTTTATTCAGGGTTATAAATTTTATCTGTTTCTTCATGATGTTTAGCCATCATCAATCTTGTAGGCCTAGTTACACATTGGAAAATGTAAGAGACAACAATTTTATAAAATAGAAAAGATATAAATAATTCAGCTAGTAACGTTAATAAAGTAACAAGTAAGAATTTAATAGTTGAGAAGTTGTATTTTTGGGTCAAAATTTTGCTTGTGTTTCTGATTGATTTTGATCTTATGAGAAACTTCATGTTTATGGTCAGAGTCAGAGCAGGTATTAATTGGCCAGGTGAAGTCTCCCACCTTGTAAGATCAAGAGTGGCCTAAACAGAACTAAAATTTCTTTTGAGAATAACATTTCTGGGGGCTATCTAGTTAGAGACTTGGAGTAGGTAAACCCACCAATGTAACACAGAAGTACTAGACATAGGTAATTTATCATAAACTTAACAATTGGAGTAGTTCATATTCAAGGGTAGGAGAAATTATCACAGTAATTGGTATACAGGCCTGGTCCGGTGTCTTGGGTCAGCTGTCTAGCTCAGATGTCATCTTCTTCTCATCATGGCCTGGTAGCTTTTTCTCCATTTGGGCATTGATTTAAGGTCAGCAGTGCTCTATAGGCCAGTGCACTGCAGGGGATGTTTCTGATAGGAAATGTATCCGAGAGTCCATTTCCTTCAGCTTTGGTGTGTATGGTCTAGTTGAGAGTCCCTGAAAAAGTGTCTTTCCATTCAGGTTGTAGACAGTTCTTTAAGTCATGCCTGTTCCAGTGTGTATAATCCCCTGGCTACAGGTCATGGGGCATTGGAAGTTTACCCAAAGATAGATTACTGAGCTTCAGAAACAAACCTTGAGTACCCTTTTCATTATTCAATTAAACTGTACAGCAGTGTGACATAACAGCAAGGAATGATCTGGGAAGTGTGGTAGTAAATATGGACGTCAATTAACAATCTAGAATTTAATATCCACTAAAATATAATCTTTTTTCTCTCTAAAGTTACCCTCAGTTTTCTCCAATAAAGCCAAATGAAGATTAATTTATTTACAATTTAAGTCTGATTATTTGATCATATAGGCTTTTTTAAATTGACTGTGTTGGAAGTTTTAATACGGAGTCTCAGGGTAGAATGTTAATAAGGTTTGCTAAGGCCAGGAAAGCCACGCCAAGCTTTTCATGGATTTCTGCCTTTCAGATTTAGGTAAGTTCTTTTCTCTTTAAAATCCTTAAAATACTTTTATAGTCCTATATCTGTTAGGAAATGATCTTCCTAATTTGTCTGATAGAGCCACTGGGGACCTAAGTGTTTTTAGTCTCTTGAGGGATCAGATTGAGGGAAAAGATAACTGTTCCAAGTCGGCTTACATAGGTATAATTTATCAAATTGCTGTGGACCATAACTAGCGTAAGGAGAAGAGATTCTTTATGTCTGTGAAACAGGTTAAAAGCCAGTAGTATTTGAAACAATATGAAAAATTATAACCATATTCACCAGTTTACTCAGTCCCATGTAACTAATTCTTCTAATGAGAGTTTTCATTAGAACTTTAAAATTTCTTACCCAGTTTAGTTCAGTGCTATAGTTTGAAATTTATTAGAAATCAGTAAATCTCCTTGAAGAGAAAGCATTTTGCAAAATCATCAGAAGAAAACAATGAACTGTCTATAAATGACAAAAGATTTAAAAGCATGGTTAATCACCGTTACACTATAATCAACAAAGAAACCTGTTCACTATATCCACAATTATCACTGGAAACATTACAGATACACCAGAATTTTAGAGAGTCCATATAATTTCTACAATATTTATATTAATAAAAGTTTCTCATTAAATATAACCGTAGAAGTTTTATAATTCATTTGACAGTACCATGTTATTTAAAATGCCAAATGAAACTTACTAGTTTAAAATCTCTCTTTGGGATGTTTTAGCGGCCCTCTGTAGCACCCCAAACTTAACTGGAGATTAAAAGAACTTTAATTTGAATTTGATATTTGGGGGCTTGTTAAAAGATTTCAGAACACTTGGTCTGATAAACATATAGATCACTCTAAATTAGTACTAATTCATTAACAAGAAAATACGTCAAAGGTAAAGGCAGAAGAGATCATCTAAGTGGTATGAGAAGTTTTATAATCTGTTATTGAAGGTGGAATAACATCTTAAGAAAATTTTTTCCTCTTAACAGAGAGAAAACCAAATCTACTCTTGTATCAGCTTACTTCTAAGAGTCATTTACGTTACCCAATTTGATTTTAACTTAGCCAATTCTGACCACGTACAAAACTCTTTCCTCAGGTTTCCTTTTCCACAAGCCTTCCACAGATTTCTATACTCATATTAGTGTGTCCCTTATTTTCTCTTCCATTCAGAAGTAACCTGCTTCAGGAGAAAGTTGCTATTTTTCATTAACAAAATATAATTCCATTCTTATATCTTACTTTACACATTTATATTATTTTCCTAGGACACTGAGATCATTCCCTTATTAATAGAGACTATTTCAGGGTGGCACCAACCATTTATTGATATTTCTAAACACCTTTAGTTTCACCGTAAGAGGAAGTTAAATGTTAAGTTATTCATATTTCAATCTTATTTTATCTGAAAATGGCATAGCTATTTAATAAAATCCTATCATTTAACTTAATTTAGCACAACTCTAGAATTTAAAGATACCAAACATTTAGAGATTATCTTAAGCATACACTTTAAAAATATATTTTAAATATTTACCCAAAGCTCTCATCTCATTTGCATTTAATTTACTTAAAATTTTACCACACCACATTAGTTTTGTTTTTTTTTTTGACAAATCTACAATGGATATAAAAGGATCTTATTTGACTTTCATTAAACCTAGGTACAGTAAATGTATTATACTTATTATTGATGAATTTAAAGATGTCTATAGTAATTAGAACATACTTAAACAATGCTTAATATCAAATATTATCTTAATATTGAATATTTTCGAGTACACGTGAACCTGAAGGTCAATTTGGTCAGTTTTTATTTTAAAAATACTTAATTTGTAACCTCTTATTTTTTACATCAATTAAGCAGAGCTCTTTGACTTTGTTTTTTGTATTTATTTTTTCGGTGTATAAATATCTCACATCTATAATGTGTACGCCGGCTTATAAAGAGACAAAAGCTAGAGATCTCATAGCTTCATTTTAAAACTTACCTATGAGATAGGGATAATAATAGTTGGAGTAAGCTGAATTTGCTTGCTCAAATCACTAAGGCTTACTATTTATGAAACAGACATAAAAGATTTCTTGACAAATCTGAAGGACCGGTCAGAGTTCTCAGTTCTAAAATGCGAAAACTTTCTTTGGCCTTAAGTTTTATCTCGTTGAGCTAATTAGGTTCACACCTAGGTCACTGCTGTATTTACTTTTCTGATCTGCAAGACAAAGACACATGTGTCCAGTTCTCCAGAGAACTGCTCTGTAACCCAGGCCCAATTGCATCTCCTTAATTTGCTTTTTTGTATCAGTGTGAAGAGATGTAAACAAAGAATTCCATTTGTTAAAACTTTAAAGTTTACTTTATCTTGTCTTCCAAAGCTTGCATAAGGCATTAAGTAAGGTCTCTTTCCCTTGAGTTATCAGTTAAACTCAGGGTAAACCTCATTATATTTTTTTATTAGCCACTGAATATTAGTTTTTAGTTTTACGTTATATTGGACGGCTCGTGTAACTCTAATGTTTTCCTTTACTTTGTTCAGTCAATATTTTCTGAGGGACAGATATGTGCCCAGCCTTATAATACCAAAAAGGGGAAGCGTTTTTCCATTGAAACATATCTGTCCCACAACATAATTAAGTAAAAGGTTTATATAAAGCTGATCTAAATATACCAATTTTACAAACTTTTATCTCAAATTTATTAACTCTTATAGCTTTAATTTTAATATTTATTAGGTTTAATCAATAATTCTTATTTCTAGAAGGAGTGCCAGAAGCCTTTTTGTTTGTTTGTTTTTGTGCATTGTATCTAATTTAATAGAAAAGTCTCTGGAATTCCCAAGTTTGAGCCAAAGGGCTTACACCCTTCTCAATTTTTAATTTGATTAATTGATCTGTTGTCCCAATCATTGATCAAGTATCTCAGTATATAAATATATATATATATATGTATATTTTAGCCCTATACATTCATACATACATATTAAACTGTGGTAAATAAAACAGACTTGTTTGAACTTTAATGTTGGGGTGCAGTAGGTGATCTCTTTGGCTCTTTTTTTTTAACTTTATGTAGTGTAGTATCAAAATCTTGTATCTAAATCCAAAATTGTCCATTTTATTTATCTCATTCAAAATAACAACATAAAAATATTTATCCATTTGGGATAAGCCCCTTAACTTTTTTTATTAAGAAAAAATCGAAATTTTTACCATCCTCTTTCCAGTTATTCAACCTAATTAACATTAATTGTTCTAAGTTTTTATTAGCATCTCTTAAACCATTGATGGGAAAGGAAAAACACAAATGTAGCTTTTCAAACCAGGTTTTTTTTTTATAACTAAGTTCTTAGGTTAAACATTAGATATATTTTTCTACCTTTAAACTTGATTTTAATACGTACCAAGAAAACAGCTGTTTATATTGAGAGCTCTTTCAACTTTCACCAATTTAAAAGTTTTTCCAAATTAAAGGATCCATCATATGACCATCAATTTTTATACATATATATATATATCAAAACCAAAAAGATGAAGAGGCTTTTCCACATGAGAGTGGGGGTGTTGCCTAAATGAAATTCAAAAGTTTACTCTCCAAAAGCTAAAGGCCTTTGTGGTCCAGGCTGATGCATAAAAGGTTAAGATGGCAAAATGTCTAAAAAATGGTACAAACAAAGGATTGTTGAGAATTCCAGTTCATTTGCGTGGCCACCATATGTGCACAATACTTGTACCTTTTGCATGGCAGAGTCCAAGATTTCCTTTAAAAAAAAGGAAACACATATATACATACATATACACACACAAAATACCCAGAGAAATATAAAACGTTTATATTACAAGGACACAGGAAGAGAAATCCAAGTTCCCCTAAAGGGGATTTTGTTTTTATAAGTTCAGAATTCCAAAAAATGTTTTTATCAGGCCTGCTTAGTTACTTTCAGAGTGAGATTTTTTTTCTAGTTCCCAATTAAAGTTGTAAGTTTTCTACGTATATAAACCTGGCTGGGATATTAGTTGGAGGTTGGCAATCTGTCATTTATTTTTCTTTTCTTTTCTTTTCTTTTCTTTTCTTTTCTTTTCTTTTCTTTTCTTTTCTTTTCTTTTCTTTTGAAAGTTCTATGCCCCATTCTAAGGCCGGGTTGTCAGAATAAAATTGCTAGTAAGATTTCCCACAGGGACAACTCTGTGGCATGAAGTCTTTTCCTCTACCACTCTTTCAAGTTTCTCTCTCACCCGAGAAAGCTATTATCAGCCAGGAAGAGGGTCCCATTTTTGGAGTTGAAAGTTTCTTCATAAGAGGTTTACTTTTATCCCAAAAAATTCAATGGAGTTAACCAAATTGAGGAAAGCATTAGACCAGCCTCTTACCTAGCCACTCAGTCCTGATCCCAGTGTCTTTCAACTTGGACCCAATCGGGACATCTCCACTGGGTGAGTATTTTCCAGGTATCTTTCCAACAGCCCCACCTCGGGTGTCTCCTCAAGGTGGGTATTTCCTGTTACCTTTCAAAAAGGCCCCACCCAGCATGTCTCCACTGGGTGGGTAATTCCCCCTAGTCTCCTTTAACTGGAGGGCCAGGTGCCTGGATACACTGCCAAATAAAACTCAGGATCGTCAATCAATATTGGAGATCCGAGAACCAGGACAGGCTCACCCAAGTTCATCTGGACTCCCTGAGGAGGCAGATGGGCATAAAGGGCCACTGATGGTACCAAGGCCCCAGTTAATCAGAGAGTCCAGGTGGAGAGAAGTCTGCTCTGGGTCCCTTCATGGTGGCCAAAACTGTTGACTGAAATACATGTTCAGCCTAAAAGTTTAGAGTTAAGTTTAATTTGGTGGGAGGACTCTAGCCGGGATGACAACCACTCAGATCGCTCTGACGGACAGCTCAGAAGAGGTTGAGAACAGCTAGGATATATAGGAGCTTTACAACAAAGACCAGGTGGTTGGAACAATAAAACATTGCTTGTTATCTAAAGAAAACCAGTTACCTCTAGTTGAAGAATTTAGTGCTTTTCAATATATGGGAGGAAGCAAACATTTGGGCTGACTGAATATATTCTTTAGACAAGCACCTAGCTATCTAAGGCCAGTAATCTGTCCTTTCTTATTCTGAGTCTGCTCAGAGGGCACCGTTGTGAGTGGCTGTAGGCCTGTCTTCACTGTGGGGTGGCGGCAGTGCTGATGATTTGGTTTTAGCTTTCTTTGTTTAGTGACAAGGTTGCAGTATTTTCATTCACATTGTAGTATTTTTGTTCACAGGAAATTTTGATATTACACTGATTATGTATAATCTGGAACCTTGGAAAGAACCGACATGGAATTACTGCAGGTACCTTCTACTTTAATAAGACGTGTGCAAACATAAACACGGAGGAAGCATACAAAAGGATTCAGTGGTGAATGGGAAGGGTTTCTGCACGTTACAGGAGAAGCCAAGGCAGAATTCCTCTTCTTTGTGTGCAGGGACGTGAGTCCAACTTTTCTTTCTGAAGTGATTTCTGAGAACTGTCTATGGTAATTAACCAATATTGACAAACGGAGACACACATTGCATTTAAAAGCTGGCCGGCTTCAAACTTGGGTATTGGACAGGTGGATTTAATAGGCAAGTGGTCAGGTGGATGGGAGAGAGATGGAGCCCAGGCCTGGGCCCATATTCAGGTTGAAATCGCCATTTCTTCAACATAGGGCCTTGGACTAGAATGTAACCTCTCTTAACCTGTTGGAGAATCTGTGAAATGGGCATGATAATATTCGTTTCTTCCAGGGACTTTTGTATGTTTTAAAGAGTATTATAGTATACATGAAGCACTTAACACACTGGCACTTAGCAGTGTACAGTTTCTGTGGCCGCCACGCTTGGCGTGTGTCAGAGCCGTAAAGGCAGCATTTGTCTGTTGAGGATGCACTGGTAGCCCCTTAGCTAGGTTGTGAATTTGGTGATTTACTTTAACACTTGTAACTCTGTGTGCCATGGACAGTTATTTTCATGGACAGATGAGGAATCTCAGGGTAAAAAAGACTGTGTAATTTGCCCAGTCAGACCATAATTTTGGGTGCAGGGGCCTCGGTTCAGCATGGGCCCCTGGGCTTTCTGCCCTCTCCGTTCAGCACCAGAGCTAGATGTGGGATCGGCTGTTTCCCAGCCCAGAATATCCGGCAGGCGGCAAGACACACCTGGCCCTGCGCTGCTTCAGCAAAAACTCCGGAGGAAAGGCAGTTACAAAAGGGATAAACATAAAAAGAGACGAAAGCAAACTGTGATCCGCTCTGAGAAGGGAAGGAACAGGTCTCGCCGTTCAGCGCTGGCAGCATTCCCGACGGGGCTGCTCTGGGGGCGTTCATCTCAGCTAAACAAGCTCTGCTGCTGCACCAAGGCAGGAAGACAGAGCACGAGTGGCCAGGTAGACAGGGCCTCATTGATCGTAAACATTCCCCATGAAGCGGCAGCTCTCACGGGCACTTACCTAGTAAACAGGTGTCGGCCGTAAACATCACGCACTTTCCTTGGTAGTTTTACTGGCCCCACCTTTGAGATGAGGTCATTGAAGCTGCGGAGTTTGCTGCATACCCGTTTATACCATGGAAATATCCCCACTGGATTTTCAACCTACACTGGTGTGGCTGCCATGTCCCAGCCCTGTGAATGTCATCCTGTAGCTTCTCCCAAGTGGCCCAAATGACTGACATTGATATGCTTAATTCGTAGGAAATGATATGTGACAATAAGAGAAAAAGGTAGTAAGAAATTGTTTGGAAAACTAGAAAAGAATCCAATTCTTCCCCAGTTGGGGGAGCATACCCTGTGTCACTCACCCCACTCACTGCCTGTCACCTCCTCCCTGTCGACTGCATTCAGAAGCCACCCTGAGCCTTTGAGGAACATTTTGCCTCATGACACTTTAGACTAGGACCTGCAGCATCTCCGTCCCTGGTTAACTCTCACTTGAAAGCCATTTAAATTTTATGCAGACTCCACTCAGATGCAAGAATAGCCTATTTAAACTTCTTCATGCAACTCCTTAATGAAGATCTTGTGAAGGAAACTTTGCCAAAACCTGGGAGGTGTGCACATAGTGACTGTAACCTCAGCAATATGTGAAGTTCAGCATCAGAGGGGTGGGAGACTCAGGAAAGGCTTTTTTAAGGTAACAAGGGGAAAGTGAAAGGACGCAGGCTGTGTGAGAAAGAAACATCTCGGTCACAGCCAGCAAGGCACCTGCATTCAGGATGGTGTGTGGAGAGTGCAGAGTTCTCACAAAGAAAGAGATGGTGGGATTGGAGGGAGGACAGTTGGGTATTTAACTGGGGAGGGAAAAAGTGGGCTGAACATTCCCTGGTTGAACAAGAGGATTGTGACATGATGTGTTTATATTTTGGAGAGAAGGGTTTCGTGGGGACACGCCTAGGAGAACGCTCACTGGCTGGGGAGTCAGCACGAAAGGGAACCACAGAGAACCGGACAGAACCCAACACCCTGCTGGGGGAGAGGCTGCCCGCCAATTGGAGCCCTGGAGGCTGCTTCTGTCCCGTAGCTGGGGCCTCAGAGCTCCCTTCACAACCCAGTCCTGTTGATACAAGAAAAAAAAATGTGGGGCATGAGAAGGGCTGTGTCCCAGGCTTTGATTGAGCCCCTGGGATATGCCCCACTAGATTTTGTTTCTTGGCTTCATGCATTAAATAATTCAAGAGCAAGCCAGTGTTGAGTAAAGGTAGATTTATTCAGAGAGATACAATGAAAAGCAAGAGAAACGTCACGGGATTTGGGGGTTTGATGCTCAGATTAAAAGTAGGTACACAATCCACAGACAGAGTGTGGGACTTCTCCGAAGAGAGAGAGAGAGGGGTGCCCGCGAGGTGGCGCTGTGTTGCTGATTTTCTTGGGCTTGGTGGCTTCATATGCTAATAAGTAGAAGGACCAGCCTAAGGGCAAGGGGCTGGGATTCCCAGGGAGTTGGCCATTTCCCAACCTGTGATATATTGTGGCTAACCTTGGGACTGCCATTGTGTCTGGGGGCATGTTATTCACCATGTTACTATTACAATGGGTGTTTAATGAATCTCAAGATCTGCTAGAATTTAAATCTCTTCATCCTGAGCCTCAAGGCCTATTGGGGGTTGAATCCTTCACCATTTTGATGTTAATTGCTGTGATCTTCCTTGAATGGCTGTGCTCTGCCCCCTTGCATTAGGCCTCACTGTGATGACACAGAGAGAGCAAAGGCCTGGCCCTGCCTGTGCTCCTGCATTTAACAGTGGGAGGGGTGGGGTGGACTGAGGATGACTATGAGTGATGAGAAGGATGTTTCAGATTTTCCCACGTGAGACATGGGGACCTCCCAGCAGCCACCGCAGATTTATTTCACAGGCATTATCGCTTGTGTTGTTACAGAAACAACAGGCCAGCCAAGAAACAAGCACCACACAGAGGGTGGGAGTACTGAGATTTATTACACCTGCAGGTGCAGAGTGGGTTCTGTTCTGTGGCTCTGAGCACCTCCAAGTCCTGCACATGAGGTTTTATAGGGTTAATTACAAGTACGGGGCTATTAGCCAATAAGACTCAAAGAGCAAAAAGCAAGGAATCAGTACCCTGAAGCTTATCAATTTGGAACAGATCTCGTTAATGACAATTGTTGATCTTGGATTTAGGAGTTAGCTTATTAGCCCAGTAAACTGACACTAAACTTCAGGTTTACCATGTAGCCCAGCAAAACTTAGATCAGTAAACCGACACTTATCACACTTATATTTCTGACTTAGCTTGTTAGTCCAGTTGGGCTTTTCCATCACAGTGTCACTTATCTTTTCTATTTTTCTTTTTATTTTTTCAAGTGTTTAATCCAAATTTAATATCAAGGATTTTTGGAAAAGAAATTTCTCTTTTTGTTTTCTTTGGGGCTCTTTTTTGCGGGTAGGTAATTAGGTGTATTTATCTGTTAGTGGAGGCCCTGGGGCTTAAACCCAGGACCCTGAGCTCGCTAAGCACACGCTCTACCACCCGCCCCATCATCTTTTTCTTTTTGCTTTAGCTGCCAGGAATCTTACAGTTGAATTTCTAGTCGGACTTTAACACTTGCCCTGACTTCATGGAATCCACTTTAATACTTTATCTACCCCTTGTTTCATTTAAGTATTGAATCTCCATTGCCTCTTCACTCTCAGTTTTGCCTTCTTATTGTTATGGTTGTTAAGCTGTGTTAAAAAATATTGTTTAAATTCTCTTTTAGCAGGAGGCTGAAAGTAAATAAATATGTAAACATACAGCACACTTAAATGATTTTATACATTCTAAGTTGTTTATTAGTTATTTAAAATCCGAATTGAATATTAAATTGATGACTTTTTAAATTATTTTTTAACTTTTTATAAAGATATAGCTGATTTAAAATATGTTATAAGTTTCAGGTGTAAAATAGATGCTCCATTTATAGTTGCTGTAAAACATTGGGTGTATTCCCGGTGTTGTAACATACATCCCTCTAGTGTGTTTACATTACATGTTGCAGTTTGTATAAGAAATTTGGGTAACGCAGAGTCTGGGACGTGGCTGTGTCTGACCCAGGTTCACGCTCACCCTGCCTGTCAGAGCTCAAGCCCTCACAACTGTCTGCAGGGGAGCGAGTGGAGGCAGCTCTCATCAGCACTGGCACCACCCTCTGAGTGGCAGTGACAGCAGTGACTGTGTGTGGACGTGAAAATTGTTGTTCCAAGAGCTTTACATACATTTCTGCATTTAACAATTAAAGCCCTCCTGTGAGGAAGCGTTTTATGTTTTTATGAATAATACATTTTATTTTGATATTGATAGACTTCAAATCTCCGGAAAATTTACAGGAGTAGTACAATAAACTCTTAGATACATTTCACCTTAAAGGGGACTATTTGCCCTTTTGTGATGCGCTTATTTTAGCATAAAGTTTCAAGGTTTATCCATATCGTAGCCTGAAACAGTACTTTATTCTTTTTGTTTGATAATATCCTTTTCCTTTTTTTTTTTGTTTTTGGTCAATTTAAAAATATTTTCATTGAAGTCTAGTCAGTTTATAATGTTGTGTCAATTTCTTGTGTACAGCACAACACTTCATTTAAATAGGAAAATACCTGTATTCATTTTCATATTCTTTTCAAACATAAGTAACTATAAGATATTAAATATATTCTTCTGTGCTATACAATATAAACTTGCTGTTTATTCTATACATACTCAGTATCTGCAAATCTTGAACTCCCAATTTATTCCTTCCCACACCCTCTCTCCTCTGGTAACCATAGTTTGGTTTCTATGTCTCTGTGTCTTTTTCTGTTCTGTAGATTAGTTTATCTTTTTGTTTCTTTGTTTTTTGTTTCCTTTTTTGTTTTGTTTTGTTTTTTTCTTTTAGATTCCACATGTGAGCCATCTCATATAGTATTTTCCTTTCTCTTTCTGGCTTACTTCACTTAGAATGATATTCTCTACGTCCATTCATTTTGCTGCAAATGGCATTATTTTATTATTATTTTATGGCTGAATAGTAGTCGATTGGACAAATATACTAAAATCTCTTTGTCCAGTTATCTGTCAGTGGACATTTAGTTTGTTTCCATGTCTTGCTATTGTAAATAGTGCTGCTGTGAACATTGTGGTGAATGTGTCTTTTTGAATTACAGATCCTTTTGGATATATGCCCAGGAGTGGGATTGCTGGGTCATATGGGAGGTCAATTTTTTGTCTTTTGAGGAACCTCTATAGAGTTTTCCACAATGGCTCCATCAAACTGCATTCCCACCACAGTGCAGGAGTGTTCCCAATTCTCTGCAGCCTTTGCAGCATTTATTGTCTGTGAACATCACAATGATGGCTATTCTGACTGGTGAGAGGTGATGCTTGAATGCAGTTTTGATTTGCATTTCTCTGATAATGATATTGAGCATTTTCTCATTTGCCTATTGGCCATTTGTATGTCTTCATTGGAGAAATGTTTCTTTAGGACTTCTGCCCATTTTTGAATTGAATTGTTTGCTTTTCTTTCTTATTAAATGTAAAAGGTGTTTACATAGTCTGGGAATTAAGCCCTTGTCAGTTTCATTTATTGCAAGTATTTTCTCCCATTCCATAAGTTGTCTTTTTGTTTTGCTTACTGTTTCCTTTACTTTGCAAATCTTGTAAGTTTAATTAGATCCCACTTGTATATTTTTGCTTGTATTTCTATTGCTTGAGTAGACTGCTCTAGGAGAACATTGCTGAGATATATGTCAGATGTTTTGCCTATCTTTTCTTCTTAGAGGTTTATAGTGTCTTGTCTACATGTTTAAGTCTTTAAGCCATTTGGAATTCATTTTTGTGTATGCTGTGAGGGAGTATTCTAACTTCATTAATTTACATGCAGCTGTCCAGTTTTCCCTACACCATTTGCTGAAGAGGCTGTCTTTACTCCATTGTATATTCTCACCTCCTTTGTCAAAGATTCAAAGACCAAAAGTTTGTGGGCCTATTCTTGGTAATTTTGTTTATCCATTTATTGATGGATGGATATTGTTAGTAACTTTGGCTACTCTGAAAGATACTGCTATGAATATTGATGTGAAAGTTTTTGTGAGAATAGGTTTTCATTCTGTTGGCTGTTCAGTTGGCCCACCGTATCTGTAGTTTCCATTTCATGGATCCAGATGGCTGGGTGTAAAGGGACTTGAACATCCTTGGATTATGGTATCCAGGGTGGGGGTTTCCTGAAACCAACCCACAGAGTGTACTGAGGGATGACTCTATATGTAAGAGTGGAATTGCTGAGCCATATAACTCTAACCTTTAGAGAAAACACCAGGATTTTACAAAGAAGCTGCACAATTGTCCCTTTCCACTGGCCTCATATGAGGTTCCTCTGCCTCCTGAATGACACTTGTTATTGTCCAAGTTTTGATTATGACCATCCTAGTGAGTGTAAAATGAGATCTCATTTTGATTTTGATTTCGCTAGTGATGCTGAGCATCTTTTCATATGCTTATTGGCCAATTGTGTATCTATTTAATTCCTTGGCAAATTTAATAATTGGGTCAATTTTCTTTGTATTGGTTAGTTGTAAGCATTTGTTATATATCCTGGATACTAATCTCTTATTAGATATATGATTTTTAGTCCCTGGATGTGACATTTACATTCATCACAGACTCTTTTATTTGACTCTAGAAATTACTTCTCCATTGGGGAATGAAAAGATGCACAATTACTTATGTAACCAATTCTCTATTGCTGGATATTATTTCACTTTAGTTTTTCTTCCCACCATTTTAAACAGTGCTGTGTAAATGCCCTGACGGGTACATCCTTTTGGACTGAATTTTTTTTTCGTAAGGGAAACGATTCCTAGAAGTGGTGTTGAGTCAGTGTGTACATACGTTTTTCAGAGTTTACATATCCATTGACATGTCGTCCTCCGAAATTGTTGCTCATGGTTTGTTCTCCCACAGATGGACACTAGCTAGAATATCTATTAAAAATATTTGCGCATATGATGAGCAAAAGTGCTTTTTCATTGTTTTATTTTGCATTTGATGACCAGTGAGGTATTGAGCATTTTTCACTCATTAGCCATTTGACATTTTTAAAATGAATGATTCCTTTAATCCTTTGCACACATTTAAGTGAGGGAGCTTCTTGTTCCTTTTTGACAGCTCTTTGTATGTTATGAACATTAACTTCTTGTCTTCTTCAACATGTATCACAGAACTTTTTCTTGTCATTTCTTGCCTTTCATTTTGTTCAGGAGGATTTTAATTTTGGTTGTGTCTCAAAATATTCTTATGATAGTAAATGTCTTGGGTTTTATCTTTGACAATATTCTTAGAAATACTTACTTAAAATGGAGTAATTCTCTTCTGTAGGTGTTTTTAAATCTCTTAGATGGAGATGATATTAGTACTTGTTAATGTAGGGGTAAGTTGAGTTAATAAGAATAAAGTATTTTGTTTGCTCTTATTAGTACTTTTTTAACATTTACATCACTGTCTGTAATTTATCGTGTGGTCCTTATGAGGGGAATAGAACTTATACTTTACAGGTGATTCTCTGATTGTCCCAGGACAGTTATTTAATTCATACATTTCTCTTTGATTTGAAATCCCAACTGTACAAAATACTTATGTACACTAGAGCCTATTTTTGAGCTCATGGTTCCCTTCTGTCAATCTGCCTTTCTTACTCCAGCACCATATCTTACATATTGTAAAAATTTATTTAATAATTGTCAGTCTGAATTTTTTTTGATTCTTTTCTTCCATCCCAAATTTTCTTGTCTAGTATTATGACTTTATTATTCCTGAAGAATTCCAAAATATTTTGTTAAAGTTAAAAAAAAATCAGATTGGAGTTCTCATGGGAATTTTTAGTAAGTTTTGAATTATTCTAATGAGAACATACTTCTTTAAAAAACTGCTTTCCTCCATGCAATTTGTTGATGTCTCTACATTCACACCTCTTACTTTACCCCTCAGTACAGTCCTGTACTTTCTCCATGTACAACATGGGCATTGTTTTTGAATTTATTCCAGATTATTTATGTTTTTGTCAATTTTGTAAGTGAGAATTTTTTGCTATTATATTTGTAAATGCTTAAAACTGACTTTTAGAAAGGAAGATTCGGTTTGTAAATACTCACTTTGTAACTTGTCATTTAAACTTGAAAGTATTAAGTACTTGTTCCAGAATCCTTTCTTTTTTGTTTTTAAAAATTTGTGTCCAAGATTCTCAAAATGGTCATAGCTAAGTAGTATAGGTGGGGAGACAAATAGAGAGAGGTAGTGTGGCTCATATGCAAACTGTGAGCTGTTTCATGGCTGCCTTAAGTTGGAGAAGCCACAGAAGAGCCCAGGTTACACCAGGGATGGCTTTGTATGCACTTGAAAGCCAGCTTTCCTGCCTGTATGGAGAAGCCTGGTGGGCGTGGCAGGTAGATGATCAAGGTCTGATCAAGGTCATTGGCTGCACAGAGCACTGTGTCTGTGAGAACTGGTGACCACTACCATGGGAAATGCTTGGTGCCAGGAACACTGCAGGGGAGCTGGGGAGCCTGTGTGTTAAGGATTTTCCAGTCATGGGAGTGGGAAGATTAGACTCTGCATTCAGATCTGAGTTTGAATTCATCCTCTTTAGCTTACTGGTCCTCTGACTTTTGTCAAGTTATACATCCTGTTTGAACTCCTGCTTTCTTGTCTCTCAAAACAGGAGAATTACGGCCTGCTGCTAGAGTGTTTGATCAGGGTAAATGATTTGTGTCTATAAGATGCCACATACAGTCACAAGCTCAGTGAGAAATGAGCTGTCGCCTCTTCTTCTGCAACTCAGTGCTCGATAAGTCATCAGGGGAAAGCAAGTCCCTAATTTGTATGTGGTGCAAGGAAGAACAAAACTAACGTCTTGCCTTTCCCTGGCAGTATTCTTACTTCTTTGCTTCATGTACCTCTTTCCTCCTTTTACTCTCCCCTTTCACCTCCTCCACCAAGAGCCTGAGACTCTCTCAGAACACTAGATTCAAATTACTTTAAATGTTGGCTCATCCCCATGAAATGACAGTGACATAAAAAAATCTGTACACATCCCAGACTTGATTGTATTTGATTTATACACACACACGTGCACACACACACACACACACATCAGGCTACCTCCCATTTGCTGAGGGAGAAGGACCATTTTTTCTGAGTTTTCATTTACTGAGCATGAGAGCAAAGTCTCTTAAGCAGAATTTCGCCTGGCTTCGAGCGCGGTTTTTTAAATTGGATTTCTGCTTTGTGTAAATAGAAATATTCTCCTATTAGAAGAGAGGAAGTGGAGACATAGATATTCTGCTGAGATATTGGTGTTATCATATTTGAGTTGGAAAGGTCTTAAGACAGCATAGAGTTGAAACTTTTAATGGGTGAGAATCCATGATGGTGTAACTTAGACAAAAACCTGGGCCTCCTGCCTTCGTGTCCACACGGGTGAAGAGGCAACTGGGTGGTGGATGGCAGGGATCCTTCTTGCTTATGTTCCAGGGTCTTGTTAGCTTTCATTGTTCAGCTGCTTTTAGTTTATGTCCATGTGGCTTCTCATGGGAAAGTCACTATGTCCTGATAGACTGAGTTACTAATCAGCAAAAAGCTCTGGACCCACTCATATTTTCCACAGTTTTTCTGCTGACCTGCTGACACTTTATATAAATGAGACCTTACAAACTGCTGGATATAAAATCCTTACTGTTATCATTTGCCATCGTGTTCCATAGGAATGGGGTGCTGTCTCAGGCTTTCTAATGCTAGATCTAAACAAAGATAGGGTGATAGGCTCTGCTGCTGGACCCTCCCCAGTCGAATGGGATTTCCACCTTAGTTTTTAGAATCAGGCAGATGAGTTCAAATCTTGTCTTTACCAGTTATTAGCTTAGTGACCTTGGGGAAGTAACTTTACTTTTTTGGGTTCCAATTTTCTTTATCTGTAAATAAGTTCAGTATTTTTTTTAGGGTTTTTGTTTAGAATTGAATGAGCTAATTCCCTCATTTATTCCTCAAATACTGATCACATGGTTCTATGCTGGTGCCTTAGTAGTTGATTACTAAGGGACTCAGCAGTGACAATGGGGGTGGGGCCCCCTGGATCATAGAGCTTATATTCCAGGATATGCTTGTAAAAGACTGGATTGCAGTGGATTTTTAGTAAATGATCATTCCTTTCCTAATCCCCATTGATTGTGTATATAACTTTATACTAATATATGGACAATTTTTTTGCAATTTAAATCTCTTTGTAGTATTTAAGGAATGTAGCTATAACAAAAATATGTGAAATAAAATGGTTTGACTTTTATTTTCCTTTCAATAAGCAAAACAAAATAAAATAGAAAAGAAAAGAAAAAGTATTGAAGGAGTAGAAATAATTTTATTTCCATGGAATCAAATCCCTATGTTAGGTTTTTCCGTTGTGTTGTTAAACAGCATATAAATTTGACAGGTTGTGACGTCAGTGTTGATAGCTAGGTGAGTATAATTTCTTTTTGTGGTTGTCTTTGATGAATTATTTGCACTAGATCATAAATGATGTGCGTGTTACATATTGGAAACGAGGAAACAGTGGAGTCATACTACCTCCAATGCAGTTATTTTGTTACCGAGTCCAAACTCCTTCTGCTCGCGGCATGACTGGCCAATAAACCGGGAGATGAGGTGTTGGAGCAAGGAATAGTGACTTTATTTAAAACTCTGGCAGACCCAGAATATGGCAGAATGATATCCTGGAGAACCAACTTCCCCAAGTCAGAACTCATTCTCCTTTTATACTAAAAAGGGGCGGGGTTGTGGTTGGTTGTTGAATACTTCTTTCTGTATGAATTGTTTGTCCTTTGAATCCGCTTTTCTTGCAGCTGTCCATGTGGATCAAATCATTGTGCCCCTATAAATCCTCCAAAAAAACAAAGGTTATTCTCTATTTTGCAACTTGCCATCGCTACAGAAGTGCAGATGAGCTAACATTTTTAAAGATCAGGGCCAGGAGAATAGGCTTTCCTGTAGATTCCAGGCTAAAGGCAACTTTCTTTTACAAATGGTGCAGAGCTACCAAATCTGAGCCTAGAAAACAGGGCACAGGTTTAAAGCCAAAGGAACAGATCTAACATAGGGTCAAAATTTTTCTTTTTTCTTTCAATTCCCTTTCAGCTTCATAGATAATTTTAGTAAGAAACAGGAGCAATTTTGTATTTTTGCTTCTTAATAACGGATGAGTGGGCCAACAATATTTTTTGAGTAGGGATTCTGTGCGGGCATTGGTGTGACAGCAAACTCTTGTTGGGGGTGGCCGACCTTGCAAGATGTCTGATGCCCCGTGAGTGTTGGTGAGGGTCCCCCTTGCCATGGACTCTCTTCAGGAACCAGCATATGGGCATTGAACTCTGGAGAACACTTTTTCGGCTGCAGGAATTTTTTTCACATACTGCGATTGAAAAATCACTCCAGCTGGGGATAATTAGGGAAAAAAGGAAAAGGAAAAGGGTTTGGAGTAGAGCAGAAGAGTAGGACATAAGATCACGGAACCTGAGTGGTTGGCAGCGGGGCCACGCAAGAGAGGGGAGCAGAGGTGGGGAGGGGCCTGGCTCCGGAACCAGCTCCTGTACGTGTCCCCGCGCCCAAGCCACATAGCTTTTAATTGGCCTGGGCCACCTCTCTGGGCTGGATGTCACCCTGGGCAGAATCTTGAGAATCGAAGGTAAGAGGTGGGCAGCACTCACCTAGGGGGTCACTGAGGACTTCGTTCAAGTGCACAGTACCTTTTCTGGTCATATGTCTTCACTTGTCCTTTATCTCAGGATCTGAGGAGGAGGAGCATGGAACTCAGGGAGAGATCCAGGAAGATATCTGACTGTGTTAAGAGAGGATAGAAAAAGTGAAACGGGGAGCGAGGACACTTGCAGCAAAGTACAATGACTTCACAAGTATTGCACAGATCTGCAGATGTAAGAGAGCCTAAGCCTGTCTCAGAGTGCAGGGGACAAGCGGAAAGGAATGGCAAAATTTCCACTGTCAATTGAAATTTTGTTAAATAGACTGCTACTGTTGTTTGTATCACTTGAATGAATGCAGGCATATTTCTGTGGGCAATTACAGGTTCACTGAACCCCACCAGCCCCTCTTGCCCCCATCGGGGATGGGCTTTCTCAAGCACAGTGCCCCTCCTGCTTGTGTGGGCCACGCTGCGGGTCCTCGCCTGAGGCCTGGCTGCTGCAGGGCACTGAGTCCCCGAGGCACGGCCGGTGATACACGACAGAAACATCTCTGCTCTTGACTGGGGGCCTCCGTTTCCCCTGCAGTGTAAGAATGCCGGTGACCGAGTTAGAAGCATGTTTCCAAGCTGTCCGTGTCCTCGGCATCCAGAAGCGGAGCCTGGAAGCTTCGGAATTTCTCCAGATTGCGGTCTACATTCACCTTCGTCAGGTGAGGGTATGTCCTTACACAAGTGGAGGAATTACTGCCGTTTTCCTGAAACTTTCTCACCACTAGTCCATCTGATTTTTCTGTGCTAGGATTCAGTATGGCCTGCTAAAAACTCTGGAGTGAGATCTTGAAACCATGATGAAGAGGATTATTTATTTCATTTCTCTATATGATAGACTTTTACTTTTAAAATTCAGAATTTTTGTTTCTTTCAGGAATGTTTTGGGGGGTTGGAGAATCAATTTTGCTCTTACCACCTTTGCGACCTGTTGCTTTGTGCCTCTCACCTGTCTTCTGTCACTTGTGAAGCAGTTCCATTTGTGACCCTGTCCGGGTTGTTCATGTTATTAAACATAAAGTCTGTAAAAGTACAGTCCCTTTTACTCCGAAGACATTCCACAATACTCCTTAAATCTGGGTGTGGTTTTATGAAGACAGAATCATTAGAACTTATCCTTGCAGGTTGCTAGTGCAAAATCCCCAAATCAATAGTCTAGCTCAACATCTAAAATCTTTCTAATCTACCTTGGATTTGTATGGATAAGTGAAGCAGTTTGCAAAGAACTCAAGACCAGGGTTAGAATACAGGCAGATGTAGCTCAGCAGGTCCTCCTAAGCTGATGCTCTGCCAGAGGGTGGGTCCGAGGGAAGACGGCGGGTCCTGCCCTGCCTGAGCTGACAGTTTCATGGCAAAGAGTTTCACCAGGTGAAGAACTTGGAGTTTCTTCTAAGAACAGTGGATCTGAAAAGAGTCCAAAAAGCGTGGGAGTGACAAAATCCCATTTGTCTCAAGTAGGGGAGAGTGGCTGTGGGGCCACTTGGGAGACTCGTGAGTCCAAGTGGACAGTGTTGGTGGCTTCCTCTTGAGTGGTGGGACAGTCAGTGGGTAAAAGCGAACAGATTGAAGGCATGTTTAGTTGGTAAAAAGGAAAGGATGAATGCTGTCTGTGAATGTAGGATGGAGTAAGGCCCAGGTTTCTGTGTGGATTAATGAGGTAAATCATGATCTTACTTTGCTGTGTGTAGGGAAACTTGTAGAGGGAGTTCTGGGGGAAAACTGATGTGTTCAGCTGTGGGTAAAGTTAAAGACTGTTAAATGTGTGGTCTGGGAGCTCAGGTGAGAGCCAGTAGTGAGTAGGGGGAGTTGAGGGAGACTTTCAAATCATTTTGTCTTGTGAACATACAAATAAGTATGAGTAATGACACAGTTAACCCGTCTATATTCTGGATTTAAAGCCCAGAAACATTTTGCTATACTGACTGCAGAGGTTCTTTATTTTTTTTAATAGAAATAAATAGAAACAAAATAGAGGAGTTAATGAGCATCTTAGAGTTGATGTGTGTCCTTGTATGTATTTTTATACCTCATCTGTTTATAACCATAATCTACAAAAAGTTAGCTTGCTTAGCATAAGTTTTTAACAGAGGGCCTTGACACACACTGTTTGGGGTTGAAGATGATCTTCTTGGGCAAGTTATGTAGCCTCTCTGTGCCTTAGTTGCGTCTTCTGTGACTGACCCCGGGCCCCTCATCACAGCTGATTTCCTAGACTAGATATTGGGAGGGAGGCTGCTGAAGGGAGTAAGAGGTGGCAACTGCTAGGGATACTGAAGAGAGAGAGAAAAACAGATTAAAGCCGATACACTGAGTACAAATACCCTCAAAAGAGAAAGAATCCCTCAGTGTTTTGAGCCACTTAGCGTAGGGGAACAAAATCACGTGGATCCAAAGCTCTTGA
This sequence comes from Vicugna pacos, assembly GCF_048564905.1. NCBI lineage: Eukaryota > Metazoa > Chordata > Mammalia > Artiodactyla > Camelidae > Vicugna > Vicugna pacos. Next base: position 256,206 of record NC_133013.1, on the reverse strand, counting down.
ACATATGTGTATTGTTGGTGGGAGGGTGTCATCATAGAAGTGTTAAGAAAAGTCCTCTTCATTTCCCTTGACATTTCCTGTAAGGATGGTTAGCAGAAGCGAAAACCCCCTGCTTCAGAGTTGAAGGTGCTGTTTTGTGCGAAACTGACCAAAGTTTGGAAACCAGTCATCAGCGGTGCTGGCAAATGAAGAGGCTTCTGGATTGGGTGGGGCACTTGCCGTGACTTCCAGGTGAGCTGCTGGATGGGGGCTGTGAGGCGGGCAGTATGTTTGCAGGGTGACCCGGGCATTATCCCTGGCTCTGAGGCTGCTGGTCTGATTAGTAGACCTGGGCACCCCCAGTCCTAATGGGGCAGTTCATGATGTGACCTGTGACTCCTGCCTTGCTGTGGCCGAGAGGAGGGCTCCCCTGAGGGGGTGTCCCTGCCGAGAGTGGAAACGTCCTCCTGGAGGGGAGGAAAAGCCTCTGAGCAGGGGGCCGGATGCACAGGCAAGACTAGCCTGAACACGGAGGTTTCCAGGAGCCGGAAGTCACACAGTGGCCCAAACCACCTTGTTCCTAGAGACTGGAGGGAAAAGATGCTGAAAAGGCAGGCTAGGGTCAGAGAATTTGGTGGATTTTGAGTGACAGGAAATGGCTGGTCAGGCAGGCACAAGAGAACCCTGTGGGCGTCCCAGCTGGGGCGTCACGCTGAAGGGAAGAACAGAGTTATAGACTTTGCCCCTTATTAGCTCTGTAACTTTGAGCAATATCACCCCACCTCTGTCTCTATATATATTCATCTGTAAAGTGACAGAGTGACAAGCTTGTGTCAACAGAAGGCTTAGTTTAGCTCTGATCCTCTTTGTCCAGTCCTCTAAGTGCTGCCCTGCAAGGTTCTGCAGCGGCTTCTCTTACCCTGAGATGGAGGGCGTAGAGGGACATTGTAGCACCGAAGACAGGAGGGGGGTCCTTTAAAAATAGACATGTAACCGCCTGCAGCTGCAGACCTGCAGGCAGTTTGACTGTCGGTCCTTGAGAGGACTTTGGAGTCCTTAACGTCGTCTAAAGTCTTGTTTTCCCTTGGGGACCGGATTTGCCTCTGCAGAATAATGTTGAAGATTTGGGCTTTTGGCAATGCTGTTTTCAGAGATGGGTATATACGTAAAATATCGTATAAAATCAAATGATTTATTTAACGTGTGCGACTTTGCAGCTGTTGGGAACAGCTCTGTTGGTCTGGTCTCCACTGAGGACACCAAGGGTCAGCAAAGCGTGCGGGAGGGCAGGCAGCCTGCAGTGCTGCTGCGGGGGGTTCTCCCAAGCAGGGCGCCCTGCTAAGTTGTCTCTTCTATGAGTTTGATTGCCTGAGGAGGAGACAGCAAATTAATGAGTTCTGCAGGGTTTGTATAATGACAGGAAGAAAGAGGAACCCGGAGTTTTTCCGGACTAAAACATGCTTTTGGTTCCTGATTCAGTGTGTTCCATAACAGAATTGATGAGTTGTGTCTATTCTGGGACTTCATTTAAACAAACGTTTAGCCTAAATGTTAAGGGCTTTCTTTTAATTGGCTGGAGGACTCGAGCCGGGATGACAGCCTCTCAGATCACTCTGAGGGACTGCTTCCAAGAGGAAGGGGAGGAGCTAGGATATATAGAAACTTTGTAACAAAGACCAGATAATTGGAACAATAAAATATTGCTTGTTATCAAAAGAAAACCAGTTTTCTCAAGTTCAAGTATTTAGCTCTTTTCTATGTATGGTGGGAAGCAAACATTTGGGTCATTGAATTCATTCCTTTGGCAAGCACCTAGCTATCTAGGGCCAGTATCTTGTCTTTTCTTACTTTGTGTCTGCTCAGAGGGCACCATTCTGAGTGGCTGCCTTGGCTGGGCTGCAGGCCTGTCCTTGCTGGGGGATGGCGGCAGCTGCTGATGACTTGGTTTCAGCATTCTTTGTTTACTGACATGGTTGCAGAATTTTCATTCACAGTGTAGTATTTTCATTCACAGTTCTCCCCCTTGGTCCTAAATTCGACCAATATTTTGAGAGAAATTTCATGACCAATTTTGTCCCAGGGTGCTAGGATGGCTCATTCCTAGTTCAGGTGAAGAATCTTTTGAGTTGCCAGTCAAGGTGTTAGTTTTTTATCAGGCCCTGTTGATACTAAAATTTCTCTGGATCACATGCCTTACTAGTCTATTATGATCCAGGAAGTGTTTACCCTTCATTGCTCATTCCCATACCTAGAATCACAATATTATATGTATTTTATTCAGGGTTATAAATTTTATCTGTTTCTTCATGATGTTTAGCCATCATCAATCTTGTAGGCCTAGTTACACATTGGAAAATGTAAGAGACAACAATTTTATAAAATAGAAAAGATATAAATAATTCAGCTAGTAACGTTAATAAAGTAACAAGTAAGAATTTAATAGTTGAGAAGTTGTATTTTTGGGTCAAAATTTTGCTTGTGTTTCTGATTGATTTTGATCTTATGAGAAACTTCATGTTTATGGTCAGAGTCAGAGCAGGTATTAATTGGCCAGGTGAAGTCTCCCACCTTGTAAGATCAAGAGTGGCCTAAACAGAACTAAAATTTCTTTTGAGAATAACATTTCTGGGGGCTATCTAGTTAGAGACTTGGAGTAGGTAAACCCACCAATGTAACACAGAAGTACTAGACATAGGTAATTTATCATAAACTTAACAATTGGAGTAGTTCATATTCAAGGGTAGGAGAAATTATCACAGTAATTGGTATACAGGCCTGGTCCGGTGTCTTGGGTCAGCTGTCTAGCTCAGATGTCATCTTCTTCTCATCATGGCCTGGTAGCTTTTTCTCCATTTGGGCATTGATTTAAGGTCAGCAGTGCTCTATAGGCCAGTGCACTGCAGGGGATGTTTCTGATAGGAAATGTATCCGAGAGTCCATTTCCTTCAGCTTTGGTGTGTATGGTCTAGTTGAGAGTCCCTGAAAAAGTGTCTTTCCATTCAGGTTGTAGACAGTTCTTTAAGTCATGCCTGTTCCAGTGTGTATAATCCCCTGGCTACAGGTCATGGGGCATTGGAAGTTTACCCAAAGATAGATTACTGAGCTTCAGAAACAAACCTTGAGTACCCTTTTCATTATTCAATTAAACTGTACAGCAGTGTGACATAACAGCAAGGAATGATCTGGGAAGTGTGGTAGTAAATATGGACGTCAATTAACAATCTAGAATTTAATATCCACTAAAATATAATCTTTTTTCTCTCTAAAGTTACCCTCAGTTTTCTCCAATAAAGCCAAATGAAGATTAATTTATTTACAATTTAAGTCTGATTATTTGATCATATAGGCTTTTTTAAATTGACTGTGTTGGAAGTTTTAATACGGAGTCTCAGGGTAGAATGTTAATAAGGTTTGCTAAGGCCAGGAAAGCCACGCCAAGCTTTTCATGGATTTCTGCCTTTCAGATTTAGGTAAGTTCTTTTCTCTTTAAAATCCTTAAAATACTTTTATAGTCCTATATCTGTTAGGAAATGATCTTCCTAATTTGTCTGATAGAGCCACTGGGGACCTAAGTGTTTTTAGTCTCTTGAGGGATCAGATTGAGGGAAAAGATAACTGTTCCAAGTCGGCTTACATAGGTATAATTTATCAAATTGCTGTGAACCATAACTAGCGTAAGGAGAAGAGATTCTTTATGTCTGTGAAACAGGTTAAAAGCCAGTAGTATTTGAAACAATATGAAAAATTATAACCATATTCACCAGTTTACTCAGTCCCATGTAACTAATTCTTCTAATGAGAGTTTTCATTAGAACTTTAAAATTTCTTACCCAGTTTAGTTCAGTGCTATAGTTTGAAATTTATTAGAAATCAGTAAATCTCCTTGAAGAGAAAGCATTTTGCAAAATCATCAGAAGAAAACAATGAACTGTCTATAAATGACAAAAGATTTAAAAGCATGGTTAATCACCGTTACACTATAATCAACAAAGAAACCTGTTCACTATATCCACAATTATCACTGGAAACATTACAGATACACCAGAATTTTAGAGAGTCCATATAATTTCTACAATATTTATATTAATAAAAGTTTCTCATTAAATATAACCGTAGAAGTTTTATAATTCATTTGACAGTACCATGTTATTTAAAATGCCAAATGAAACTTACTAGTTTAAAATCTCTCTTTGGGATGTTTTAGCGGCCCTCTGTAGCACCCCAAACTTAACTGGAGACTAAAAGAACTTTAATTTGAATTTGATATTTGGGGGCTTGTTAAAAGATTTCAGAACACTTGGTCTGATAAACATATAGATCACTCTAAATTAGTACTAATTCATTAACAAGAAAATACGTCAAAGGTAAAGGCAGAAGAGATCATCTAAGTGGTATGAGAAGTTTTATAATCTGTTATTGAAGGTGGAATAACATCTTAAGAAAATTTTTTCCTCTTAACAGAGAGAAAACCAAATCTACTCTTGTATCAGCTTACTTCTAAGAGTCATTTACGTTACCCAATTTGATTTTAACTTAGCCAATTCTGACCACGTACAAAACTCTTTCCTCAGGTTTCCTTTTCCACAAGCCTTCCACAGATTTCTATACTCATATTAGTGTGTCCCTTATTTTCTCTTCCATTCAGAAGTAACCTGCTTCAGGAGAAAGTTGCTATTTTTCATTAACAAAATATAATTCCATTCTTATATCTTACTTTACACATTTATATTATTTTCCTAGGACACTGAGATCATTCCCTTATTAATAGAGACTATTTCAGGGTGGCACCAACCATTTATTGATATTTCTAAACACCTTTAGTTTCACCGTAAGAGGAAGTTAAATGTTAAGTTATTCATATTTCAATCTTATTTTATCTGAAAATGGCATAGCTATTTAATAAAATCCTATCATTTAACTTAATTTAGCACAACTCTAGAATTTAAAGATACCAAACATTTAGAGATTATCTTAAGCATACACTTTAAAAATATATTTTAAATATTTACCCAAAGCTCTCATCTCATTTGCATTTAATTTACTTAAAATTTTACCACACCACATTAGTTTTGTTTTTTTTTTTGACAAATCTACAATGGATATAAAAGGATCTTATTTGACTTTCATTAAACCTAGGTACAGTAAATGTATTATACTTATTATTGATGAATTTAAAGATGTCTATAGTAATTAGAACATACTTAAACAATGCTTAATATCAAATATTATCTTAATATTGAATATTTTCGAGTACACGTGAACCTGAAGGTCAATTTGGTCAGTTTTTATTTTAAAAATACTTAATTTGTAACCTCTTATTTTTTACATCAATTAAGCAGAGCTCTTTGACTTTGTTTTTTTGTATTTATTTTTTCGGTGTATAAATATCTCACATCTATAATGTGTACGCCGGCTTATAAAGAGACAAAAGCTAGAGATCTCATAGCTTCATTTTAAAACTTACCTATGAGATAGGGATAATAATAGTTGGAGTAAGCTGAATTTGCTTGCTCAAATCACTAAGGCTTACTATTTATGAAACAGACATAAAAGATTTCTTGACAAATCTGAAGGACCGGTCAGAGTTCTCAGTTCTAAAATGCGAAAACTTTCTTTGGCCTTAAGTTTTATCTCGTTGAGCTAATTAGGTTCACACCTAGGTCACTGCTGTATTTACTTTTCTGATCTGCAAGACAAAGACACATGTGTCCAGTTCTCCAGAGAACTGCTCTGTAACCCAGGCCCAATTGCATCTCCTTAATTTGCTTTTTTGTATCAGTGTGAAGAGATGTAAACAAAGAATTCCATTTGTTAAAACTTTAAAGTTTACTTTATCTTGTCTTCCAAAGCTTGCATAAGGCATTAAGTAAGGTCTCTTTCCCTTGAGTTATCAGTTAAACTCAGGGTAAACCTCATTATATTTTTTTATTAGCCACTGAATATTAGTTTTTAGTTTTACGTTATATTGGACGGCTCGTGTAACTCTAATGTTTTCCTTTACTTTGTTCAGTCAATATTTTCTGAGGGACAGATATGTGCCCAGCCTTATAATACCAAAAAGGGGAAGCGTTTTTCCATTGAAACATATCTGTCCCACAACATAATTAAGTAAAAGGTTTATATAAAGCTGATCTAAATATACCAATTTTACAAACTTTTATCTCAAATTTATTAACTCTTATAGCTTTAATTTTAATATTTATTAGGTTTAATCAATAATTCTTATTTCTAGAAGGAGTGCCAGAAGCCTTTTTGTTTGTTTGTTTTTGTGCATTGTATCTAATTTAATAGAAAAGTCTCTGGAATTCCCAAGTTTGAGCCAAAGGGCTTACACCCTTCTCAATTTTTAATTTGATTAATTGATCTGTTGTCCCAATCATTGATCAAGTATCTCAGTATATAAATATATATATATATATGTATATTTTAGCCCTATACATTCATACATACATATTAAACTGTGGTAAATAAAACAGACTTGTTTGAACTTTAATGTTGGGGTGCAGTAGGTGATCTCTTTGGCTCTTTTTTTTTAACTTTATGTAGTGTAGTATCAAAATCTTGTATCTAAATCCAAAATTGTCCATTTTATTTATCTCATTCAAAATAACAACATAAAAATATTTATCCATTTGGGATAAGCCCCTTAACTTTTTTTATTAAGAAAAAATCGAAATTTTTACCATCCTCTTTCCAGTTATTCAACCTAATTAACATTAATTGTTCTAAGTTTTTATTAGCATCTCTTAAACCATTGATGGGAAAGGAAAAACACAAATGTAGCTTTTCAAACCAGGTTTTTTTTTTATAACTAAGTTCTTAGGTTAAACATTAGATATATTTTTCTACCTTTAAACTTGATTTTAATACGTACCAAGAAAACAGCTGTTTATATTGAGAGCTCTTTCAACTTTCACCAATTTAAAAGTTTTTCCAAATTAAAGGATCCATCATATGACCATCAATTTTTATACATATATATATATATCAAAACCAAAAAGATGAAGAGGCTTTTCCACATGAGAGTGGGGGTGTTGCCTAAATGAAATTCAAAAGTTTACTCTCCAAAAGCTAAAGGCCTTTGTGGTCCAGGCTGATGCATAAAAGGTTAAGATGGCAAAATGTCTAAAAAATGGTACAAACAAAGGATTGTTGAGAATTCCAGTTCATTTGCGTGGCCACCATATGTGCACAATACTTGTACCTTTTGCATGGCAGAGTCCAAGATTTCCTTTAAAAAAAAGGAAACACATATATACATACATATACACACACAAAATACCCAGAGAAATATAAAACGTTTATATTACAAGGACACAGGAAGAGAAATCCAAGTTCCCCTAAAGGGGATTTTGTTTTTATAAGTTCAGAATTCCAAAAAATGTTTTTATCAGGCCTGCTTAGTTACTTTCAGAGTGAGATTTTTTTTCTAGTTCCCAATTAAAGTTGTAAGTTTTCTACGTATATAAACCTGGCTGGGATATTAGTTGGAGGTTGGCAATCTGTCATTTATTTTTCTTTTCTTTTCTTTTCTTTTCTTTTCTTTTCTTTTCTTTTCTTTTCTTTTCTTTTCTTTTCTTTTCTTTTCTTTTCTTTTGAAAGTTCTATGCCCCATTCTAAGGCCGGGTTGTCAGAATAAAATTGCTAGTAAGATTTCCCACAGGGACAACTCTGTGGCATGAAGTCTTTTCCTCTACCACTCTTTCAAGTTTCTCTCTCACCCGAGAAAGCTATTATCAGCCAGGAAGAGGGTCCCATTTTTGGAGTTGAAAGTTTCTTCATAAGAGGTTTACTTTTATCCCAAAAAATTCAATGGAGTTAACCAAATTGAGGAAAGCATTAGACCAGCCTCTTACCTAGCCACTCAGTCCTGATCCCAGTGTCTTTCAACTTGGACCCAATCGGGACGTCTCCACTGGGTGAGTATTTTCCAGGTATCTTTCCAACAGCCCCACCTCGGGTGTCTCCTCAAGGTGGGTATTTCCTGTTACCTTTCAAAAAGGCCCCACCCAGCATGTCTCCACTGGGTGGGTAATTCCCCCTAGTCTCCTTTAACTGGAGGGCCAGGTGCCTGGATACACTGCCAAATAAAACTCAGGATCGTCAATCAATATTGGAGATCCGAGAACCAGGACAGGCTCACCCAAGTTCATCTGGACTCCCTGAGGAGGCAGATGGGCATAAAGGGCCACTGATGGTACCAAGGCCCCAGTTAATCAGAGAGTCCAGGTGGAGAGAAGTCTGCTCTGGGTCCCTTCATGGTGGCCAAAACTGTTGACTGAAATACATGTTCAGCCTAAAAGTTTAGAGTTAAGTTTAATTTGGTGGGAGGACTCTAGCCGGGATGACAACCACTCAGATCGCTCTGACGGACAGCTCAGAAGAGGTTGAGAACAGCTAGGATATATAGGAGCTTTACAACAAAGACCAGGTGGTTGGAACAATAAAACATTGCTTGTTATCTAAAGAAAACCAGTTACCTCTAGTTGAAGAATTTAGTGCTTTTCAATATATGGGAGGAAGCAAACATTTGGGCTGACTGAATATATTCTTTAGACAAGCACCTAGCTATCTAAGGCCAGTAATCTGTCCTTTCTTATTCTGAGTCTGCTCAGAGGGCACCGTTGTGAGTGGCTGTAGGCCTGTCTTCACTGTGGGGTGGCGGCAGTGCTGATGATTTGGTTTTAGCTTTCTTTGTTTAGTGACAAGGTTGCAGTATTTTCATTCACATTGTAGTATTTTTGTTCACAGGAAATTTTGATATTACACTGATTATGTATAATCTGGAACCTTGGAAAGAACCGACATGGAATTACTGCAGGTACCTTCTACTTTAATAAGACGTGTGCAAACATAAACACGGAGGAAGCATACAAAAGGATTCAGTGGTGAATGGGAAGGGTTTCTGCACGTTACAGGAGAAGCCAAGGCAGAATTCCTCTTCTTTGTGTGCAGGGACGTGAGTCCAACTTTTCTTTCTGAAGTGATTTCTGAGAACTGTCTATGGTAATTAACCAATATTGACAAACGGAGACACACATTGCATTTAAAAGCTGGCCGGCTTCAAACTTGGGTATTGGACAGGTGGATTTAATAGGCAAGTGGTCAGGTGGATGGGAGAGAGATGGAGCCCAGGCCTGGGCCCATATTCAGGTTGAAATCGCCATTTCTTCAACATAGGGCCTTGGACTAGAATGTAACCTCTCTTAACCTGTTGGAGAATCTGTGAAATGGGCATGATAATATTCGTTTCTTCCAGGGACTTTTGTATGTTTTAAAGAGTATTATAGTATACATGAAGCACTTAACACACTGGCACTTAGCAGTGTACAGTTTCTGTGGCCGCCACGCTTGGCGTGTGTCAGAGCCGTAAAGGCAGCATTTGTCTGTTGAGGATGCACTGGTAGCCCCTTAGCTAGGTTGTGAATTTGGTGATTTACTTTAACACTTGTAACTCTGTGTGCCATGGACAGTTATTTTCATGGACAGATGAGGAATCTCAGGGTAAAAAAGACTGTGTAATTTGCCCAGTCAGACCATAATTTTGGGTGCAGGGGCCTCGGTTCAGCATGGGCCCCTGGGCTTTCTGCCCTCTCCGTTCAGCACCAGAGCTAGATGTGGGATCGGCTGTTTCCCAGCCCAGAATATCCGGCAGGTGGCAAGACACACCTGGCCCTGCGCTGCTTCAGCAAAAACTCCGGAGGAAAGGCAGTTACAAAAGGGATAAACATAAAAAGAGACGAAAGCAAACTGTGATCCGCTCTGAGAAGGGAAGGAACAGGTCTCGCCGTTCAGCGCTGGCAGCATTCCCGACGGGGCTGCTCTGGGGGCGTTCATCTCAGCTAAACAAGCTCTGCTGCTGCACCAAGGCAGGAAGACAGAGCGCGAGTGGCCAGGTAGACAGGGCCTCATTGATCGTAAACATTCCCCATGAAGCGGCAGCTCTCACGGGCACTTACCTAGTAAACAGGTGTCGGCCGTAAACATCACGCACTTTCCTTGGTAGTTTTACTGGCCCCACCTTTGAGATGAGGTCATTGAAGCTGCGGAGTTTGCTGCATACCCGTTTATACCATGGAAATATCCCCACTGGATTTTCAACCTACACTGGTGTGGCTGCCATGTCCCAGCCCTGTGAATGTCATCCTGTAGCTTCTCCCAAGCGGCCCAAATGACTGACATTGATATGCTTAATTCGTAGGAAATGATATGTGACAATAAGAGAAAAAGGTAGTAAGAAATTGTTTGGAAAACTAGAAAAGAATCCAATTCTTCCCCAGTTGGGGGAGCATACCCTGTGTCACTCACCCCACTCACTGCCTGTCACCTCCTCCCTGTCGACTCTGCATTCAGAAGCCACCCTGAGCCTTTGAGGAACATTTTGCCTCATGACACTTTAGACTAGGACCTGCAGCATCTCCGTCCCTGGTTAACTCTCACTTGAAAGCCATTTAAATTTTATGCAGACTCCACTCAGATGCAAGAATAGCCTATTTAAACTTCTTCATGCAACTCCTTAATGAAGATCTTGTGAAGGAAACTTTGCCAAAACCTGGGAGGTGTGCACATAGTGACTGTAACCTCAGCAATATGTGAAGTTCAGCATCAGAGGGGTGGGAGACTCAGGAAAGGCTTTTTTAAGGTAACAAGGGGAAAGTGAAAGGACGCAGGCTGTGTGAGAAAGAAACATCTCGGTCACAGCCAGCAAGGCACCTGCATTCAGGATGGTGTGTGGAGAGTGCAGAGTTCTCACAAAGAAAGAGATGGTGGGATTGGAGGGAGGACAGTTGGGTATTTAACTGGGGAGGGAAAAAGTGGGCTGAACATTCCCTGGTTGAACAAGAGGATTGTGACATGATGTGTTTATATTTTGGAGAGAAGGGTTTCGTGGGGACACGCCTAGGAGAACGCTCACTGGCTGGGGAGTCAGCACGAAAGGGAACCACAGAGAACCGGACAGAACCCAACGCCCTGCTGGGGGAGAGGCTGCCCGCCAATTGGAGCCCTGGAGGCTGCTTCTGTCCCGTAGCTGGGGCCTCAGAGCTCCCTTCACAACCCAGTCCTGTTGATACAAGAAAAAAAAATGTGGGGCATGAGAAGGGCTGTGTCCCAGGCTTTGATTGAGCCCCTGGGATATGCCCCACTAGATTTTGTTTCTTGGCTTCATGCATTAAATAATTCAAGAGCAAGCCAGTGTTGAGTAAAGGTAGATTTATTCAGAGAGATACAATGAAAAGCAAGAGAAACGTCACGGGATTTGGGGGTTAGATGCTCAGATTAAAAGTAGGTACACAATCCACAGACAGAGTGTGGGACTTCTCCGAAGAGAGAGAGAGAGGGGTGCCCGCGAGGTGGCGCTGTGTTGCTGATTTTCTTGGGCTTGGTGGCTTCATATGCTAATAAGTAGAAGGACCAGCCTAAGGGCAAGGGGCTGGGATTCCCAGGGAGTTGGCCATTTCCCAACCTGTGATATATTGTGGCTAACCTTGGGACTGCCATTGTGTCTGGGGGCATGTTATTCACCATGTTACTATTACAATGGGTGTTTAATGAATCTCAAGATCTGCTAGAATTTAAATCTCTTCATCCTGAGCCTCAAGGCCTATTGGGGGTTGAATCCTTCACCATTTTGATGTTAATTGCTGTGATCTTCCTTGAATGGCTGTGCTCTGCCCCCTTGCATTAGGCCTCACTGTGATGACACAGAGAGAGCAAAGGCCTGGCCCTGCCTGTGCTCCTGCATTTAACAGTGGGAGGGGTGGGGTGGACTGAGGATGACTATGAGTGATGAGAAGGATGTTTCAGATTTTCCCACGTGAGACATGGGGACCTCCCAGCAGCCACCGCAGATTTATTTCACAGGCATTATCGCTTGTGTTGTTACAGAAACAACAGGCCAGCCAAGAAACAAGCACCACACAGAGGGTGGGAGTACTGAGATTTATTACACCTGCAGGTGCAGAGTGGGTTCTGTTCTGTGGCTCTGAGCACCTCCAAGTCCTGCACATGAGGTTTTATAGGGTTAATTACAAGTACGGGGCTATTAGCCAATAAGACTCAAAGAGCAAAAAGCAAGGAATCAGTACACTGAAGCTTATCAATTTGGAACAGATCTCGTTAATGACAATTGTTGATCTTGGATTTAGGAGTTAGCTTATTAGCCCAGTAAACTGACACTAAACTTCAGGTTTACCATGTAGCCCAGCAAAACTTAGATCAGTAAACCGACACTTATCACACTTATATTTCTGACTTAGCTTGTTAGTCCAGTTGGGCTTTTCCATCACAGTGTCACTTATCTTTTCTATTTTTCTTTTTATTTTTTCAAGTGTTTAATCCAAATTTAATATCAAGGATTTTTGGAAAAGAAATTTCTCTTTTTGTTTTCTTTGGGGCTCTTTTTTGCGGGTAGGTAATTAGGTGTATTTATCTGTTAGTGGAGGCCCTGGGGCTTAAACCCAGGACCCTGAGCTCGCTAAGCACACGCTCTACCACCCGCCCCATCATCTTTTTCTTTTTGCTTTAGCTGCCAGGAATCTTACAGTTGAATTTCTAGTCGGACTTTAACACTTGCCCTGACTTCATGGAATCCACTTTAATACTTTATCTACCCCTTGTTTCATTTAAGTATTGAATCTCCATTGCCTCTTCACTCTCAGTTTTGCCTTCTTATTGTTATGGTTGTTAAGCTGTGTTAAAAAATATTGTTTAAATTCTCTTTTAGCAGGAGGCTGAAAGTAAATAAATATGTAAACATACAGCACACTTAAATGATTTTATACATTCTAAGTTGTTTATTAGTTATTTAAAATCCGAATTGAATATTAAATTGATGACTTTTTAAATTATTTTTTAACTTTTTATAAAGATATAGCTGATTTAAAATATGTTATAAGTTTCAGGTGTAAAATAGATGCTCCATTTATAGTTGCTGTAAAACATTGGGTGTATTCCCGGTGTTGTAACATACATCCCTCTAGTGTGTTTACATTACATGTTGCAGTTTGTATAAGAAATTTGGGTAACGCAGAGTCTGGGACGTGGCTGTGTCTGACCCAGGTTCACGCTCACCCTGCCTGTCAGAGCTCAAGCCCTCACAACTGTCTGCAGGGGAGCGAGTGGAGGCAGCTCTCATCAGCACTGGCACCACCCTCTGAGTGGCAGTGACAGCAGTGACTGTGTGTGGACGTGAAAATTGTTGTTCCAAGAGCTTTACATACATTTCTGCATTTAACAATTAAAGCCCTCCTGTGAGGAAGCGTTTTATGTTTTTATGAATAATACATTTTATTTTGAAATTGATAGACTTCAAATCTCCGGAAAATTTACAGGAGTAGTACAATAAACTCTTAGATACATTTCACCTTAAAGGGGACTATTTGCCCTTTTGTGATGCGCTTATTTTAGCATAAAGTTTCAAGGTTTATCCATATCGTAGCCTGAAACAGTACTTTATTCTTTTTGTTTGATAATATCCTTTTCCTTTTTTTTTTTGTTTTTGGTCAATTTAAAAATATTTTCATTGAAGTCTAGTCAGTTTATAATGTTGTGTCAATTTCTTGTGTACAGCACAACACTTCATTTAAATAGGAAAATACCTGTATTCATTTTCATATTCTTTTCAAACATAAGTAACTATAAGATATTAAATATATTCTTCTGTGCTATACAATATAAACTTGCTGTTTATTCTATACATACTCAGTATCTGCAAATCTTGAACTCCCAATTTATTCCTTCCCACACCCTCTCTCCTCTGGTAACCATAGTTTGGTTTCTATGTCTCTGTGTCTTTTTCTGTTCTGTAGATTAGTTTATCTTTTTGTTTCTTTGTTTTTTGTTTCCTTTTTTGTTTTGTTTTGTTTTTTTCTTTTAGATTCCACATGTGAGCCATCTCATATAGTATTTTCCTTTCTCTTTCTGGCTTACTTCACTTAGAATGATATTCTCTACGTCCATTCATTTTGCTGCAAATGGCATTATTTTATTATTATTTTATGGCTGAATAGTAGTCGATTGGACAAATATACTAAAATCTCTTTGTCCAGTTATCTGTCAGTGGACATTTAGTTTGTTTCCATGTCTTGCTATTGTAAATAGTGCTGCTGTGAACATTGTGGTGAATGTGTCTTTTTGAATTACAGATCCTTTTGGATATATGCCCAGGAGTGGGATTGCTGGGTCATATGGGAGGTCAATTTTTTGTCTTTTGAGGAACCTCTATAGAGTTTTCCACAATGGCTCCATCAAACTGCATTCCCACCACAGTGCAGGAGTGTTCCCAATTCTCTGCAGCCTTTGCAGCATTTATTGTCTGTGAACATCACAATGATGGCTATTCTGACTGGTGAGAGGTGATGCTTGAATGCAGTTTTGATTTGCATTTCTCTGATAATGATATTGAGCATTTTCTCATTTGCCTATTGGCCATTTGTATGTCTTCATTGGAGAAATGTTTCTTTAGGACTTCTGCCCATTTTTGAATTGAATTGTTTGCTTTTCTTTCTTATTAAATGTAAAAGGTGTTTACATAGTCTGGGAATTAAGCCCTTGTCAGTTTCATTTATTGCAAGTATTTTCTCCCATTCCATAAGTTGTCTTTTTGTTTTGCTTACTGTTTCCTTTACTTTGCAAATCTTGTAAGTTTAATTAGATCCCACTTGTATATTTTTGCTTGTATTTCTATTGCTTGAGTAGACTGCTCTAGGAGAACATTGCTGAGATATATGTCAGATGTTTTGCCTATCTTTTCTTCTTAGAGGTTTATAGTGTCTTGTCTACATGTTTAAGTCTTTAAGCCATTTGGAATTCATTTTTGTGTATGCTGTGAGGGAGTATTCTAACTTCATTAATTTACATGCAGCTGTCCAGTTTTCCCTACACCATTTGCTGAAGAGGCTGTCTTTACTCCATTGTATATTCTCACCTCCTTTGTCAAAGATTCAAAGACCAAAAGTTTGTGGGCCTATTCTTGGTAATTTTGTTTATCCATTTATTGATGGATGGATATTGTTAGTAACTTTGGCTACTCTGAAAGATACTGCTATGAATATTGATGTGAAAGTTTTTGTGAGAATAGGTTTTCATTCTGTTGGCTGTTCAGTTGGCCCACCGTATCTGTAGTTTCCATTTCATGGATCCAGATGGCTGGGTGTAAAGGGACTTGAACATCCTTGGATTATGGTATCCAGGGTGGGGGTTTCCTGAAACCAACCCACAGAGTGTACTGAGGGATGACTCTATATGTAAGAGTGGAATTGCTGAGCCATATAACTCTAACCTTTAGAGAAAACACCAGGATTTTACAAAGAAGCTGCACAATTGTCCCTTTCCACTGGCCTCATATGAGGTTCCTCTGCCTCCTGAATGACACTTGTTATTGTCCAAGTTTTGATTATGACCATCCTAGTGAGTGTAAAATGAGATCTCATTTTGATTTTGATTTCGCTAGTGATGCTGAGCATCTTTTCATATGCTTATTGGCCAATTGTGTATCTATTTAATTCCTTGGCAAATTTAATAATTGGGTCAATTTTCTTTGTATTGGTTAGTTGTAAGCATTTGTTATATATCCTGGATACTAATCTCTTATTAGATATATGATTTTTAGTCCCTGGACGTGACATTTACATTCATCACAGACTCTTTTATTTGACTCTAGAAATTACTTCTCCATTGGGGAATGAAAAGATGCACAATTACTTATGTAACCAATTCTCTATTGCTGGATATTATTTCACTTTAGTTTTTCTTCCCACCATTTTAAACAGTGCTGTGTAAATGCCCTGATGGGTACATCCTTTTGGACTGAATTTTTTTTTCGTAAGGGAAACGATTCCTAGAAGTGGTGTTGAGTCAGTGTGTACATACGTTTTTCAGAGTTTACATATCCATTGACATGTCGTCCTCCGAAATTGTTGCTCATGGTTTGTTCTCCCACAGATGGACACTAGCTAGAATATCTATTAAAAATATTTGCGCATATGATGAGCAAAAGTGCTTTTTCATTGTTTTATTTTGCATTTGATGACCAGTGAGGTATTGAGCATTTTTCACTCATTAGCCATTTGACATTTTTAAAATGAATGATTCCTTTAATCCTTTGCACACATTTAAGTGAGGGAGCTTCTTGTTCCTTTTTGACAGCTCTTTGTATGTTATGAACATTAACTTCTTGTCTTCTTCAACATGTATCACAGAACTTTTTCTTGTCATTTCTTGCCTTTCATTTTGTTCAGGAGGATTTTAATTTTGGTTGTGTCTCAAAATATTCTTATGATAGTAAATGTCTTGGGTTTTATCTTTGACAATATTCTTAGAAATACTTACTTAAAATGGAGTAATTCTCTTCTGTAGGTGTTTTTAAATCTCTTAGATGGAGATGATATTAGTACTTGTTAATGTAGGGGTAAGTTGAGTTAATAAGAATAAAGTATTTTGTTTGCTCTTATTAGTACTTTTTTAACATTTACATCACTGTCTGTAATTTATCGTGTGGTCCTTATGAGGGGAATAGAACTTATACTTTACAGGTGATTCTCTGATTGTCCCAGGACAGTTATTTAATTCATACATTTCTCTTTGATTTGAAATCCCAACTGTACAAAATACTTATGTACACTAGAGCCTATTTTTGAGCTCATGGTTCCCTTCTGTCAATCTGCCTTTCTTACTCCAGCACCATATCTTACATATTGTAAAAATTTATTTAATAATTGTCAGTCTGAATTTTTTTTGATTCTTTTCTTCCATCCCAAATTTTCTTGTCTAGTATTATGACTTTATTATTCCTGAAGAATTCCAAAATATTTTGTTAAAGTTAAAAAAAAATCAGATTGGAGTTCTCATGGGAATTTTTAGTAAGTTTTGAATTATTCTAATGAGAACATACTTCTTTAAAAAACTGCTTTCCTCCATGCAATTTGTTGATGTCTCTACATTCACACCTCTTACTTTACCCCTCAGTACAGTCCTGTACTTTCTCCATGTACAACATGGGCATTGTTTTTGAATTTATTCCAGATTATTTATGTTTTTGTCAATTTTGTAAGTGAGAATTTTTTGCTATTATATTTGTAAATGCTTAAAACTGACTTTTAGAAAGGAAGATTCGGTTTGTAAATACTCACTTTGTAACTTGTCATTTAAACTTGAAAGTATTAAGTACTTGTTCCAGAATCCTTTCTTTTTTGTTTTTAAAAATTTGTGTCCAAGATTCTCAAAATGGTCATAGCTAAGTAGTATAGGTGGGGAGACAAATAGAGAGAGGTAGTGTGGCTCATATGCAAACTGTGAGCTGTTTCATGGCTGCCTTAAGTTGGAGAAGCCACAGAAGAGCCCAGGTTACACCAGGGATGGCTTTGTATGCACTTGAAAGCCAGCTTTCCTGCCTGTATGGAGAAGCCTGGTGGGCGTGGCAGGTAGATGATCAAGGTCTGATCAAGGTCATTGGCTGCACAGAGCACTGTGTCTGTGAGAACTGGTGACCACTACCATGGGAAATGCTTGGTGCCAGGAACACTGCAGGGGAGCTGGGGAGCCTGTGTGTTAAGGATTTTCCAGTCATGGGAGTGGGAAGATTAGACTCTGCATTCAGATCTGAGTTTGAATTCATCCTCTTTAGCTTACTGGTCCTCTGACTTTTGTCAAGTTATACATCCTGTTTGAACTCCTGCTTTCTTGTCTCTCAAAACAGGAGAATTACGGCCTGCTGCTAGAGTGTTTGATCAGGGTAAATGATTTGTGTCTATAAGATGCCACATACAGTCACAAGCTCAGTGAGAAATGAGCTGTCGCCTCTTCTTCTGCAACTCAGTGCTCGAT
The DNA here is from genome assembly GCF_048564905.1 of Vicugna pacos. NCBI lineage: Eukaryota > Metazoa > Chordata > Mammalia > Artiodactyla > Camelidae > Vicugna > Vicugna pacos. The sequence goes on along the minus strand of NC_133013.1, from coordinate 238,404 downwards.
AAGTCATCAGGGGAAAGCAAGTCCCTAATTTGTATGTGGTGCAAGGAAGAACAAAACTAACGTCTTGCCTTTCCCTGGCAGTATTCTTACTTCTTTGCTTCATGTACCTCTTTCCTCCTTTTACTCTCCCCTTTCACCTCCTCCACCAAGAGCCTGAGACTCTCTCAGAACACTAGATTCAAATTACTTTAAATGTTGGCTCATCCCCATGAAATGACAGTGACATAAAAAAATCTGTACACATCCCAGACTTGATTGTATTTGATTTATACACACACACGTGCACACACACACACACACACATCAGGCTACCTCCCATTTGCTGAGGGAGAAGGACCATTTTTTCTGAGTTTTCATTTACTGAGCGTGAGAGCAAAGTCTCTTAAGCAGAATTTCGCCTGGCTTCGAGCGCGGTTTTTTAAATTGGATTTCTGCTTTGTGTAAATAGAAATATTCTCCTATTAGAAGAGAGGAAGTGGAGACATAGATATTCTGCTGAGATATTGGTGTTATCATATTTGAGTTGGAAAGGTCTTAAGACAGCATAGAGTCGAAACTTTTAATGGGTGAGAATCCATGATGGTGTAACTTAGACAAAAACCTGGGCCTCCTGCCTTCGTGTCCACACGGGTGAAGAGGCAACTGGGTGGTGGATGGCAGGGATCCTTCTTGCTTATGTTCCAGGGTCTTGTTAGCTTTCATTGTTCAGCTGCTTTTAGTTTATGTCCATGTGGCTTCTCATGGGAAAGTCACTATGTCCTGATAGACTGAGTTACTAATCAGCAAAAAGCTCTGGACCCACTCATATTTTCCACAGTTTTTCTGCTGACCTGCTGACACTTTATATAAATGAGACCTTACAAACTGCTGGATATAAAATCCTTACTGTTATCATTTGCCATCGTGTTCCATAGGAATGGGGTGCTGTCTCAGGCTTTCTAATGCTAGATCTAAACAAAGATAGGGTGATAGGCTCTGCTGCTGGACCCTCCCCAGTCGAATGGGATTTCCACCTTAGTTTTTAGAATCAGGCAGATGAGTTCAAATCTTGTCTTTACCAGTTATTAGCTTAGTGACCTTGGGGAAGTAACTTTACTTTTTTGGGTTCCAATTTTCTTTATCTGTAAATAAGTTCAGTATTTTTTTTAGGGTTTTTGTTTAGAATTGAATGAGCTAATTCCCTCATTTATTCCTCAAATACTGATCACATGGTTCTATGCTGGTGCCTTAGTAGTTGATTACTAAGGGACTCAGCAGTGACAATGGGGGTGGGGCCCCCTGGATCATAGAGCTTATATTCCAGGATATGCTTGTAAAAGACTGGATTGCAGTGGATTTTTAGTAAATGATCATTCCTTTCCTAATCCCCATTGATTGTGTATATAACTTTATACTAATATATGGACAATTTTTTTGCAATTTAAATCTCTTTGTAGTATTTAAGGAATGTAGCTATAACAAAAATATGTGAAATAAAATGGTTTGACTTTTATTTTCCTTTCAATAAGCAAAACAAAATAAAATAGAAAAGAAAAGAAAAAGTATTGAAGGAGTAGAAATAATTTTATTTCCATGGAATCAAATCCCTATGTTAGGTTTTTCCGTTGTGTTGTTAAACAGCATATAAATTTGACAGGTTGTGACGTCAGTGTTGATAGCTAGGTGAGTATAATTTCTTTTTGTGGTTGTCTTTGATGAATTATTTGCACTAGATCATAAATGATGTGCGTGTTACATATTGGAAACGAGGAAACAGTGGAGTCATACTACCTCCAATGCAGTTATTTTGTTACCGAGTCCAAACTCCTTCTGCTCGCGGCATGACTGGCCAATAAACCGGGAGATGAGGTGTTGGAGCAAGGAATAGTGACTTTATTTAAAACTCTGGCAGACCCAGAATATGGCAGAATGATATCCTGGAGAACCAACTTCCCCAAGTCAGAACTCATTCTCCTTTTATACTAAAAAGGGGCGGGGTTGTGGTTGGTTGTTGAATACTTCTTTCTGTATGAATTGTTTGTCCTTTGAATCCGCTTTTCTTGCAGCTGTCCATGTGGATCAAATCATTGTGCCCCTATAAATCCTCCAAAAAAACAAAGGTTATTCTCTATTTTGCAACTTGCCATCGCTACAGAAGTGCAGATGAGCTAACATTTTTAAAGATCAGGGCCAGGAGAATAGGCTTTCCTGTAGATTCCAGGCTAAAGGCAACTTTCTTTTACAAATGGTGCAGAGCTACCAAATCTGAGCCTAGAAAACAGGGCACAGGTTTAAAGCCAAAGGAACAGATCTAACATAGGGTCAAAATTTTTCTTTTTTCTTTCAATTCCCTTTCAGCTTCATAGATAATTTTAGTAAGAAACAGGAGCAATTTTGTATTTTTGCTTCTTAATAACGGATGAGTGGGCCAACAATATTTTTTGAGTAGGGATTCTGTGCGGGCATTGGTGTGACAGCAAACTCTTGTTGGGGGTGGCTGACCTTGCAAGATGTCTGATGCCCCGTGAGTGTTGGTGAGGGTCCCCCTTGCCATGGACTCTCTTCAGGAACCAGCATATGGGCATTGAACTCTGGAGAACACTTTTTCGGCTGCAGGAATTTTTTTCACATACTGCGATTGAAACATCACTCCAGCTGGGGATAATTAGGGAAAAAAGGAAAAGGAAAAGGGTTTGGAGTAGAGCAGAAGAGTAGGACATAAGATCACGGAACCTGAGTGGTTGGCAGCGGGGCCACGCAAGAGAGGGGAGCAGAGGTGGGGAGGGGCCTGGCTCCGGAACCAGCTCCTGTACGTGTCCCCGCGCCCAAGCCACATAGCTTTTAATTGGCCTGGGCCACCTCTCTGGGCTGGATGTCACCCTGGGCAGAATCTTGAGAATCGAAGGTAAGAGGTGGGCAGCACTCACCTAGGGGGTCACTGAGGACTTCGTTCAAGTGCACAGTACCTTTTCTGGTCATATGTCTTCACTTGTCCTTTATCTCAGGATCTGAGGAGGAGGAGCATGGAACTCAGGGAGAGATCCAGGAAGATATCTGACTGTGTTAAGAGAGGATAGAAAAAGTGAAACGGGGAGCGAGGACACTTGCAGCAAAGTACAATGACTTCACAAGTATTGCACAGATCTGCAGATGTAAGAGAGCCTAAGCCTGTCTCAGAGTGCAGGGGACAAGCGGAAAGGAATGGCAAAATTTCCACTGTCAATTGAAATTTTGTTAAATAGACTGCTACTGTTGTTTGTATCACTTGAATGAATGCAGGCATATTTCTGTGGGCAATTACAGGTTCACTGAACCCCACCAGCCCCTCTTGCCCCCATCGGGGATGGGCTTTCTCAAGCACAGTGCCCCTCCTGCTTGTGTGGGCCACGCTGCGGGTCCTCGCCTGAGGCCTGGCTGCTGCAGGGCACTGAGTCCCCGAGGCACGGCCGGTGATACACGACAGAAACATCTCTGCTCTTGACTGGGGGCCTCCGTTTCCCCTGCAGTGTAAGAATGCCGGTGACCGAGTTAGAAGCATGTTTCCAAGCTGTCCGTGTCCTCGGCATCCAGAAGCGGAGCCTGGAAGCTTCGGAATTTCTCCAGATTGCGGTCTACATTCACCTTCGTCAGGTGAGGGTATGTCCTTACACAAGTGGAGGAATTACTGCCGTTTTCCTGAAACTTTCTCACCACTAGTCCATCTGATTTTTCTGTGCTAGGATTCAGTATGGCCTGCTAAAAACTCTGGAGTGAGATCTTGAAACCATGATGAAGAGGATTATTTATTTCATTTCTCTATATGATAGACTTTTACTTTTAAAATTCAGAATTTTTGTTTCTTTCAGGAATGTTTTGGGGGGTTGGAGAATCAATTTTGCTCTTACCACCTTTGCGACCTGTTGCTTTGTGCCTCTCACCTGTCTTCTGTCACTTGTGAAGCAGTTCCATTTGTGACCCTGTCCGGGTTGTTCATGTTATTAAACATAAAGTCTGTAAAAGTACAGTCCCTTTTACTCCGAAGACATTCCACAATACTCCTTAAATCTGGGTGTGGTTTTATGAAGACAGAATCATTAGAACTTATCCTTGCAGGTTGCTAGTGCAAAATCCCCAAATCAATAGTCTAGCTCAACATCTAAAATCTTTCTAATCTACCTTGGATTTGTATGGATAAGTGAAGCAGTTTGCAAAGAACTCAAGACCAGGGTTAGAATACAGGCAGGTGTAGCTCAGCAGGTCCTCCTAAGCTGATGCTCTGCCAGAGGGTGGGTCCGAGGGAAGACGGCGGGTCCTGCCCTGCCTGAGCTGACAGTTTCATGGCAAAGAGTTTCACCAGGTGAAGAACTTGGAGTTTCTTCTAAGAACAGTGGATCTGAAAAGAGTCCAAAAAGCGTGGGAGTGACAAAATCCCATTTGTCTCAAGTAGGGGAGAGTGGCTGTGGGGCCACTTGGGAGACTCGTGAGTCCAAGTGGACAGTGTTGGTGGCTTCCTCTTGAGCGGTGGGACAGTCAGTGGGTAAAAGCGAACAGATTGAAGGCATGTTTAGTTGGTAAAAAGGAAAGGATGAATGCTGTCTGTGAATGTAGGATGGAGTAAGGCCCAGGTTTCTGTGTGGATTAATGAGGTAAATCATGATCTTACTTTGCTGTGTGTAGGGAAACCTGTAGAGGGAGTTCTGGGGGAAAACTGATGTGTTCAGCTGTGGGTAAAGTTAAAGACTGTTAAATGTGTGGTCTGGGAGCTCAGGTGAGAGCCAGTAGTGAGTAGGGGGAGTTGAGGGAGACTTTCAAATCATTTTGTCTTGTGAACATACAAATAAGTATGAGTAATGACACAGTTAACCCGTCTATATTCTGGATTTAAAGCCCAGAAACATTTTGCTATACTGACTGCAGAGGTTCTTTATTTTTTTTAATAGAAATAAATAGAAACAAAATAGAGGAGTTAATGAGCATCTTAGAGTTGATGTGTGTCCTTGTATGTATTTTTATACCTCATCTGTTTATAACCATAATCTACAAAAAGTTAGCTTGCTTAGCATAAGTTTTTAACAGAGGGCCTTGACACACACTGTTTGGGGTTGAAGATGATCTTCTTGGGCAAGTTATGTAGCCTCTCTGTGCCTTAGTTGCGTCTTCTGTGACTGACCCCGGGCCCCTCATCACAGCTGATTTCCTAGACTAGATATTGGGAGGGAGGCTGCTGAAGGGAGTAAGAGGTGGCAACTGCTAGGGATACTGAAGAGAGAGAGAAAAACAGATTAAAGCCGATACACTGAGTACAAATACCCTCAAAAGAGAAAGAATCCCTCAGTGTTTTGAGCCACTTAGCGTAGGGGAACAAAATCACGTGGATCCAAAGCTCTTGAACATATGTGTATTGTTGGTGGGAGGGTGTCATCATAGAAGTGTTAAGAAAAGTCCTCTTCATTTCCCTTGACATTTCCTGTAAGGATGGTTAGCAGAAGCGAAAACCCCCTGCTTCAGAGTTGAAGGTGCTGTTTTGTGCGAAACTGACCAAAGTTTGGAAACCAGTCATCAGCGGTGCTGGCAAATGAAGAGGCTTCTGGATTGGGTGGGGCACTTGCCGTGACTTCCAGGTGAGCTGCTGGATGGGGGCTGTGAGGCGGGCAGTATGTTTGCAGGGTGACCCGGGCATTATCCCTGGCTCTGAGGCTGCTGGTCTGATTAGTAGACCTGGGCACCCCCAGTCCTAATGGGGCAGTTCATGATGTGACCTGTGACTCCTGCCTTGCTGTGGCCGAGAGGAGGGCTCCCCTGAGGGGGTGTCCCTGCCGAGAGTGGAAACGTCCTCCTGGAGGGGAGGAAAAGCCTCTGAGCAGGGGGCCGGATGCACAGGCAAGACTAGCCTGAACACGGAGGTTTCCAGGAGCCGGAAGTCACACAGTGGCCCAAACCACCTTGTTCCTAGAGACTGGAGGGAAAAGATGCTGAAAAGGCAGGCTAGGGTCAGAGAATTTGGTGGATTTTGAGTGACAGGAAATGGCTGGTCAGGCAGGCACAAGAGAACCCTGTGGGCGTCCCAGCTGGGGCGTCACGCTGAAGGGAAGAACAGAGTTATAGACTTTGCCCCTTATTAGCTCTGTAACTTTGAGCAATATCACCCCACCTCTGTCTCTATATATATTCATCTGTAAAGTGACAGAGTGACAAGCTTGTGTCAACAGAAGGCTTAGTTTAGCTCTGATCCTCTTTGTCCAGTCCTCTAAGTGCTGCCCTGCAAGGTTCTGCAGCGGCTTCTCTTACCCTGAGATGGAGGGCGTAGAGGGACATTGTAGCACCGAAGACAGGAGGGGGGTCCTTTAAAAATAGACATGTAACCGCCTGCAGCTGCAGACCTGCAGGCAGTTTGACTGTCGGTCCTTGAGAGGACTTTGGAGTCCTTAACGTCGTCTAAAGTCTTGTTTTCCCTTGGGGACCGGATTTGCCTCTGCAGAATAATGTTGAAGATTTGGGCTTTTGGCAATGCTGTTTTCAGAGATGGGTATATACGTAAAATATCGTATAAAATCAAATGATTTATTTAACGTGTGCGACTTTGCAGCTGTTGGGAACAGCTCTGTTGGTCTGGTCTCCACTGAGGACACCAAGGGTCAGCAAAGCGTGCGGGAGGGCAGGCAGCCTGCAGTGCTGCTGCGGGGGGTTCTCCCAAGCAGGGCGCCCTGCTAAGTTGTCTCTTCTATGAGTTTGATTGCCTGAGGAGGAGACAGCAAATTAATGAGTTCTGCAGGGTTTGTATAATGACAGGAAGAAAGAGGAACCCGGAGTTTTTCCGGACTAAAACATGCTTTTGGTTCCTGATTCAGTGTGTTCCATAACAGAATTGATGAGTTGTGTCTATTCTGGGACTTCATTTAAACAAACGTTTAGCCTAAATGTTAAGGGCTTTCTTTTAATTGGCTGGAGGACTCGAGCCGGGATGACAGCCTCTCAGATCACTCTGAGGGACTGCTTCCAAGAGGAAGGGGAGGAGCTAGGATATATAGAAACTTTGTAACAAAGACCAGATAATTGGAACAATAAAATATTGCTTGTTATCAAAAGAAAACCAGTTTTCTCAAGTTCAAGTATTTAGCTCTTTTCTATGTATGGTGGGAAGCAAACATTTGGGTCATTGAATTCATTCCTTTGGCAAGCACCTAGCTATCTAGGGCCAGTATCTTGTCTTTTCTTACTTTGTGTCTGCTCAGAGGGCACCATTCTGAGTGGCTGCCTTGGCTGGGCTGCAGGCCTGTCCTTGCTGGGGGATGGCGGCAGCTGCTGATGACTTGGTTTCAGCATTCTTTGTTTACTGACATGGTTGCAGAATTTTCATTCACAGTGTAGTATTTTCATTCACAGTTCTCCCCCTTGGTCCTAAATTCGACCAATATTTTGAGAGAAATTTCATGACCAATTTTGTCCCAGGGTGCTAGGATGGCTCATTCCTAGTTCAGGTGAAGAATCTTTTGAGTTGCCAGTCAAGGTGTTAGTTTTTTATCAGGCCCTGTTGATACTAAAATTTCTCTGGATCACATGCCTTACTAGTCTATTATGATCCAGGAAGTGTTTACCCTTCATTGCTCATTCCCATACCTAGAATCACAATATTATATGTATTTTATTCAGGGTTATAAATTTTATCTGTTTCTTCATGATGTTTAGCCATCATCAATCTTGTAGGCCTAGTTACACATTGGAAAATGTAAGAGACAACAATTTTATAAAATAGAAAAGATATAAATAATTCAGCTAGTAACGTTAATAAAGTAACAAGTAAGAATTTAATAGTTGAGAAGTTGTATTTTTGGGTCAAAATTTTGCTTGTGTTTCTGATTGATTTTGATCTTATGAGAAACTTCATGTTTATGGTCAGAGTCAGAGCAGGTATTAATTGGCCAGGTGAAGTCTCCCACCTTGTAAGATCAAGAGTGGCCTAAACAGAACTAAAATTTCTTTTGAGAATAACATTTCTGGGGGCTATCTAGTTAGAGACTTGGAGTAGGTAAACCCACCAATGTAACACAGAAGTACTAGACATAGGTAATTTATCATAAACTTAACAATTGGAGTAGTTCATATTCAAGGGTAGGAGAAATTATCACAGTAATTGGTATACAGGCCTGGTCCGGTGTCTTGGGTCAGCTGTCTAGCTCAGATGTCATCTTCTTCTCATCATGGCCTGGTAGCTTTTTCTCCATTTGGGCATTGATTTAAGGTCAGCAGTGCTCTATAGGCCAGTGCACTGCAGGGGATGTTTCTGATAGGAAATGTATCCGAGAGTCCATTTCCTTCAGCTTTGGTGTGTATGGTCTAGTTGAGAGTCCCTGAAAAAGTGTCTTTCCATTCAGGTTGTAGACAGTTCTTTAAGTCATGCCTGTTCCAGTGTGTATAATCCCCTGGCTACAGGTCATGGGGCATTGGAAGTTTACCCAAAGATAGATTACTGAGCTTCAGAAACAAACCTTGAGTACCCTTTTCATTATTCAATTAAACTGTACAGCAGTGTGACATAACAGCAAGGAATGATCTGGGAAGTGTGGTAGTAAATATGGACGTCAATTAACAATCTAGAATTTAATATCCACTAAAATATAATCTTTTTTCTCTCTAAAGTTACCCTCAGTTTTCTCCAATAAAGCCAAATGAAGATTAATTTATTTACAATTTAAGTCTGATTATTTGATCATATAGGCTTTTTTAAATTGACTGTGTTGGAAGTTTTAATACGGAGTCTCAGGGTAGAATGTTAATAAGGTTTGCTAAGGCCAGGAAAGCCACGCCAAGCTTTTCATGGATTTCTGCCTTTCAGATTTAGGTAAGTTCTTTTCTCTTTAAAATCCTTAAAATACTTTTATAGTCCTATATCTGTTAGGAAATGATCTTCCTAATTTGTCTGATAGAGCCACTGGGGACCTAAGTGTTTTTAGTCTCTTGAGGGATCAGATTGAGGGAAAAGATAACTGTTCCAAGTCGGCTTACATAGGTATAATTTATCAAATTGCTGTGAACCATAACTAGCGTAAGGAGAAGAGATTCTTTATGTCTGTGAAACAGGTTAAAAGCCAGTAGTATTTGAAACAATATGAAAAATTATAACCATATTCACCAGTTTACTCAGTCCCATGTAACTAATTCTTCTAATGAGAGTTTTCATTAGAACTTTAAAATTTCTTACCCAGTTTAGTTCAGTGCTATAGTTTGAAATTTATTAGAAATCAGTAAATCTCCTTGAAGAGAAAGCATTTTGCAAAATCATCAGAAGAAAACAATGAACTGTCTATAAATGACAAAAGATTTAAAAGCATGGTTAATCACCGTTACACTATAATCAACAAAGAAACCTGTTCACTATATCCACAATTATCACTGGAAACATTACAGATACACCAGAATTTTAGAGAGTCCATATAATTTCTACAATATTTATATTAATAAAAGTTTCTCATTAAATATAACCGTAGAAGTTTTATAATTCATTTGACAGTACCATGTTATTTAAAATGCCAAATGAAACTTACTAGTTTAAAATCTCTCTTTGGGATGTTTTAGCGGCCCTCTGTAGCACCCCAAACTTAACTGGAGATTAAAAGAACTTTAATTTGAATTTGATATTTGGGGGCTTGTTAAAAGATTTCAGAACACTTGGTCTGATAAACATATAGATCACTCTAAATTAGTACTAATTCATTAACAAGAAAATACGTCAAAGGTAAAGGCAGAAGAGATCATCTAAGTGGTATGAGAAGTTTTATAATCTGTTATTGAAGGTGGAATAACATCTTAAGAAAATTTTTTCCTCTTAACAGAGAGAAAACCAAATCTACTCTTGTATCAGCTTACTTCTAAGAGTCATTTACGTTACCCAATTTGATTTTAACTTAGCCAATTCTGACCACGTACAAAACTCTTTCCTCAGGTTTCCTTTTCCACAAGCCTTCCACAGATTTCTATACTCATATTAGTGTGTCCCTTATTTTCTCTTCCATTCAGAAGTAACCTGCTTCAGGAGAAAGTTGCTATTTTTCATTAACAAAATATAATTCCATTCTTATATCTTACTTTACACATTTATATTATTTTCCTAGGACACTGAGATCATTCCCTTATTAATAGAGACTATTTCAGGGTGGCACCAACCATTTATTGATATTTCTAAACACCTTTAGTTTCACCGTAAGAGGAAGTTAAATGTTAAGTTATTCATATTTCAATCTTATTTTATCTGAAAATGGCATAGCTATTTAATAAAATCCTATCATTTAACTTAATTTAGCACAACTCTAGAATTTAAAGATACCAAACATTTAGAGATTATCTTAAGCATACACTTTAAAAATATATTTTAAATATTTACCCAAAGCTCTCATCTCATTTGCATTTAATTTACTTAAAATTTTACCACACCACATTAGTTTTGTTTTTTTTTTTTGACAAATCTACAATGGATATAAAAGGATCTTATTTGACTTTCATTAAACCTAGGTACAGTAAATGTATTATACTTATTATTGATGAATTTAAAGATGTCTATAGTAATTAGAACATACTTAAACAATGCTTAATATCAAATATTATCTTAATATTGAATATTTTCGAGTACACGTGAACCTGAAGGTCAATTTGGTCAGTTTTTATTTTAAAAATACTTAATTTGTAACCTCTTATTTTTTACATCAATTAAGCAGAGCTCTTTGACTTTGTTTTTTTGTATTTATTTTTTCGGTGTATAAATATCTCACATCTATAATGTGTACGCCGGCTTATAAAGAGACAAAAGCTAGAGATCTCATAGCTTCATTTTTAAACTTACCTATGAGATAGGGATAATAATAGTTGGAGTAAGCTGAATTTGCTTGCTCAAATCACTAAGGCTTACTATTTATGAAACAGACATAAAAGATTTCTTGACAAATCTGAAGGACCGGTCAGAGTTCTCAGTTCTAAAATGCGAAAACTTTCTTTGGCCTTAAGTTTTATCTCGTTGAGCTAATTAGGTTCACACCTAGGTCACTGCTGTATTTACTTTTCTGATCTGCAAGACAAAGACACATGTGTCCAGTTCTCCAGAGAACTGCTCTGTAACCCAGGCCCAATTGCATCTCCTTAATTTGCTTTTTTGTATCAGTGTGAAGAGATGTAAACAAAGAATTCCATTTGTTAAAACTTTAAAGTTTACTTTATCTTGTCTTCCAAAGCTTGCATAAGGCATTAAGTAAGGTCTCTTTCCCTTGAGTTATCAGTTAAACTCAGGGTAAACCTCATTATATTTTTTTATTAGCCACTGAATATTAGTTTTTAGTTTTACGTTATATTGGACGGCTCGTGTAACTCTAATGTTTTCCTTTACTTTGTTCAGTCAATATTTTCTGAGGGACAGATATGTGCCCAGCCTTATAATACCAAAAAGGGGAAGCGTTTTTCCATTGAAACATATCTGTCCCACAACATAATTAAGTAAAAGGTTTATATAAAGCTGATCTAAATATACCAATTTTACAAACTTTTATCTCAAATTTATTAACTCTTATAGCTTTAATTTTAATATTTATTAGGTTTAATCAATAATTCTTATTTCTAGAAGGAGTGCCAGAAGCCTTTTTGTTTGTTTGTTTTTGTGCATTGTATCTAATTTAATAGAAAAGTCTCTGGAATTCCCAAGTTTGAGCCAAAGGGCTTACACCCTTCTCAATTTTTAATTTGATTAATTGATCTGTTGTCCCAATCATTGATCAAGTATCTCAGTATATAAATATATATATATATATGTATATTTTAGCCCTATACATTCATACATACATATTAAACTGTGGTAAATAAAACAGACTTGTTTGAACTTTAATGTTGGGGTGCAGTAGGTGATCTCTTTGGCTCTTTTTTTTTAACTTTATGTAGTGTAGTATCAAAATCTTGTATCTAAATCCAAAATTGTCCATTTTATTTATCTCATTCAAAATAACAACATAAAAATATTTATCCATTTGGGATAAGCCCCTTAACTTTTTTTATTAAGAAAAAATCGAAATTTTTACCATCCTCTTTCCAGTTATTCAACCTAATTAACATTAATTGTTCTAAGTTTTTATTAGCATCTCTTAAACCATTGATGGGAAAGGAAAAACACAAATGTAGCTTTTCAAACCAGGTTTTTTTTTTATAACTAAGTTCTTAGGTTAAACATTAGATATATTTTTCTACCTTTAAACTTGATTTTAATACGTACCAAGAAAACAGCTGTTTATATTGAGAGCTCTTTCAACTTTCACCAATTTAAAAGTTTTTCCAAATTAAAGGATCCATCATATGACCATCAATTTTTATACATATATATATATATCAAAACCAAAAAGATGAAGAGGCTTTTCCACATGAGAGTGGGGGTGTTGCCTAAATGAAATTCAAAAGTTTACTCTCCAAAAGCTAAAGGCCTTTGTGGTCCAGGCTGATGCATAAAAGGTTAAGATGGCAAAATGTCTAAAAAATGGTACAAACAAAGGATTGTTGAGAATTCCAGTTCATTTGCGTGGCCACCATATGTGCACAATACTTGTACCTTTTGCATGGCAGAGTCCAAGATTTCCTTTAAAAAAAAGGAAACACATATATACATACATATACACACACAAAATACCCAGAGAAATATAAAACGTTTATATTACAAGGACACAGGAAGAGAAATCCAAGTTCCCCTAAAGGGGATTTTGTTTTTATAAGTTCAGAATTCCAAAAAATGTTTTTATCAGGCCTGCTTAGTTACTTTCAGAGTGAGATTTTTTTTCTAGTTCCCAATTAAAGTTGTAAGTTTTCTACGTATATAAACCTGGCTGGGATATTAGTTGGAGGTTGGCAATCTGTCATTTATTTTTCTTTTCTTTTCTTTTCTTTTCTTTTCTTTTCTTTTCTTTTCTTTTCTTTTCTTTTCTTTTCTTTTGAAAGTTCTATGCCCCATTCTAAGGCCGGGTTGTCAGAATAAAATTGCTAGTAAGATTTCCCACAGGGACAACTCTGTGGCATGAAGTCTTTTCCTCTACCACTCTTTCAAGTTTCTCTCTCACCCGAGAAAGCTATTATCAGCCAGGAAGAGGGTCCCATTTTTGGAGTTGAAAGTTTCTTCATAAGAGGTTTACTTTTATCCCAAAAAATTCAATGGAGTTAACCAAATTGAGGAAAGCATTAGACCAGCCTCTTACCTAGCCACTCAGTCCTGATCCCAGTGTCTTTCAACTTGGACCCAATCGGGACGTCTCCACTGGGTGAGTATTTTCCAGGTATCTTTCCAACAGCCCCACCTCGGGTGTCTCCTCAAGGTGGGTATTTCCTGTTACCTTTCAAAAAGGCCCCACCCAGCATGTCTCCACTGGGTGGGTAATTCCCCCTAGTCTCCTTTAACTGGAGGGCCAGGTGCCTGGATACACTGCCAAATAAAACTCAGGATCGTCAATCAATATTGGAGATCCGAGAACCAGGACAGGCTCACCCAAGTTCATCTGGACTCCCTGAGGAGGCAGATGGGCATAAAGGGCCACTGATGGTACCAAGGCCCCAGTTAATCAGAGAGTCCAGGTGGAGAGAAGTCTGCTCTGGGTCCCTTCATGGTGGCCAAAACTGTTGACTGAAATACATGTTCAGCCTAAAAGTTTAGAGTTAAGTTTAATTTGGTGGGAGGACTCTAGCCGGGATGACAACCACTCAGATCGCTCTGACGGACAGCTCAGAAGAGGTTGAGAACAGCTAGGATATATAGGAGCTTTACAACAAAGACCAGGTGGTTGGAACAATAAAACATTGCTTGTTATCTAAAGAAAACCAGTTACCTCTAGTTGAAGAATTTAGTGCTTTTCAATATATGGGAGGAAGCAAACATTTGGGCTGACTGAATATATTCTTTAGACAAGCACCTAGCTATCTAAGGCCAGTAATCTGTCCTTTCTTATTCTGAGTCTGCTCAGAGGGCACCGTTGTGAGTGGCTGTAGGCCTGTCTTCACTGTGGGGTGGCGGCAGTGCTGATGATTTGGTTTTAGCTTTCTTTGTTTAGTGACAAGGTTGCAGTATTTTCATTCACATTGTAGTATTTTTGTTCACAGGAAATTTTGATATTACACTGATTATGTATAATCTGGAACCTTGGAAAGAACCGACATGGAATTACTGCAGGTACCTTCTACTTTAATAAGACGTGTGCAAACATAAACACGGAGGAAGCATACAAAAGGATTCAGTGGTGAATGGGAAGGGTTTCTGCACGTTACAGGAGAAGCCAAGGCAGAATTCCTCTTCTTTGTGTGCAGGGACGTGAGTCCAACTTTTCTTTCTGAAGTGATTTCTGAGAACTGTCTATGGTAATTAACCAATATTGACAAACGGAGACACACATTGCATTTAAAAGCTGGCCGGCTTCAAACTTGGGTATTGGACAGGTGGATTTAATAGGCAAGTGGTCAGGTGGATGGGAGAGAGATGGAGCCCAGGCCTGGGCCCATATTCAGGTTGAAATCGCCATTTCTTCAACATAGGGCCTTGGACTAGAATGTAACCTCTCTTAACCTGTTGGAGAATCTGTGAAATGGGCATGATAATATTCGTTTCTTCCAGGGACTTTTGTATGTTTTAAAGAGTATTATAGTATACATGAAGCACTTAACACACTGGCACTTAGCAGTGTACAGTTTCTGTGGCCGCCACGCTTGGCGTGTGTCAGAGCCGTAAAGGCAGCATTTGTCTGTTGAGGATGCACTGGTAGCCCCTTAGCTAGGTTGTGAATTTGGTGATTTACTTTAACACTTGTAACTCTGTGTGCCATGGACAGTTATTTTCATGGACAGATGAGGAATCTCAGGGTAAAAAAGACTGTGTAATTTGCCCAGTCAGACCATAATTTTGGGTGCAGGGGCCTCGGTTCAGCATGGGCCCCTGGGCTTTCTGCCCTCTCCGTTCAGCACCAGAGCTAGATGTGGGATCGGCTGTTTCCCAGCCCAGAATATCCGGCAGGCGGCAAGACACACCTGGCCCTGCGCTGCTTCAGCAAAAACTCCGGAGGAAAGGCAGTTACAAAAGGGATAAACATAAAAAGAGACGAAAGCAATCTGTGATCCGCTCTGAGAAGGGAAGGAACAGGTCTCGCCGTTCAGCGCTGGCAGCATTCCCGACGGGGCTGCTCTGGGGGCGTTCATCTCAGCTAAACAAGCTCTGCTGCTGCACCAAGGCAGGAAGAAAGGGCGCGAGTGGCCAGGTAGACAGGGCCTCATTGATCGTAAACATTCCCCATGAAGCGGCAGCTCTCACGGGCACTTACCTAGTAAACAGGTGTCGGCCGTAAACATCACGCACTTTCCTTGGTAGTTTTACTGGCCCCACCTTTGAGATGAGGTCATTGAAGCTGCGGAGTTTGCTGCATACCCGTTTATACCATGGAAATATCCCCACTGGATTTTCAACCTACACTGGTGTGGCTGCCATGTCCCAGCCCTGTGAATGTCATCCTGTAGCTTCTCCCAAGCGGCCCAAATGACTGACATTGATATGCTTAATTCGTAGGAAATGATATGTGACAATAAGAGAAAAAGGTAGTAAGAAATTGTTTGGAAAACTAGAAAAGAATCCAATTCTTCCCCAGTTGGGGGAGCATACCCTGTGTCACTCACCCCACTCACTGCCTGTCACCTCCTCCCTGTCGACTCTGCATTCAGAAGCCACCCTGAGCCTTTGAGGAACATTTTGCCTCATGACACTTTAGACTAGGACCTGCAGCATCTCCGTCCCTGGTTAACTCTCACTTGAAAGCCATTTAAATTTTATGCAGACTCCACTCAGATGCAAGAATAGCCTATTTAAACTTCTTCATGCAACTCCTTAATGAAGATCTTGTGAAGGAAACTTTGCCAAAACCTGGGAGGTGTGCACATAGTGACTGTAACCTCAGCAATATGTGAAGTTCAGCATCAGAGGGGTGGGAGACTCAGGAAAGGCTTTTTTAAGGTAACAAGGGGAAAGTGAAAGGACGCAGGCTGTGTGAGAAAGAAACATCTCGGTCACAGCCAGCAAGGCACCTGCATTCAGGATGGTGTGTGGAGAGTGCAGAGTTCTCACAAAGAAAGAGATGGTGGGATTGGAGGGAGGACAGTTGGGTATTTAACTGGGGAGGGAAAAAGTGGGCTGAACATTCCCTGGTTGAACAAGAGGATTGTGACATGATGTGTTTATATTTTGGAGAGAAGGGTTTCGTGGGGACACGCCTAGGAGAACGCTCACTGGCTGGGGAGTCAGCACGAAAGGGAACCACAGAGAACCGGACAGAACCCAACGCCCTGCTGGGGGAGAGGCTGCCCGCCAATTGGAGCCCTGGAGGCTGCTTCTGTCCCGTAGCTGGGGCCTCAGAGCTCCCTTCACAACCCAGTCCTGTTGATACAAGAAAAAAAAATGTGGGGCATGAGAAGGGCTGTGTCCCAGGCTTTGATTGAGCCCCTGGGATATGCCCCACTAGATTTTGTTTCTTGGCTTCATGCATTAAATAATTCAAGAGCAAGCCAGTGTTGAGTAAAGGTAGATTTATTCAGAGAGATACAATGAAAAGCAAGAGAAACGTCACGGGATTTGGGGGTTAGATGCTCAGATTAAAAGTAGGTACACAATCCACAGACAGAGTGTGGGACTTCTCCGAAGAGAGAGAGAGAGGGGTGCCCGCGAGGTGGCGCTGTGTTGCTGATTTTCTTGGGCTTGGTGGCTTCATATGCTAATAAGTAGAAGGACCAGCCTAAGGGCAAGGGGCTGGGATTCCCAGGGAGTTGGCCATTTCCCAACCTGTGATATATTGTGGCTAACCTTGGGACTGCCATTGTGTCTGGGGGCATGTTATTCACCATGTTACTATTACAATGGGTGTTTAATGAATCTCAAGATCTGCTAGAATTTAAATCTCTTCATCCTGATCCTCAAGGCCTATTGGGGGTTGAATCCTTCACCATTTTGATGTTAATTGCTGTGATCTTCCTTGAATGGCTGTGCTCTGCCCCCTTGCATTAGGCCTCACTGTGATGACACAGAGAGAGCAAAGGCCTGGCCCTGCCTGTGCTCCTGCATTTAACAGTGGGAGGGGTGGGGTGGACTGAGGATGACTATGAGTGATGAGAAGGATGTTTCAGATTTTCCCACGTGAGACATGGGGACCTCCCAGCAGCCACCGCAGATTTATTTCACAGGCATTATCGCTTGTGTTGTTACAGAAACAACAGGCCAGCCAAGAAACAAGCACCACACAGAGGGTGGGAGTACTGAGATTTATTACACCTGCAGGTGCAGAGTGGGTTCTGTTCTGTGGCTCTGAGCACCTCCAAGTCCTGCACATGAGGTTTTATAGGGTTAATTACAAGTACGGGGCTATTAGCCAATAAGACTCAAAGAGCAAAAAGCAAGGAATCAGTACACTGAAGCTTATCAATTTGGAACAGATCTCGTTAATGACAATTGTTGATCTTGGATTTAGGAGTTAGCTTATTAGCCCAGTAAACTGACACTAAACTTCAGGTTTACCATGTAGCCCAGCAAAACTTAGATCAGTAAACCGACACTTATCACACTTATATTTCTGACTTAGCTTGTTAGTCCAGTTGGGCTTTTCCATCACAGTGTCACTTATCTTTTCTATTTTTCTTTTTATTTTTTCAAGTGTTTAATCCAAATTTAATATCAAGGATTTTTGGAAAAGAAATTTCTCTTTTTGTTTTCTTTGGGGCTCTTTTTTGCGGGTAGGTAATTAGGTGTATTTATCTGTTAGTGGAGGCCCTGGGGCTTAAACCCAGGACCCTGAGCTCGCTAAGCACACGCTCTACCACCCGCCCCATCATCTTTTTCTTTTTGCTTTAGCTGCCAGGAATCTTACAGTTGAATTTCTAGTCGGACTTTAACACTTGCCCTGACTTCATGGAATCCACTTTAATACTTTATCTACCCCTTGTTTCATTTAAGTATTGAATCTCCATTGCCTCTTCACTCTCAGTTTTGCCTTCTTATTGTTATGGTTGTTAAGCTGTGTTAAAAAATATTGTTTAAATTCTCTTTTAGCAGGAGGCTGAAAGTAAATAAATATGTAAACATACAGCACACTTAAATGATTTTATACATTCTAAGTTGTTTATTAGTTATTTAAAATCCGAATTGAATATTAAATTGATGACTTTTTAAATTATTTTTTAACTTTTTATAAAGATATAGCTGATTTAAAATATGTTATAAGTTTCAGGTGTAAAATAGATGCTCCATTTATAGTTGCTGTAAAACATTGGGTGTATTCCCGGTGTTGTAACATACATCCCTCTAGTGTGTTTACATTACATGTTGCAGTTTGTATAAGAAATTTGGGTAACGCAGAGTCTGGGACGTGGCTGTGTCTGACCCAGGTTCACGCTCACCCTGCCTGTCAGAGCTCAAGCCCTCACAACTGTCTGCAGGGGAGCGAGTGGAGGCAGCTCTCATCAGCACTGGCACCACCCTCTGAGTGGCAGTGACAGCAGTGACTGTGTGTGGACGTGAAAATTGTTGTTCCAAGAGCTTTACATACATTTCTGCATTTAACAATTAAAGCCCTCCTGTGAGGAAGCGTTTTATGTTTTTATGAATAATACATTTTATTTTGAAATTGATAGACTTCAAATCTCCGGAAAATTTACAGGAGTAGTACAATAAACTCTTAGATACATTTCACCTTAAAGGGGACTATTTGCCCTTTTGTGATGCGCTTATTTTAGCATAAAGTTTCAAGGTTTATCCATATCGTAGCCTGAAACAGTACTTTATTCTTTTTGTTTGATAATATCCTTTTCCTTTTTTTTTTTGTTTTTGGTCAATTTAAAAATATTTTCATTGAAGTCTAGTCAGTTTATAATGTTGTGTCAATTTCTTGTGTACAGCACAACACTTCATTTAAATAGGAAAATACCTGTATTCATTTTCATATTCTTTTCAAACATAAGTAACTATAAGATATTAAATATATTCTTCTGTGCTATACAATATAAACTTGCTGTTTATTCTATACATACTCAGTATCTGCAAATCTTGAACTCCCAATTTATTCCTTCCCACACCCTCTCTCCTCTGGTAACCATAGTTTGGTTTCTATGTCTCTGTGTCTTTTTCTGTTCTGTAGATTAGTTTATCTTTTTGTTTCTTTGTTTTTTGTTTCCTTTTTTGTTTTGTTTTGTTTTTTTCTTTTAGATTCCACATGTGAGCCATCTCATATAGTATTTTCCTTTCTCTTTCTGGCTTACTTCACTTAGAATGATATTCTCTACGTCCATTCATTTTGCTGCAAATGGCATTATTTTATTATTATTTTATGGCTGAATAGTAGTCGATTGGACAAATATACTAAAATCTCTTTGTCCAGTTATCTGTCAGTGGACATTTAGTTTGTTTCCATGTCTTGCTATTGTAAATAGTGCTGCTGTGAACATTGTGGTGAATGTGTCTTTTTGAATTACAGATCCTTTTGGATATATGCCCAGGAGTGGGATTGCTGGGTCATATGGGAGGTCAATTTTTTGTCTTTTGAGGAACCTCTATAGAGTTTTCCACAATGGCTCCATCAAACTGCATTCCCACCACAGTGCAGGAGTGTTCCCAATTCTCTGCAGCCTTTGCAGCATTTATTGTCTGTGAACATCACAATGATGGCTATTCTGACTGGTGAGAGGTGATGCTTGAATGCAGTTTTGATTTGCATTTCTCTGATAATGATATTGAGCATTTTCTCATTTGCCTATTGGCCATTTGTATGTCTTCATTGGAGAAATGTTTCTTTAGGACTTCTGCCCATTTTTGAATTGAATTGTTTGCTTTTCTTTCTTATTAAATGTAAAAGGTGTTTACATAGTCTGGGAATTAAGCCCTTGTCAGTTTCATTTATTGCAAGTATTTTCTCCCATTCCATAAGTTGTCTTTTTGTTTTGCTTACTGTTTCCTTTACTTTGCAAATCTTGTAAGTTTAATTAGATCCCACTTGTATATTTTTGCTTGTATTTCTATTGCTTGAGTAGACTGCTCTAGGAGAACATTGCTGAGATATATGTCAGATGTTTTGCCTATCTTTTCTTCTTAGAGGTTTATAGTGTCTTGTCTACATGTTTAAGTCTTTAAGCCATTTGGAATTCATTTTTGTGTATGCTGTGAGGGAGTATTCTAACTTCATTAATTTACATGCAGCTGTCCAGTTTTCCCTACACCATTTGCTGAAGAGGCTGTCTTTACTCCATTGTATATTCTCACCTCCTTTGTCAAAGATTCAAAGACCAAAAGTTTGTGGGCCTATTCTTGGTAATTTTGTTTATCCATTTATTGATGGATGGATATTGTTAGTAACTTTGGCTACTCTGAAAGATACTGCTATGAATATTGATGTGAAAGTTTTTGTGAGAATAGGTTTTCATTCTGTTGGCTGTTCAGTTGGCCCACCGTATCTGTAGTTTCCATTTCATGGATCCAGATGGCTGGGTGTAAAGGGACTTGAACATCCTTGGATTATGGTATCCAGGGTGGGGGTTTCCTGAAACCAACCCACAGAGTGTACTGAGGGATGACTCTATATGTAAGAGTGGAATTGCTGAGCCATATAACTCTAACCTTTAGAGAAAACACCAGGATTTTACAAAGAAGCTGCACAATTGTCCCTTTCCACTGGCCTCATATGAGGTTCCTCTGCCTCCTGAATGACACTTGTTATTGTCCAAGTTTTGATTATGACCATCCTAGTGAGTGTAAAATGAGATCTCATTTTGATTTTGATTTCGCTAGTGATGCTGAGCATCTTTTCATATGCTTATTGGCCAATTGTGTATCTATTTAATTCCTTGGCAAATTTAATAATTGGGTCAATTTTCTTTGTATTGGTTAGTTGTAAGCATTTGTTATATATCCTGGATACTAATCTCTTATTAGATATATGATTTTTAGTCCCTGGACGTGACATTTACATTCATCACAGACTCTTTTATTTGACTCTAGAAATTACTTCTCCATTGGGGAATGAAAAGATGCACAATTACTTATGTAACCAATTCTCTATTGCTGGATATTATTTCACTTTAGTTTTTCTTCCCACCATTTTAAACAGTGCTGTGTAAATGCCCTGACGGGTACATCCTTTTGGACTGAATTTTTTTTTCGTAAGGGAAACGATTCCTAGAAGTGGTGTTGAGTCAGTGTGTACATACGTTTTTCAGAGTTTACATATCCATTGACATGTCGTCCTCCGAAATTGTTGCTCATGGTTTGTTCTCCCACAGATGGACACTAGCTAGAATATCTATTAAAAATATTTGCGCATATGATGAGCAAAAGTGCTTTTTCATTGTTTTATTTTGCATTTGATGACCAGTGAGGTATTGAGCATTTTTCACTCATTAGCCATTTGACATTTTTAAAATGAATGATTCCTTTAATCCTTTGCACACATTTAAGTGAGGGAGCTTCTTGTTCCTTTTTGACAGCTCTTTGTATGTTATGAACATTAACTTCTTGTCTTCTTCAACATGTATCACAGAACTTTTTCTTGTCATTTCTTGCCTTTCATTTTGTTCAGGAGGATTTTAATTTTGGTTGTGTCTCAAAATATTCTTATGATAGTAAATGTCTTGGGTTTTATCTTTGACAATATTCTTAGAAATACTTACTTAAAATGGAGTAATTCTCTTCTGTAGGTGTTTTTAAATCTCTTAGATGGAGATGATATTAGTACTTGTTAATGTAGGGGTAAGTTGAGTTAATAAGAATAAAGTATTTTGTTTGCTCTTATTAGTACTTTTTTAACATTTACATCACTGTCTGTAATTTATCGTGTGGTCCTTATGAGGGGAATAGAACTTATACTTTACAGGTGATTCTCTGATTGTCCCAGGACAGTTATTTAATTCATACATTTCTCTTTGATTTGAAATCCCAACTGTACAAAATACTTATGTACACTAGAGCCTATTTTTGAGCTCATGGTTCCCTTCTGTCAATCTGCCTTTCTTACTCCAGCACCATATCTTACATATTGTAAAAATTTATTTAATAATTGTCAGTCTGAATTTTTTTTGATTCTTTTCTTCCATCCCAAATTTTCTTGTCTAGTATTATGACTTTATTATTCCTGAAGAATTCCAAAATATTTTGTTAAAGTTAAAAAAAAATCAGATTGGAGTTCTCATGGGAATTTTTAGTAAGTTTTGAATTATTCTAATGAGAACATACTTCTTTAAAAAACTGCTTTCCTCCATGCAATTTGTTGATGTCTCTACATTCACACCTCTTACTTTACCCCTCAGTACAGTCCTGTACTTTCTCCATGTACAACATGGGCATTGTTTTTGAATTTATTCCAGATTATTTATGTTTTTGTCAATTTTGTAAGTGAGAATTTTTTGCTATTATATTTGTAAATGCTTAAAACTGACTTTTAGAAAGGAAGATTCGGTTTGTAAATACTCACTTTGTAACTTGTCATTTAAACTTGAAAGTATTAAGTACTTGTTCCAGAATCCTTTCTTTTTTGTTTTTAAAAATTTGTGTCCAAGATTCTCAAAATGGTCATAGCTAAGTAGTATAGGTGGGGAGACAAATAGAGAGAGGTAGTGTGGCTCATATGCAAACTGTGAGCTGTTTCATGGCTGCCTTAAGTTGGAGAAGCCACAGAAGAGCCCAGGTTACACCAGGGATGGCTTTGTATGCACTTGAAAGCCAGCTTTCCTGCCTGTATGGAGAAGCCTGGTGGGCGTGGCAGGTAGATGATCAAGGTCTGATCAAGGTCATTGGCTGCACAGAGCACTGTGTCTGTGAGAACTGGTGACCACTACCATGGGAAATGCTTGGTGCCAGGAACACTGCAGGGGAGCTGGGGAGCCTGTGTGTTAAGGATTTTCCAGTCATGGGAGTGGGAAGATTAGACTCTGCATTCAGATCTGAGTTTGAATTCATCCTCTTTAGCTTACTGGTCCTCTGACTTTTGTCAAGTTATACATCCTGTTTGAACTCCTGCTTTCTTGTCTCTCAAAACAGGAGAATTACGGCCTGCTGCTAGAGTGTTTGATCAGGGTAAATGATTTGTGTCTATAAGATGCCACATACAGTCACAAGCTCAGTGAGAAATGAGCTGTCGCCTCTTCTTCTGCAACTCAGTGCTCGATAAGTCATCAGGGGAAAGCAAGTCCCTAATTTGTATGTGGTGCAAGGAAGAACAAAACTAACGTCTTGCCTTTCCCTGGCAGTATTCTTACTTCTTTGCTTCATGTACCTCTTTCCTCCTTTTACTCTCCCCTTTCACCTCCTCCACCAAGAGCCTGAGACTCTCTCAGAACACTAGATTCAAATTACTTTAAATGTTGGCTCATCCCCATGAAATGACAGTGACATAAAAAATCTGTACACATCCCAGACTTGATTGTATTTGATTTATACACACACACGTGCACACACACACACACACACATCAGGCTACCTCCCATTTGCTGAGGGAGAAGGACCATTTTTTCTGAGTTTTCATTTACTGAGCGTGAGAGCAAAGTCTCTTAAGCAGAATTTCGCCTGGCTTCGAGCGCGGTTTTTTAAATTGGATTTCTGCTTTGTGTAAATAGAAATATTCTCCTATTAGAAGAGAGGAAGTGGAGACATAGATATTCTGCTGAGATATTGGTGTTATCATATTTGAGTTGGAAAGGTCTTAAGACAGCATAGAGTCGAAACTTTTAATGGGTGAGAATCCATGATGGTGTAACTTAGACAAAAACCTGGGCCTCCTGCCTTCGTGTCCACACGGGTGAAGAGGCAACTGGGTGGTGGATGGCAGGGATCCTTCTTGCTTATGTTCCAGGGTCTTGTTAGCTTTCATTGTTCAGCTGCTTTTAGTTTATGTCCATGTGGCTTCTCATGGGAAAGTCACTATGTCCTGATAGACTGAGTTACTAATCAGCAAAAAGCTCTGGACCCACTCATATTTTCCACAGTTTTTCTGCTGACCTGCTGACACTTTATATAAATGAGACCTTACAAACTGCTGGATATAAAATCCTTACTGTTATCATTTGCCATCGTGTTCCATAGGAATGGGGTGCTGTCTCAGGCTTTCTAATGCTAGATCTAAACAAAGATAGGGTGATAGGCTCTGCTGCTGGACCCTCCCCAGTCGAATGGGATTTCCACCTTAGTTTTTAGAATCAGGCAGATGAGTTCAAATCTTGTCTTTACCAGTTATTAGCTTAGTGACCTTGGGGAAGTAACTTTACTTTTTTGGGTTCCAATTTTCTTTATCTGTAAATAAGTTCAGTATTTTTTTTAGGGTTTTTGTTTAGAATTGAATGAGCTAATTCCCTCATTTATTCCTCAAATACTGATCACATGGTTCTATGCTGGTGCCTTAGTAGTTGATTACTAAGGGACTCAGCAGTGACAATGGGGGTGGGGCCCCCTGGATCATAGAGCTTATATTCCAGGATATGCTTGTAAAAACTGGATTGCAGTGGATTTTTAGTAAATGATCATTCCTTTCCTAATCCCCATTGATTGTGTATATAACTTTATACTAATATATGGACAATTGTTTTGCAATTTAAATCTCTTTGTAGTATTTAAGGAATGTAGCTATAACAAAAATATGTGAAATAAAATGGTTTGACTTTTATTTTCCTTTCAATAAGCAAAACAAAATAAAATAGAAAAGAAAAGAAAAAGTATTGAAGGAGTAGAAATAATTTTATTTCCATGGAATCAAATCCCTATGTTAGGTTTTTCCGTTGTGTTGTTAAACAGCATATAAATTTGACAGGTTGTGACGTCAGTGTTGATAGCTAGGTGAGTATAATTTCTTTTTGTGGTTGTCTTTGATGAATTATTTGCACTAGATCATAAATGATGTGCGTGTTACATATTGGAAACGAGGAAACAGTGGAGTCATACTACCTCCAATGCAGTTATTTTGTTACCGAGTCCAAACTCCTTCTGCTCGCGGCATGACTGGCCAATAAACCGGGAGATGAGGTGTTGGAGCAAGGAATAGTGACTTTATTTAAAACTCTGGCAGACCCAGAATATGGCAGAATGATATCCTGGAGAACCAACTTCCCCAAGTCAGAACTCATTCTCCTTTTATACTAAAAAGGGGCGGGGTTGTGGTTGGTTGTTGAATACTTCTTTCTGTATGAATTGTTTGTCCTTTGAATCCGCTTTTCTTGCAGCTGTCCATGTGGATCAAATCATTGTGCCCCTATAAATCCTCCAAAAAAACAAAGGTTATTCTCTATTTTGCAACTTGCCATCGCTACAGAAGTGCAGATGAGCTAACATTTTTAAAGATCAGGGCCAGGAGAATAGGCTTTCCTGTAGATTCCAGGCTAAAGGCAACTTTCTTTTACAAATGGTGCAGAGCTACCAAATCTGAGCCTAGAAAACAGGGCACAGGTTTAAAGCCAAAGGAACAGATCTAACATAGGGTCAAAATTTTTCTTTTTTCTTTCAATTCCCTTTCAGCTTCATAGATAATTTTAGTAAGAAACAGGAGCAATTTTGTATTTTTGCTTCTTAATAACGGATGAGTGGGCCAACAATATTTTTTGAGTAGGGATTCTGTGCGGGCATTGGTGTGACAGCAAACTCTTGTTGGGGGTGGCCGACCTTGCAAGATGTCTGATGCCCCGTGAGTGTTGGTGAGGGTCCCCCTTGCCATGGACTCTCTTCAGGAACCAGCATATGGGCATTGAACTCTGGAGAACACTTTTTCGGCTGCAGGAATTTTTTTCACATACTGCGATTGAAAAATCACTCCAGCTGGGGATAATTAGGGAAAAAAGGAAAAGGAAAAGGGTTTGGAGTAGAGCAGAAGAGTAGGACATAAGATCACGGAACCTGAGTGGTTGGCAGCGGGGCCACGCAAGAGAGGGGAGCAGAGGTGGGGAGGGGCCTGGCTCCGGAACCAGCTCCTGTACGTGTCCCCGCGCCCAAGCCACATAGCTTTTAATTGGCCTGGGCCACCTCTCTGGGCTGGATGTCACCCTGGGCAGAATCTTGAGAATCGAAGGTAAGAGGTGGGCAGCACTCACCTAGGGGGTCACTGAGGACTTCGTTCAAGTGCACAGTACCTTTTCTGGTCATATGTCTTCACTTGTCCTTTATCTCAGGATCTGAGGAGGAGGAGCATGGAACTCAGGGAGAGATCCAGGAAGATATCCGACTGTGTTAAGAGAGGATAGAAAAAGTGAAACGGGGAGCGAGGACACTTGCAGCAAAGTACAATGACTTCACAAGTATTGCACAGATCTGCAGATGTAAGAGAGCCTAAGCCTGTCTCAGAGTGCAGGGGACAAGCGGAAAGGAATGGCAAAATTTCCACTGTCAATTGAAATTTTGTTAAATAGACTGCTACTGTTGTTTGTATCACTTGAATGAATGCAGGCATATTTCTGTGGGCAATTACAGGTTCACTGAACCCCACCAGCCCCTCTTGCCCCCATCGGGGATGGGCTTTCTCAAGCACAGTGCCCCTCCTGCTTGTGTGGGCCACGCTGCGGGTCCTCGCCTGAGGCCTGGCTGCTGCAGGGCACTGAGTCCCCGAGGCACGGCCGGTGATACACGACAGAAACATCTCTGCTCTTGACTGGGGGCCTCCGTTTCCCCTGCAGTGTAAGAATGCCGGTGACCGAGTTAGAAGCATGTTTCCAAGCTGTCCGTGTCCTCGGCATCCAGAAGCGGAGCCTGGAAGCTTCGGAATTTCTCCAGATTGCGGTCTACATTCACCTTCGTCAGGTGAGGGTATGTCCTTACACAAGTGGAGGAATTACTGCCGTTTTCCTGAAACTTTCTCACCACTAGTCCATCTGATTTTTCTGTGCTAGGATTCAGTATGGCCTGCTAAAAACTCTGGAGTGAGATCTTGAAACCATGATGAAGAGGATTATTTATTTCATTTCTCTATATGATAGACTTTTACTTTTAAAATTCAGAATTTTTGTTTCTTTCAGGAATGTTTTGGGGGGTTGGAGAATCAATTTTGCTCTTACCACCTTTGCGACCTGTTGCTTTGTGCCTCTCACCTGTCTTCTGTCACTTGTGAAGCAGTTCCATTTGTGACCCTGTCCGGGTTGTTCATGTTATTAAACATAAAGTCTGTAAAAGTACAGTCCCTTTTACTCCGAAGACATTCCACAATACTCCTTAAATCTGGGTGTGGTTTTATGAAGACAGAATCATTAGAACTTATCCTTGCAGGTTGCTAGTGCAAAATCCCCAAATCAATAGTCTAGCTCAACATCTAAAATCTTTCTAATCTACCTTGGATTTGTATGGATAAGTGAAGCAGTTTGCAAAGAACTCAAGACCAGGGTTAGAATACAGGCAGGTGTAGCTCAGCAGGTCCTCCTAAGCTGATGCTCTGCCAGAGGGTGGGTCCGAGGGAAGACGGCGGGTCCTGCCCTGCCTGAGCTGACAGTTTCATGGCAAAGAGTTTCACCAGGTGAAGAACTTGGAGTTTCTTCTAAGAACAGTGGATCTGAAAAGAGTCCAAAAAGCGTGGGAGTGACAAAATCCCATTTGTCTCAAGTAGGGGAGAGTGGCTGTGGGGCCACTTGGGAGACTCGTGAGTCCAAGTGGACAGTGTTGGTGGCTTCCTCTTGAGCGGTGGGACAGTCAGTGGGTAAAAGCGAACAGATTGAAGGCATGTTTAGTTGGTAAAAAGGAAAGGATGAATGCTGTCTGTGAATGTAGGATGGAGTAAGGCCCAGGTTTCTGTGTGGATTAATGAGGTAAATCATGATCTTACTTTGCTGTGTGTAGGGAAACCTGTAGAGGGAGTTCTGGGGGAAAACTGATGTGTTCAGCTGTGGGTAAAGTTAAAGACTGTTAAATGTGTGGTCTGGGAGCTCAGGTGAGAGCCAGTAGTGAGTAGGGGGAGTTGAGGGAGACTTTCAAATCATTTTGTCTTGTGAACATACAAATAAGTATGAGTAATGACACAGTTAACCCGTCTATATTCTGGATTTAAAGCCCAGAAACATTTTGCTATACTGACTGCAGAGGTTCTTTATTTTTTTTAATAGAAATAAATAGAAACAAAATAGAGGAGTTAATGAGCATCTTAGAGTTGATGTGTGTCCTTGTATGTATTTTTATACCTCATCTGTTTATAACCATAATCTACAAAAAGTTAGCTTGCTTAGCATAAGTTTTTAACAGAGGGCCTTGACACACACTGTTTGGGGTTGAAGATGATCTTCTTGGGCAAGTTATGTAGCCTCTCTGTGCCTTAGTTGCATCTTCTGTGACTGACCCCGGGCCCCTCATCACAGCTGATTTCCTAGACTAGATATTGGGAGGGAGGCTGCTGAAGGGAGTAAGAGGTGGCAACTGCTAGGGATACTGAAGAGAGAGAGAAAAACAGATTAAAGCCGATACACTGAGTACAAATACCCTCAAAAGAGAAAGAATCCCTCAGTGTTTTGAGCCACTTAGCGTAGGGGAACAAAATCACGTGGATCCAAAGCTCTTGAACATATGTGTATTGTTGGTGGGAGGGTGTCATCATAGAAGTGTTAAGAAAAGTCCTCTTCATTTCCCTTGACATTTCCTGTAAGGATGGTTAGCAGAAGCGAAAACCCCCTGCTTCAGAGTTGAAGGTGCTGTTTTGTGCGAAACTGACCAAAGTTTGGAAACCAGTCATCAGCGGTGCTGGCAAATGAAGAGGCTTCTGGATTGGGTGGGGCACTTGCCGTGACTTCCAGGTGAGCTGCTGGATGGGGGCTGTGAGGCGGGCAGTATGTTTGCAGGGTGACCCGGGCATTATCCCTGGCTCTGAGGCTGCTGGTCTGATTAGTAGACCTGGGCACCCCCAGTCCTAATGGGGCAGTTCATGATGTGACCTGTGACTCCTGCCTTGCTGTGGCCGAGAGGAGGGCTCCCCTGAGGGGGTGTCCCTGCCGAGAGTGGAAACGTCCTCCTGGAGGGGAGGAAAAGCCTCTGAGCAGGGGGCCGGATGCACAGGCAAGACTAGCCTGAACACGGAGGTTTCCAGGAGCCGGAAGTCACACAGTGGCCCAAACCACCTTGTTCCTAGAGACTGGAGGGAAAAGATGCTGAAAAGGCAGGCTAGGGTCAGAGAATTTGGTGGATTTTGAGTGACAGGAAATGGCTGGTCAGGCAGGCACAAGAGAACCCTGTGGGCGTCCCAGCTGGGGCGTCACGCTGAAGGGAAGAACAGAGTTATAGACTTTGCCCCTTATTAGCTCTGTAACTTTGAGCAATATCACCCCACCTCTGTCTCTATATATATTCATCTGTAAAGTGACAGAGTGACAAGCTTGTGTCAACAGAAGGCTTAGTTTAGCTCTGATCCTCTTTGTCCAGTCCTCTAAGTGCTGCCCTGCAAGGTTCTGCAGCGGCTTCTCTTACCCTGAGATGGAGGGCGTAGAGGGACATTGTAGCACCGAAGACAGGAGGGGGGTCCTTTAAAAATAGACATGTAACCGCCTGCAGCTGCAGACCTGCAGGCAGTTTGACTGTCGGTCCTTGAGAGGACTTTGGAGTCCTTAACGTCGTCTAAAGTCTTGTTTTCCCTTGGGGACCGGATTTGCCTCTGCAGAATAATGTTGAAGATTTGGGCTT
Organism: Vicugna pacos; assembly: GCF_048564905.1. Classification (NCBI taxonomy): domain Eukaryota; kingdom Metazoa; phylum Chordata; class Mammalia; order Artiodactyla; family Camelidae; genus Vicugna; species Vicugna pacos. The sequence continues at coordinate 208,811 of NC_133013.1, read as the reverse complement.
TTGGCAATGCTGTTTTCAGAGATGGGTATATACGTAAAATATCGTATAAAATCAAATGATTTATTTAACGTGTGCGACTTTGCAGCTGTTGGGAACAGCTCTGTTGGTCTGGTCTCCACTGAGGACACCAAGGGTCAGCAAAGCGTGCGGGAGGGCAGGCAGCCTGCAGTGCTGCTGCGGGGGGTTCTCCCAAGCAGGGCGCCCTGCTAAGTTGTCTCTTCTATGAGTTTGATTGCCTGAGGAGGAGACAGCAAATTAATGAGTTCTGCAGGGTTTGTATAATGACAGGAAGAAAGAGGAACCCGGAGTTTTTCCGGACTAAAACATGCTTTTGGTTCCTGATTCAGTGTGTTCCATAACAGAATTGATGAGTTGTGTCTATTCTGGGACTTCATTTAAACAAACGTTTAGCCTAAATGTTAAGGGCTTTCTTTTAATTGGCTGGAGGACTCGAGCCGGGATGACAGCCTCTCAGATCACTCTGAGGGACTGCTTCCAAGAGGAAGGGGAGGAGCTAGGATATATAGAAACTTTGTAACAAAGACCAGATAATTGGAACAATAAAATATTGCTTGTTATCAAAAGAAAACCAGTTTTCTCAAGTTCAAGTATTTAGCTCTTTTCTATGTATGGTGGGAAGCAAACATTTGGGTCATTGAATTCATTCCTTTGGCAAGCACCTAGCTATCTAGGGCCAGTATCTTGTCTTTTCTTACTTTGTGTCTGCTCAGAGGGCACCATTCTGAGTGGCTGCCTTGGCTGGGCTGCAGGCCTGTCCTTGCTGGGGGATGGCGGCAGCTGCTGATGACTTGGTTTCAGCATTCTTTGTTTACTGACATGGTTGCAGAATTTTCATTCACAGTGTAGTATTTTCATTCACAGTTCTCCCCCTTGGTCCTAAATTCGACCAATATTTTGAGAGAAATTTCATGACCAATTTTGTCCCAGGGTGCTAGGATGGCTCATTCCTAGTTCAGGTGAAGAATCTTTTGAGTTGCCAGTCAAGGTGTTAGTTTTTTATCAGGCCCTGTTGATACTAAAATTTCTCTGGATCACATGCCTTACTAGTCTATTATGATCCAGGAAGTGTTTACCCTTCATTGCTCATTCCCATACCTAGAATCACAATATTATATGTATTTTATTCAGGGTTATAAATTTTATCTGTTTCTTCATGATGTTTAGCCATCATCAATCTTGTAGGCCTAGTTACACATTGGAAAATGTAAGAGACAACAATTTTATAAAATAGAAAAGATATAAATAATTCAGCTAGTAACGTTAATAAAGTAACAAGTAAGAATTTAATAGTTGAGAAGTTGTATTTTTGGGTCAAAATTTTGCTTGTGTTTCTGATTGATTTTGATCTTATGAGAAACTTCATGTTTATGGTCAGAGTCAGAGCAGGTATTAATTGGCCAGGTGAAGTCTCCCACCTTGTAAGATCAAGAGTGGCCTAAACAGAACTAAAATTTCTTTTGAGAATAACATTTCTGGGGGCTATCTAGTTAGAGACTTGGAGTAGGTAAACCCACCAATGTAACACAGAAGTACTAGACATAGGTAATTTATCATAAACTTAACAATTGGAGTAGTTCATATTCAAGGGTAGGAGAAATTATCACAGTAATTGGTATACAGGCCTGGTCCGGTGTCTTGGGTCAGCTGTCTAGCTCAGATGTCATCTTCTTCTCATCATGGCCTGGTAGCTTTTTCTCCATTTGGGCATTGATTTAAGGTCAGCAGTGCTCTATAGGCCAGTGCACTGCAGGGGATGTTTCTGATAGGAAATGTATCCGAGAGTCCATTTCCTTCAGCTTTGGTGTGTATGGTCTAGTTGAGAGTCCCTGAAAAAGTGTCTTTCCATTCAGGTTGTAGACAGTTCTTTAAGTCATGCCTGTTCCAGTGTGTATAATCCCCTGGCTACAGGTCATGGGGCATTGGAAGTTTACCCAAAGATAGATTACTGAGCTTCAGAAACAAACCTTGAGTACCCTTTTCATTATTCAATTAAACTGTACAGCAGTGTGACATAACAGCAAGGAATGATCTGGGAAGTGTGGTAGTAAATATGGACGTCAATTAACAATCTAGAATTTAATATCCACTAAAATATAATCTTTTTTCTCTCTAAAGTTACCCTCAGTTTTCTCCAATAAAGCCAAATGAAGATTAATTTATTTACAATTTAAGTCTGATTATTTGATCATATAGGCTTTTTTAAATTGACTGTGTTGGAAGTTTTAATACGGAGTCTCAGGGTAGAATGTTAATAAGGTTTGCTAAGGCCAGGAAAGCCACGCCAAGCTTTTCATGGATTTCTGCCTTTCAGATTTAGGTAAGTTCTTTTCTCTTTAAAATCCTTAAAATACTTTTATAGTCCTATATCTGTTAGGAAATGATCTTCCTAATTTGTCTGATAGAGCCACTGGGGACCTAAGTGTTTTTAGTCTCTTGAGGGATCAGATTGAGGGAAAAGATAACTGTTCCAAGTCGGCTTACATAGGTATAATTTATCAAATTGCTGTGAACCATAACTAGCGTAAGGAGAAGAGATTCTTTATGTCTGTGAAACAGGTTAAAAGCCAGTAGTATTTGAAACAATATGAAAAATTATAACCATATTCACCAGTTTACTCAGTCCCATGTAACTAATTCTTCTAATGAGAGTTTTCATTAGAACTTTAAAATTTCTTACCCAGTTTAGTTCAGTGCTATAGTTTGAAATTTATTAGAAATCAGTAAATCTCCTTGAAGAGAAAGCATTTTGCAAAATCATCAGAAGAAAACAATGAACTGTCTATAAATGACAAAAGATTTAAAAGCATGGTTAATCACCGTTACACTATAATCAACAAAGAAACCTGTTCACTATATCCACAATTATCACTGGAAACATTACAGATACACCAGAATTTTAGAGAGTCCATATAATTTCTACAATATTTATATTAATAAAAGTTTCTCATTAAATATAACCGTAGAAGTTTTATAATTCATTTGACAGTACCATGTTATTTAAAATGCCAAATGAAACTTACTAGTTTAAAATCTCTCTTTGGGATGTTTTAGCAGCCCTCTGTAGCACCCCAAACTTAACTGGAGATTAAAAGAACTTTAATTTGAATTTGATATTTGGGGGCTTGTTAAAAGATTTCAGAACACTTGGTCTGATAAACATATAGATCACTCTAAATTAGTACTAATTCATTAACAAGAAAATACGTCAAAGGTAAAGGCAGAAGAGATCATCTAAGTGGTATGAGAAGTTTTATAATCTGTTATTGAAGGTGGAATAACATCTTAAGAAAATTTTTTCCTCTTAACAGAGAGAAAACCAAATCTACTCTTGTATCAGCTTACTTCTAAGAGTCATTTACGTTACCCAATTTGATTTTAACTTAGCCAATTCTGACCACGTACAAAACTCTTTCCTCAGGTTTCCTTTTCCACAAGCCTTCCACAGATTTCTATACTCATATTAGTGTGTCCCTTATTTTCTCTTCCATTCAGAAGTAACCTGCTTCAGGAGAAAGTTGCTATTTTTCATTAACAAAATATAATTCCATTCTTATATCTTACTTTACACATTTATATTATTTTCCTAGGACACTGAGATCATTCCCTTATTAATAGAGACTATTTCAGGGTGGCACCAACCATTTATTGATATTTCTAAACACCTTTAGTTTCACCATAAGAGGAAGTTAAATGTTAAGTTATTCATATTTCAATCTTATTTTATCTGAAAATGGCATAGCTATTTAATAAAATCCTATCATTTAACTTAATTTAGCACAACTCTAGAATTTAAAGACACCAAACATTTAGAGATTATCTTAAGCATACACTTTAAAAATATATTTTAAATATTTACCCAAAGCTCTCATCTCATTTGCATTTAATTTACTTAAAATTTTACCACACCACATTACATTTATTTTTTTTTGACAAATCTGCAACAGATATAAAAGGATCTTATTTGACTTTCATAAAACCTAGGTACATTAAAGTTATTATACTTAATATTGATGACTTTAATGGTGTATCTATTAATTAGAACATACTCAAACTAAACAATATCAAATATTATCTTAATATTGAATATTTTCCATTCATGTGATGCTGAAAGTCAATTTGTTCAGTTTTTATTTTAAAAATACTTAATTTTAAGTTCTTATTTTTTAGGTCAATTAAGCTGAGCTCTTTGACTTTGACTTTTTTTTTAGCAGTTGAAATATCTCACATCTATAATGTGTACGCAGGCTTATAAACAGACAAAAGATAGAGATCTCATAGCATCATTTTAAAACTTACTTATAAGATAGGTATAATAATAGTTGGAGTAAGCTGAATTTGCTTGCTCAAATCACTAAGGCTTACTATTTATGAAACAGACAGTTAAGATTTCTTCACAAAGTCTGAAGGACCCGTCAGAGTTCTGAGTTCTCAACTGCCAAAAATTTCTTGGCCTTAAGTTTTATTTTGTTGAGCTAATTAGGCTCAATTCTAGGTCACTGTTTGTTGTATTTATATTTCTGATCTGCAAGACAAAGACACATGCGTCCAGGTCCCCAGAGAACTGCTGTCATCCATACCCAATTTTATCTCCTTAATTGGCATTTTAGTATCAGTGAGAAGAATTCCATGTTTTAAAACTTTAAGGTTTACATTATCATGTCTTCCAAACCTTGCATAAGGCATTTAGTAAAGTCTCTTTTCCTTGAGTTATAAGTTAAACCCAGGGTAAACCTATTATTATATTTTTTATTAACCACTCAATATTAGTTTTTAGTTTTACCTTATATAGGACGGCTCATGTAACTATATTGGTATCGTTTAATTTGTTCAATTAATATTTTCAGAGGGACAGATATGTTCCCAGCCTTATAATATCAAGAAAGGGAAGCGTTTTTCCACTGAAATTTATCTATCCCACAACATAAGCAAAAGGTTTATTTAAAGACCATTTAAATATACCAATTTCACAAACTTTTATCTCAATTTTATTAAATCTTATACCTTTAATTTTTATATTTATTAGGTTTAATCAATAATTCCTATTTCTAGACGGAGTGCCAGAAGCCTTTTTTTTTTTATTGTGCATTATATCTAATTTTATAGAAAAGTCTCTAGGATGCCCAAGTTTCACCAAAGAGCTTAGGCCCTTCTCAGTTTTTAATTTGATTAATTGGTCTGTTGAACCAATCATTGAATAAGTATGTCAGTCTATATATACTTATATTTTAAGCTGTGGTAAATAAAACAGACTTCTTTGAACTTTAATGTTGGGGGGAAGTAGGTGATCTCTTAGGCCGTTTTTTTTTTTAACTTTACATAGTGTAGTATCAAAACCTTGCATCTAAATCCACAACTGTCCATTTTATTTATCTCATTCAAAATAACCATATAAAAATATTTATCCATTTGGGATAAGACACTAATCTTTTTTTTTTGACATTTTTACAATGCTATTTCTAGTTATTCAAACTAATTAAGATTAATTATTCTAAGTTTTTATTAGCATCTCTAGAACCTATTATCGGAAAGGAAAAAACACAAATGTAGCTTTTTAAAGCAGTTTGATTTTTTTAACTAAGTTCTTAGGTTAACCATTAGATATATTTCTCTACCTTTAAACTTCATTTTAATAGGTACCAATAAAACAGCTCTTTATAATGAGATCTCTTTGAACTTTCACAAATTTAAATGTATTTCCAAATTAAAGGATCCATCATATGGCCATCAATTTATATATATATATATGGTGATTTTAAACCAATAAGATGAAAAGGCTCTTCCACATGAGAGTTGGGGTGTTGCCTAAATAAAATTCAAAGGTTTACTCTCCAAAAGCTAAAAGCCTTTGTGGTCCAGGCTGATGCAGAAAAGTTTAAGATGGCAAAATATCTGAAAATTGGTACAAAGAATTGCTTAGAATCCCAATTTATTCGCGTGGCCAACATATGTACAGAATACTTGTAGCTATTGTATGGCAGAGTCAAAGTTTTCCTTTAAAAAAAAGTACACATATATACACATACATACACACACTTAAAACAAGAGAAAGATAAAATATTTACATTTCAAGGACACAGTGAGAGAAATCCACGTTCCCCATAAAGGGGATTTTGTTTTTATAAGTTAAGAATTCCAAAAAATGTTTTTATCAGGCCTGTTTAGTTACTTTCAAAGTGAGTTATTCTTTGCTTATTCCCAATTAATGTTGTATGTTTTGTATGTAAATAAACCTGGCTGGGGTAATAATTGGAGGCTGGCAATCTGTGATTTCTTTTTCTTTTCATTTCTGTATTTAATTTTTTTTTGAAAGATTTATTCCCCTTTGTAAGGTCGGGTTCTCAGAATAAATTTACTAGTAAGATTTCCTACAGGGATAACTCTGTGGCATAAAATCTTTGTCTCTACCACTCCTGAAAGATTCTCTGTCCCCCGAGAAAGGTGTTACAATCCAGGAGTAGGGTCCCAATTTTGGAGTTGAAAGTTTCCTCATAAGAGTTTTACTTTTATCCTGAAAAATTTAATGGAGGTAACCAAATTTAGGAAACCATTAGACCAGCCTCTTACCTAAACACTCAGTCCTGTCCCCAGTGTCTTCCAACTTGGATCCACTCGGGACGTCTCCACTGGGTGAGTATTTTCCTCATATGTTTCCACCAGCCCCACTTCAGACATCTCCTCAAGGTGGGTATTTCCCGTTATCTTTCAAACAGGCCCCACCCAGTATGTCTCCACTGGGTGGGTAATTCACCCCAGTTTCTTTCAACTGGAGGGCCACGTACCTGGATACACAGCCAGATAAAACTCAGGATCATCAACCAATATGTGAGATCCGAGAACCAGGAGAGACTCACCCAAATTCATCTCGACTCCCCGAGGAGGCTGATGGGCACAAAGGGCCACTGCTGGTACCAAGGCTCCGGTTACTCGGAGAGTTGAGGTGGAGAGAAGTCTGCTCTGGATCCCTTCATGGTGTCCAAAATTGTTGACTGTATTACATGTGCAGCCTAAAAGTTAAGAGTTATGTTTTATTTGGCAGGAGGACTCGAGCTGGGATGACAGCCTGTCAGATCTCTCTGAGGGACTGCTCCCAAGAGGATGAGGAAGAGCTAGGATATATAGTAGCTTTACAACAAAGACCAGGTTGTTGGAACAATAAAAGATTCCTTGTTATCTAAAGAAAGCGAGGTATCTCAAGTTCAAAAATTTAGTGCTTTTGTATGTATGGGAGGCAGGAAATATTTGGACTCACTGAATTCATTTTTTAGACAAGCACCTAGCTATCTAGGGCCAGTAGCCTGTCCTTTCTTATTCTGAGTCTTCTCAGTGGGCACCATTGTGATGTGCTGCAGCCGCTGTGCTGCAGGCCTGTCCTCGCTGGGGGGTGGCAGCAGCCTTTAATTACTTGGTATCAGTATTCTTTGTTTACTGACATGGTTGCAGTATTTTTATTTATATTGTAGTATTTTCGTTCACAGACTGATTATGGATAATCTGCAACCTTGGAAAGCAACCGAGATGGAATTACTGCAGGTACCTTCTAATTAATAAGCCTTGTGCAAACATAAACATGGAGGAAGCATACACTTGGATTTGGTGGTGTAGAGAATGGTTTCTGCACATTACAGGAGAAAGCAGTGCAGAATTCCTTAAGTCCACCTTTCTTTACTGTAGTGGTTTCTGAGAACAGTTTATGGTCATTAACCAACATTGACAAATGGTGGCACACATTTCATTTAAGAGCTGGCCGGCTGCAAACTTGTGTATTGGACAGGAGGAATTCATAGGCAAGTGGTCAGGTGGATGGGAGAGAGATGGAGCCAAGGTCTGGGCCCAGATTCCAGTTTAAATCGCCATTTCATCACCATAGGGCTTTGGACTAGAATGTAAACCCTATTAACCTGTTGGAGAATCTGTGAAATGGGCATGATAATATTTGTTTCTTCCTGGGATTGTTGTAAGTTCAAAAGAGTATTATAGCACACATGAAGCACTTAACACACTGGCACTTAGCAGTGTTCACTGTGTGGGGCCGCCCCGCTTAGCGTGTGTCAGAGCCGTAAAGGCAGCATTTGTCTTTTGAGGATGCACTGGTAGCCCCTTGAATAGGTTCTGAATTTGATGATTTCCTTTAATCCTTGTAACTCTGTGTGCCATGGGCAGTTATTTTCATGGACAGATGAGGAATTTCAGGGTAAAAAAGACTGTGTAATTTGCCCAAAGTCAGACCATAATTTTGGGTGCAGGGGCCTCGGTTCAGCATGGGCCCCTGGGCCTTCTGCCCTTTCCGTTCAGTACCAGAGCCAGATGTGGGGTTGGCTGTTTCCCTGCCCAGAATCTCCGGCGGGAACCAAGACACACCTGGCCCTGTGCTGCTTGAGCAAAAACTCCAAAGGAGAGGCAGTTATAAAAGGGATCAACATAAAAACAGACGACAGCAAACTATGATCAGCTCTGAGAAGGAAAAGAACACGCCTCGCCGTGCAGAGCTGGGGGTTTTCCCGTTGGGGCTGCTCTGGGGGTGTTCATCTCAGCTAAACAATCTCTGCTGCTGCACCAAGGCAGGAAGGCAGGGCGCGAGTGGCCAGGTAGACAGGGCCTCACTGATCGTACACATTCCCCCTTAAGCGGCAGCTGTCACGAGCACTTACCTAGTAAACAGATGTCGGCCATAATCATCACGCACTTTGCTCGGTAGTTTTTTTGGCCCCAGCATTGAGATGAGGTCTTTGAAGCTGCGGAGTTTGCTGCATGCCCGTGATTACCTTGGAAATACCCTCACTGGTCTTTCAACCTAGACTGGTGTGGCTGTCATGTCCCAGCCCTGTGAATGTCATCCTGTAGCTTCTCCCAAGCGGCCCAAATGACTGACATTGATATGCTTACTTAGTAGGAAATGGTATGTGAAAATAAGAGAAAAAGGTAGTAAGAAATTGTTTGGAAAACTAGAAAAGAATCCAATTCTTCCCCAGCTGGGGGAGCGTACACTGTGTCTCTCACCCCACTCACTGACTGTCACCTCCTCCCTGCCAACTCCAAGACTCCACGTTCAGAAGCCACTCTGAGCCTTTGAAGAACATTTTGCTTCATGACACTGTTGACTAGGACCTGCGACCTCTCTGTCCCTGGTAAACTCTCTCTTCAAAGGTATTTATATTTTTTGCAGACTCCTCTGCTAAGATGTAAGAATAGCCTCTTTAAACTTCTTGATGCAGCTCCTTAATGAAGATCATGCAAAGGAAACCTAGCCAAAACCTGGGAGGTATGCACATAGTGACTGCAACCTCAGCACTTTGTGAAGTTCAGAATCAGAGGGGTGGGAGACTCAGGAAAGGCTTTTTTAAGGTAACAAGGGGAAAGTGAAAGGACGCAGGCTGTGTGAGAAAGAAACATCTAGGTCTCAGCCAGCAAGGCACCTGAGTTCAGGATGGTGTTTGGAGAGTGCGGAATTCTCACAAAAAAGAAGTGGTGGCATGGGAGGGGGGACAGTTGCGTACTTTACTGGGGAGGGAAAAGGTGGGCTGAACATTTCCTGGTTGAACAAGAGGATTGTGACATGATGTGCTTGTATTTTGGAGAGAAGGGTTTTGTGAGTACAGGCCTAGGAGTACGCTGTCTGGCTGGGGAGTCAGCACAACAGAGAAACACAGAGAAACAGGCAGAGCCCCAGGCCCTTGCTGGGGGAGAGGCTGCCCGCCAATCGGAGCCCTGAAGGCTGCTTCGTTCCCTTAGCTGGGGCCACAGAGCTCCGTTCACAACCCACTCCTGTTGATACAAGGAAAAAAAAAAAACGTTGGGCATGAGAAGGGCTGTGTCCCATGTTTTGGTTGAGACCCTGGGATGTGCCCCACCATATTTTATTCCTTGGCTTCGTGCAGTAAAGAATTCAACAGCAAGCCAGTGTTGAGTAAAGGTACATTTATTCAGAGAGATACATTGAAAGGCAAGAGGAATGTCATGAGATTTGGGGGTTTGATGCTCAGATTAAAGGTAGGTATATAATCCACAGACAGAGTGTGGGTCTTCTCCGAAGAGGGAGACAGAGGGGTGACCGCGAGGTGGCGCTGTGTTGCTGATTTTCTTGGGCTTGGTGGCTTCATATGCTAATAAGTAGAAGGACTAGCCTAAGGGCAAGGGGCTGGGATTCCCAGGGAGTTGGCCATTTCCCAACCTGTGATATATTGTGGCTAGCCTTGGGGCTGCCATTGTGTCTGGGGACATGTTATTCACCATGTTACTATTACAATGGGTGTTTAATGAATCTCAAGATCTGCTAGAATTTAAATCTCTTCATCCTGAGCCTCAAGGCCTATTGGGGTTGAATCCTTCACCATTTTGATGTTAATTGCTGTGACCTTCCTTGAATGGCTGTGCTCTGCCCCCTTGTATTCTGCCTCACTGTGATGACACAGAGAGAGCAAAGGCCTGGCCCTGCCTGTGCTCCTGCATTTAACAGCGGGAGGTGTGGGGTGGGCTTAGGATGACTCTGAGTGGTGTGAAGCTATGTTTCAGATTTTCCCACTTGGGACATGGGAACCTGCCAACAGCCACCGCAGATTTATCTCACGAGCATTATCACTTGTGTTATTACGGAAACAACAGGCCAGCCAAGACACAAGCACCACTCGGAGGGTTGGAGTACTGAGATTTATTACGCCAGTGGGCTCAGAGTAACTTCTGTTCCGAAGCTCTGAGTTAGTACCAAGACGTGCACAGGAGGTTTTATACGGTTAATTGCAAGTATGCGGCTATTAGCCAATATGGCTTAAACAACAAAAAGCAAGGAATCAGTACACTGAAACATCAATTTGGAATAGATCAGGTTACTGTCAATTGTTGACCTTGGATTTAGGAGTTAGCTTATTAGCCCAGTAAACTGACACTAAAGATCAGTTTTACCATGTACCCCAGCAAAACTTAGATCAGTAAACCTACACTAATCACACTTACATTTGTGATTTAGCTTGATAGCCCAGCTAGGGTTTTCCTTCACAGTGTCTCTTATCTTTTCTATTTTTCTCTTTATTTTTTTAAAGTATTTAGTCCAAATTTAATATCAAGTTTTTTTGTGAAAGAAATTTCTTTTTCTTTTCTTTGGGGCCCTTTTTGGGGGGTAGGTAATTAGGTGTATTTATCTGTTAGTGGAGGCCATGGGGCTTAAACCCAGGACCCCGTGCACGCTAAGCACACGCTCTACCACCAGCCCCATCATCTTTTTCTATTTGCTTTAGCTGCCAAGAATCTTACAGCTGAATTTCTAGTCGGACTTTAACACTTTCCCTGACTTCATGGAATCCATTTTTATGACTTTATCTCCCCCTGGTTTCATTTAAATATTGAATCTGCATTTTCTCTTCACTCTCAGTTTTACCTTTTTGTTGTTATGGTTGTTAAGCTGTGTTTAAAATAATTGTTTAAGTTCTCTTTTAACAAGGGGCTAAATGTAAATCAATATGTAAACAAACAGCACACTTAAATGCTTTTATACATTCTAAGCTGTTTAATAGTTACTTAAAAACCGAATTGAATATTAAGGTGATAACATTTTTAAATTAGTTTTTAATTATTTCTAAAGATATAGCTGATTTAAAATATGATATATGTTTCAGGTGTACAATAGTTGCTCCATTTATAGTTACTGTAAAACATTGGCTGTATTCCCTGTGTTGTAAGATACATCCCTCTAGCATGTTTACATTACATGTTGCAGTTTGTATAAGAAATTCGGGTAATGCAGAGTCTCGGACGTGGCTGTGTCTGACCCAGGTTCACGCTCACCCTGCCTGTCAGAGCTCAGGCCCTCACTAATGTCTGCAGGGGAGCGAGTGGAGGCAGCTCTCATCAGCGCTGGCACCACCCTCTGAGTGGCAGTGACAGCAGTGATTGTGTGTGGACATGCAAAGTGTTGTTCCAAGAGCTTAACATGCATTTCTGCATTTAATAATTAAAGCCCTCCTGTGAGGAAGAGTTTTATGTTTTTAATGAATGATACATTTTATTTTGAAATTGATAGACTTTAAACCTCCGGAAACTTTACTGGAGTAGTACAATAAACGCTTAGATACAGTTCACCTTAAAGGGCACTATTTGGCCGTTTGTGTCTGGCTTATTTTAGCATAAAGTTTCAAGGTTCATCCATATTGAAGCCTGAATCAGTTCTTTATTCTTTTTGTTTGATAATATCCTTTTTCTTTTTTTTTTCATTTTTAGTCTATTTAAAAGTATTTTCATTGAAGTCTAGTCAGTTTATAATGTTGTGTCAGTTTCTTGTGTACAGCACAACACCAATTAAATAGGAACATATCTGTATTCATTTTCATACTCTTTTTAAACATAAGTTACTATAAGATATTAAATATATTCTCCTGTGCTATAGAGTATAAACTTGCTGTTTATTCTTTACATTCTCAGTATCTGAAAATCTTGAACTCCCAATTTATTCTTACCCACACCCTCTCCCCTCTGGTAACCATTGTTTTGTTCCTATGTCTCTGTGTCTGTTTCTGTTCTGTAGATAACTTTATCTTTTGTTTCTTTATTTTGTTTTTTTTTTTTTTGGTTCCACATCTGAGCGATCTCATATGGTATTTTCCTTTCTCTTTCTGCCTTACTTCACATAGAATGACATTCTCTAGGTCCATTCATGTTGCTGCAATTGGCATTATTTTATGGCTGAATAGTAGTCTATTGGACAAATATGCTACAACCTCTTTATTCAGTGATCTGTCAGTGGACATTTAGGCTGTTTCCATGTCTTGCTATTGTATATTGTGCTGCTGTGAACATTGGGGTGCAAGTGTCTTTTTGAATTATGGATCCTTTTGGATATATGTCCAGGACTGGGATTGCTGGGTCTTATGGGAGGTGAACTTTTTATCTTTAGAGGAACCTCTATACAATTTTCCACAATGGTTCCACCAAACTGCATTCCCACCACAGTGTAGGAGGTTTCCCAATTCTCCGCAGCCTCTCCAGTATTCATTGTCTGTGAACTTCTGAATGATGGCTATTCTGACTGGTGAGAGGTGATACTTGATTGCAGTTTTGATTTGCATTTCTCTAAGAATGATATTGAACATTTTTTCATGTGCCTTTTGGCCAATTGTATGTCTTATTTGGAGAAATGTTTCTTTAGGACTTCTGTCCATTTTTGAATTGAATTGTTTTTTTTCTTTCTTATTAAGTATAAAAGCTGTTTAAATATTCTGGGAATTAAGCCCTTGACAGTTTCATTTATTACAACTATTTTGTCCCATTCCATTGGTTGGTTGTCTTTATGTTTTGCTTACTGTTTCCTTAGCTATGAAAAAGCTTGTAAGTTTAATTAGATCCCACTTGTATATTTTTGCTTGTATTTCTATTGCTTGAGTAGACTGCTCTAGGAAAACACTGCTAAGATGTATGTCAGATGTTTTGCCTATGATTTGTTCCAGGAGATTTATAGTGCCTTGTCTACATGTTTAAGTCTTTAACACATTTTGAATTCATTTTTGTGTATGCTGTCAGGGAGTAGTCTAATATCAATGATTTATATACAGCTATTCAGTTTTCCCTACACCATTTGCTGAAGAGGCTGTCTTTACTCCATTGTATGTTGTCACCTCCTTTGTCAAAGTTTCAATGACCAAAAGTTTGTGGGCCTATTCTTGGTAATTTTGTTTATCCGTTCATTGATGGATGGATATTGTTAGTAACTTTTGGCTACTCTGAATGATACTGCTATGAGTATTGATGTGAAAGTTTTTGTGAGAATATGTTTTCATTCATTTGGCTGTACAGTTGGCCCACCATATCTGTAGTTTCCTCTTCATGGATCCAGATGGCTGATTGTAAAGGGACTCGAACATCCTTGGATTATGTTATCCAGGGTGGGGGGTTCATGAAATCAACCCCCTGAGGATACTGAAGGATGACTTTATAGGTAGGAGTGGAATTACTGAGTCATATAACTCTAAGCTTTTGAGGAAATACCAGACTTCTCCAAAGAAGCTGCACCATTGTTCCTTTCCACTGGCTACATATGAGGTTTCTCTGCCTCCTGACTGACACTTGTTATTGTCCATGTTTTGATTATAACCATCCTGGTGGGTATAAAATTAGATCTCATTTTAATTTTGAATTGGCTAGTGATGCTGAGCATCTTTTCATATGCTTATTGGCCATTTGTGTATCTACTTAAATTCGTGGTAAATTTAAAAACTGGGTCTATTTTCTTCTATTGTTTAGTTGTAAGCATTTGTTATATATCCTGGATACTTCTCTCTATTTAGATACATGCTTTGCAAAATTTTTCTTCTATTCTGCACATTGTCCTTTCACTATAGTTTTTTAAACATTAAAACAATTTCTTTACAGGGGAGGTAATTATATGTATTGATTTATTTTATTTTTCTTGCTAAGCACACACTCTATCACTTGAGATACCCATTTCCCCTGTCATTTCACTTTTTTGATGATGTCCTTTGTAAGAAAAGGGTTTTAATTTTGATGAAGTCCAGTTTATCTGCTTTTTCCTTCTTTCACTTGTGCTCTTCATACTGTAACTAGGAAACCAAAGCCTATGGTAAGATCACAAAAATTTATACTCCGTCTTCTTTTAGAAAGATTATAGGTTTAGTTTTTACGTTTCTGTCTGTGGTCTATTTTGAATTAATTTTTATTTGTTATATAAAATATGGCTGTCCAGATTCCAGATTGATCCTTTTGCCTGCAGATACCCAGCTGTCCCTGCACCATTTGTTGAATAGACTATTCTTTCAATGGAGTGTTGTTGGCACCCTTGTGGAAAACTGTCTGTAAATGTAAGTTTTTACCCCCTGGGTTTTTATTGTGCCTCATAGATTTATTTATCCAAACTTATGCCAGTACCATACTGACTTGTGTACTGTAGCTTTTTAGTACCCTTTAAAGTGAGTCCTCCAACTATGCTCTTCTTTTTCAAGATTGTTTTGGATGTCCTGGGCCCCTTGCACGTCCATATGAATTTTGAGATCAGTTTTTCAATTTTTGCAAAGAAGTCAGCTGGAATTTTGATAGGGATTCCACTGAATATGTAGATCACTTTGGGGAGTCTTAACATTTTTAATAACATTGTCTATCATTCCATGAAAATGGAATGTCTTCCATATATGTAAATCTTTTAAAACTTATTTTGGTGATACTTCAAATTTTCAATGTACAAATCTTGTAAATTTTTCTTAAATGTATCTCTCATTTTATTTTTAATGCTGTTGTAAATGGAAAGGCTGAGTTTCTTATGAGTGGGACTATATATCAATCTTCTTATTTCTAGTATTTTACAGCAAATACCCTAGGTTTATATTTGCTACATAAATCTATCCACAACTATTCCCCTCCCCGTGTTATAAGAAACCAAGACCCAAGGTAAGCTACCTGAACCCCTATGTGGAAGTGAGAAATGAGATCTTTGGGTGGGGCTTTGTTCAGATGATAATTAGAGCTTATTCAGGATGGCTTCTTCTTAATTCCTTTTAAACAACCCTTTTGGTGTATTTAGACAGATACATTAATAACATGCCCTTTTGATGTTCAGAGGAGCTAAGACTATCATTTTAAAATAATTTCTAGTGAGAGTGTTGTACTTGAAACCTAATTTGCATCAATCTTTGAAGATTTATGTTTCAGGAGCTTTGACTAAAGAACACCTGTCTTTATTCAATAATGACAACTAAATGCTCAAGCAACATGTAAGTGTTTGAGCAAACTGCCCCTGCCTCGCAGTGCTGGGTGGCTGCAGCTGTAAATGGAGTCAGCGCTTACCTCTCCCAGTACGCTTGTGCTGATCTGCTCAAAGGGATTCGTCCAAATGTTTGTCAGTAGTCTGTTGGACAACGTAATAAAACATTGATTGAAGGTTTCTGGAATGGAATCTATTCTTATTAATATTAAGTAAGGACATATTGAGTGCTTACTGTATGATGGAATTGTCCCTCAGCCTCACATGAATATTATTTCTCTTAAAACCTCACATATTTCCTTGTTATTCTCACTTTACATATAAGGAGACTGAGAATTATGTCTTCTCTCTTTTGTGGGGAGCTCATTATCAATGATGGTAAGTTGTAAGGAAAAAGATATTGATTCATCCTGAGAAAACATTTATATGAGAGTCAGCAATGAAGAAGATGAACACTGAAGAAGGTGATGATTTTTCGAGTGAGACAAGCCCTGGGTTGTACGGATTCAGCATCCCTGTTCTGGACACGTCACTTGTAGAAATGCGTGGAGGGTGAGGCTGGGCAGCCGCGCAGGGAACGCGGATGCCGGGTCATTCAGCTGTGCTCAGGCCCAGTGGGGCTTTCTCCTAAGGGCAGTGGACCGTCATTGACAGATTTTATGTTGGGCAGTGGGGTGCTCTCGTAGTTCACTTTTGTCTTGTAGAGTGCTTGGAAACATTTAGAAGGCTTGGCAGGAGGTGATGTGATGAGTCAGAGTAGGGTGGCTGTGAGGTGTAGCAGTGTTCAATTTTCAGCCGGTTTTCAGTCCCAGGCTTGTGGCTTAGTAGCCGTGTCACTTTGGATGACGCACTCAAGGAAGTGAAACAATTTATCTAATAAATTAAATCAGTGATGTACCCAATTCCCAGGACTGTTGTGGAGATTCATTGAGATAATGTGTGCACAGCGTGCAGCGTTGTCTCCAGCGCAGATTCAGTGCTGAATGAGTGCCAGTGAGTACCTGGTATGTCAGGTGAGGGTGGTGGGACTCGGTGACTTAGGATATCTGTGCCCTGAAGGAAGGGTCCATTCACATCTGTGAATGATGGGCCTGATTTGGGAAACGCAGGGAGACTTTACCCCCCGACTAGGTACCCTGGGCAGGACGGCTATGTGAGGAGCACCGTGAAGCCAGCTCTTTGCTGGTGGAGTTGGAGGTGCCATTGAGACATCTAAGTGCAGTGTCACGAGCTCAAAGAGGAGGTCTGGGCCCGGGCTGTGCACTTTCCTATAATCTCAACCCCTGAGGATGGCAAAATATTAATCACTGAACGTGAAGACATACTTTACAGGACAAATGAATAGTAGTAGCATCTCTGTCATCAAAGCTCACGTCTCTTTATTCATCATTCACTTTGATAATTGGGTGCTTACAGAGCTGAGCCCACCATCCGTGGGCTCAGGCTCCACAGGAAAGAGCTGGTGAGTCTCCCTCTTTTCCAGAAGAATACACATTTAGCTGGTAGACTTCTGTACCTCGCCAGACTTAGGATATGAGTTTGTTGGTTTAATTCTGTTTTCTGTTGACCATGTCCTGACAGGAGAGACATTTTACCTCATGGTTATGTTTCAATTAGCTGTTACTGAGAATTGCTGATCTGATCCATAGTGTATGTATTATATTAACTTTGTAGTGTAGTTATCATTTTTCTGTCTTTGCCCTTTAATTTTGTTTGCCCCTTCAATGTTCTATAGTATTTGGGGCTTTATTTTTTTTTAATTAAGAAATGTCTGTTAACAGTTAAGAGAAAAAAAGCAAAGAAAAAATACACATGAGAGCTAAATTTAGAAAATGTGTAGTTTGTTTTCTGTCTTTGCAATGGAGGTTTCTAGAAACTCATGAAAACCTTCATTACACAAGTTCCTTAAAATGTAGATTAACAAATAAAACCTTCCTTACTCATCTATCAAGCTGCACAGCTAATTGTCAAGAAATTGAGGGGAAATCCTCAGAAGCCAAGACAAACGAGAAAGCAGGGATTCTAGGAGATACGTAAGCCTTAGAAGCCCTGGGGTGCCAGTTGGCTCCTGAACTGAATTTCAGTTGCCTTGACAGGAGTGCAGGAGGGGAGCCCCAGGCCTCTCACACTGGGAGTTGGATGGCTGATCATATTATCGGCCAAGCCCTTACCGAGAATCTTGGTTTACTAAAGGGTGAAATAGGAAAAAAATAATTCCTCAAGGCAAGAAAGTAAGGAAAGTCAATTAAGTTGGAAGAGTGAAAAAATAAGAAATCCAAAGTAAGCATTTAATTTAAAGCTGTTCTGCCATGAGAGTGACCCCAGCCTCCTGGCAGAAAAGCAGAGCTACTCCTTGATTGAGAAGTTGTGTTATGAATGAATCAGTGAACAGCCATTCCGAAAAAGGCCTCCAGAGACTAGTGGATCAAGATACTGGACCGCAAACACATCTCTTCCAAGGTCTCATTTAAATAACCAGAAAGGATTTAAAGGAAAGTAGCCATAATCATAGTTCTATTTATTGACATTACTATATGCTAGGAATTCAGAGGTGACTATGTAGTTGTCTCCTGTTTTATGGACTTTACTTTCTTTTTGGGGAGACAAAGTGACATAGTTGGGTATCTTGGTGGAGGGAGGTATTAGTCTGTTGCAATTAGCCAGGGGAGCAGATTAGGAAAACAGTGAAGGGTGGGTGATATTTTTAGCTGAGGACAGTCTTGTTCACTTGGCTTTTAATTGCAGGCTCAATGAGCTGTCACTGTAGGGAATAGATCTTACGGAGGATGGACTTAGCTCAGGCCTCTTTGGAATGGACAAGTGAACCTGGAGAAAGACAGTCAAATCTGTGCAGACATTAAAATTCACTTGAACGTGCTCCATCCCTGAGCCAAAGATAGGACAAATATGCAGCACTTCTTGAGGACAGAGTAGTGGTTTTTAAGGTTCTCCAAGAATGAATCCCAGGGAACCGGGATGGCCAGTGGTCAATCTGAGATTTTGGTCTTTGAATGGTGTACCCACCAAGGGTATTGGCCTTTTATATGTTTCCATTTCTCTTTAATACATGTCTGTTGATGAGGACGTGGGCACAAGTGTTTGACACCTTGTCGAGGTGACTTTGGTTACCTGCCTAGAAGCACGGGAACAGTTGTGGCTGCGTCATACATCTTGCAGCCCATCCGTTTCCCCGTCTCCATGATCACGGCAGAGTGGTTCCTTGTTGACCTGTCCATCTCCTCTGTGACATCATAAACCATGAAAATACCGGAGCATATTAACTTGGCTTTGTTAAAATCAAAGAACAGATCAAATATGAAGTAAGATTTGCCCTTTCCTATTTCAGTAGTGCCATGGAGAAGGCAGTTTGTACAGCTTTTTGTAGTGTCCTGAAGGCTTTCTCTCTCAGCTTCTGGACGACTCTGTTAAAAATCCTTCATAGCTGTCTGGCCTGCTGGAAAAGCACTCCGCCTGTTTTGCCCTGAAGATGTGTTCTGTTTATAACTCATCTCTACTCCTTGGAAAACAACTCAATAAAACTCAGTTGGTTTTCCACGAGCCATGGGCAGTGGTAAGGTATACCATGTTATTATTTTATAAAATAAGAACAATAGTAATTATAATAATTAATAATAATAATAAAAATAAAAATAATAATAAAAATAAAAGAAGTCTTAAAACAGCACTGAGCACATTGGAGAGAGTCAGTAAGTGCTTTCGGGCTTAAATCAAAAGTGATGACTCAGTGATTCCATGGCTGCTGTATTTGCTAAGCTAGTTACTTCTTTGCTACATTACACATATTTTTTTAACTGAAAAATAAATACAAGCAAGTGGTTAAAAAAAATCAGAGTACAAAAATACACACGTGAAAAAATTTTCCCTCACCCTCTGTTCTTTCAGCCCTCTCTGGAGATGCCACTGTTTACTATCCTTTGGATGCTTTTCCAGATATGCTTTGCACATTCCCACCTATGTATGTAAATTCCTTTAACGTTTTACTTATTTTTAACTTAAAGGGATTTAAATCCTCAAGTGGCTTCTGTCCGGGTAATAGAACAGAACAAATCTGACTCCATATTAGATCTGTTCCTTTGACTTTAACCATGTGCTGTGTCTCCTGGGCTTCATCTTACTTGTAAAACAATGTTGCTTAGAGCCTAAAATATACAGAAGAGCCTATTCGGAAGGCTCTGAACTTTAAGGATATTTAACACTTTTTCATTCATTAAAAGATAACAAATTGCAGAACAGAAAATAACGTTTGTTTTGTTGGAGGTTTACAGGGATCTGATCCAGGCAGATAGCTGCAAGAACAAAAGAATCTAAAAAAAGGAATTCCTACACCAAGAAGTTTGCAACAACCAAGCACATAGGAAAGGAGCCTGAATTGGGACTTGGGGAGATGATTTTCCATGACATTAGTTTGCCATCTAGGTCTACAGAAATTTGCTATTCCATGCCCCAACACCTGGTCTCCCAACTCATTGGCCTGTCCTGCACTAAGGAGAATGAATTTGGAGTTGGTAACACTCCTATCTACCTAGAAAGCTGGGCACTGGAGCTGAGTGTTACGGAAACAGGCCAGCCATGAAACAAACACCACTCGGATTGTTGGAGTACTCAAATGTATTATGCTGGCGGGCTCAGACGGGCTTCGGTTCTGAAGTTCTGAGCACCTGCAAGACGTTCACATGAGGATTTAAAGGCTTAATTACAAGTAAGGGGGTATTAGCCAATAAGGCTCAAAGAACAAAAAGCAAGGAATCTGCATACTGGAGCTTATCAACTTGTAATAAATCACATTACTGACACTTGTTGAGCTTGGATTTATGTCTTAGCTTGTTAGACCAATAAACTGACACTAAACTTCAGATTTAGGAGTTAGCCCAGCAGAATTTAGATCAGTAAACCGACACTTATCACACTTAGATTTGTGACTTAGCTTGTTAGCCCAGCTGGACTTTTCCTTCACATGAGGACAGCTCTCCCACACCCAGGGAACAACTATGAGCCCTTGATGATTCCACTAGGGTGGGGTGTGGTTTACCCAAGAGGGATGGGGACTCTGCACCAACACTCAGGTAGTCTGCTCTGTCTGGGGCTCTGATCTTGTACCACCCCGCTCCCTGCCAGCCCACCTGTGACAGTGGAGCTAAGGCTGAGATCGTGCCTGCCTGTTTCCCGGCGTGTAAAAGGGGAATATATACTCTTCCCAAGGTAGTTCTGAGCGACAACACCTGCGGGTGCTTGGTTCCCTGAGCAACAGGAAACACAGCTCCGCGTGGGGCAACGGGTGTGATACCCGTAGGGGTTCGGCAGAAGTATCGGATGGCGAGCTGGATCAGGGTGGTAAAACTTGAGCTGCGGGCCTTGAAGGGTTACAGAAGGGTACAGAGGCAGGTCTGCAGCCTCCTTTGGGGTGCCCCAGAGGTAAATCTTTTTCTCTCCATCTCCGCTATGACCCTCCCCTCTCCAGATCCCTCCCTTCTCTCTGCTCTTCCTGTCCATCTGTCTCCCTCCACTTTTCCCCTCCTCTCAACCTGCTCCCATCTTCTCCCTCCCTCGCTGTCCCACCTTCTCTCGCAGAACCCAGAGCGGATCGCTGGCCCTCCTGCGCATGCACAGTCGTTGCCAGCTGGTAAGCTGGTTGAAAGCTCCATCTTCGAGCTGGGGATCGGCCCAAAGGCTTCTCAGTTCTGTTGTCCGGTGGGCTTTTGGCTCCTGCCTGGGCCGGGGCCTCTGGCTGTGGAAGTGCAAGGAGGGGGGATCTCAAGAAAGGGTTCAGGCGGCTGAGGGAGGGCGGTCCGCCTGTTACAGCACCCCAGGGAGCCAGTCAGCATCTGTTCAGTTGAATTGCTAGGGCCAGGCCCCCAGGGCACCACCTGCCCTGGAGCCCCGGCCACAGCTGTCCAGGGCCAGGTGTGCACCTGCCGCCTCTCACCCAGCCGGGTTAACCTCAGTCCGCGGCTGACGTGCACTTCACCTCTCCCACCCAGGAGTCCTCTCCTCCCTGGCTGCCTGTCCTCGGCTGCCTGCCCGGCCCCGCCCCTGGGCGGGCTGCGTCCAGGGCACGAGGTGTCTGCGGACCCAGACGGGGCTGGGGCTGGGGCTGGAGCTGGGGCTGGCCTCCGAGCGGGGCTGCAGCCCACGTTTCCAAACCCACCCCCCCGCTTTCCCTGCCCCGCGACCCTGGGGCTGCACTGCTCTCCCTTTCCCGCTCCCTGAGGACCAGCTCAGTGGCGTGGGCACTGCTCCCTGGGCTGAGAGCCTCAGGCAGTGACGCCCAGCTTCTCCTGGTGGAGTCGAGAAAAGGGAGCATCAGTGCTGAGCGAGCTTCTGTCTCCTTCCTCAATGTTTCCGAGGAAGGTAAGTACCTTGAACACTTTCAGGTGTTATGATGGCGGTGCTTGTTGATGTCACGTGTTTTTATAGTGAGCAGGATTACAGTGGTGAAAGCAGGGCTTGGTTCAATTAAAAATGAGCTGAAGGCATGAGGCAGTGTCATCCTCCTTCCTTCCCTCTCCCAGGGTGAAACGTGTGACCATCGATTTTAAAAAGATAGTTACATTCCCTAAAGAGCCAAGCCCAGTTTGAGTGTGTTAAAAGGAACAGCACCACCAGAGGAGTTGGAGATCCAGGGACATTGCAGTCCTAAAGAGCTCCTGGCACAGTTTGGTTTGTTTTGGTTTTTTGTTTTTCTTAAATTGTGGGGCAGACAAGTGGTATAAAGGGAAAAATAACTGTCAAGAAATATTTTTTCATATAACAGCTTTATTGTGCTATTGTTCACACACCATGAAGTCCATCCGTTTAAATGGTACAATTCAGCAGCTTTTAGCTTATTCACAGTGGTGCAACCATTATTATTCCAGAACGTTTTCTTCACTTCAGAAAGACCAGTGGAAATGAATGACCTATCCACCGCTCCCCAGTGGTGGTTCTTAAGAAGTTTCTTGGCTGTTCCTGACCATAAATTAACTTGTTACATTCCATGAAAAATCTGGTAGGAATTTTAATCAGAATTGCAATGAATCTGTCTGTCAAAACAGGAAGAATTAATGTCTTTATGGCATAAACTTCTTCTACCCATGAATATATCTGGGACCATATCTTTTCATCTGTCCAGAGCCAGGCCCATGGGAAGTCCTCACTACTTTTTGGGCTTGTGAATGATGAGGTTCTATACATCGTTAGTTGCAACTGTAGCCTTTCACAGAAAAGAAAATTAACCTCAGTGAAGCCAAGTGATTCTCTGATGGTCAGAAAGAGTGACAGTCAGTGCTGGAGTGATCCAGTGGACTTGGTGCTTGGAACCAGAAAGCTCCACCACCTACAGCTAAGGGGATTTGAGTGTTCCTTTATTTTTTCTTAATGGCGTTGCTTTTATTTTTACTTATTTTTTTAAATTATTTTTTATTGAAGTGTAGTCAGTTTACAATGTTAGTTTCAGGTGTACAGCAGAGATTCAGTTATAAACATATGCATATGTATATACATATGTTTTAGATTGTTTTTAGTACAACTCATTACAAGTAATTGAATATAGCTCCCTATGCTATATAGTAGGTCCTTGTCATTTATTTTATATTTATTACTGTGTATCTGTTAATCCTCCCATTCCTGCCTGCTAAGCACAGTTTGCTTTCTATGTCCATGAGTCCATTTCAAGGAGAACCATTTTTCCTAGTAATATATGCTCTTTGACTGCTTTCAGTTTCAGTAATTCCATCTTACCTGTGGGCACTTTTCTTCTGGTGGACTTTATGTGGTTTGCACATGTGGTAATAGAGCTCTGTATTTGGGAGAACTCCAGGCCTCGTGTAGTCCCTGGTACAGAGTGCCCACTGAGTTGATGCTTGAACTGGGATAAAAGCACAGTAAATGTTGGAATTTCCATTATGGTTGAGAATTCCAGGTTTCTATAACCTGTTTATCCCACCTTAATATTGGCTGCAACCATACTGGGTAATTTGGTGGAATTTCATAGTATGGTGGTGTAGAGACAGGGCCTTTTATGCTTCTTCTCTTTCCTTTTTCTAACACTCATTCTCCTTTGCCTCCCAGATCCTCCCCCAGAAGTGCCCAGGGCTGGCTTGGTGCTGCACTGAGGGAATATTTGTTAATAAGGCCCTTTCCTCATCTCTTCTCAGTCTCCATTTCTTTCTCTGCACAATGATGGCTTAGACTAGATTAAGTGCTTTCAGTTTCTTTTAAAGCCATGGTCCCTTTGAGAAACAGAAAATGCAAATCTCTCCTCTCAACACAACCCTTTAGACTTTGATAATTTCTCCAAGGAGTGACATAGCTCTTTGTGGAAAATTGATGTGATTGTGATTCCAGGTGGCACAGAAAAGACTTCAGAGATTTATTGCAGGGAGAGGGCAGGAAAGGGGCAGTATGTCACACTTTCTAGTGTGAGCATTGGAGCAGGGTCTTGGATTTAAATATGGTGTCTGATGTGGCCTCTCTCTAATCTTGTACAATGTGATAAACTTCTCTACCTCAGTTTCTTAATGTGTCAAGTTGGGGTGATAATATTTTAGGGATTTTGTGAAACATTATACACAGAATCCATTTTTGTCTCGGTAGAAACAAGAGCTGCTAGGGATTCAGGGATTTGTTTAAAAAAAAAAATCTTGTCCATAGCACTGTGTCGGTGTGTATTTTGAAGTTCCTGGAGGGTGAGGGTTGAGTCTAAAGTCCATCGTGGGACAGGTGGCCCATAGTTCTCTTTGCCCCAGATTGCCCCCTCCTCCCCAGTCCTCTTCATCAGTCCAGGATGAAGTTCCCTAGTAGATTTACACAGAGGTCTTGTGGAAATGGCTTTTCATTTTATTGTTTCACCAAGGAGGGCTGCCTTCATGATCTCTGTGGTCAGGTTTGAAGGGCTGCCATAATGATGTCTGGTCAGGTGAAGGCTATGCAATTGGAAGTTTCTATTTAATAAAAAGTAAAAAATTACAAGTAGAAAATTAGAACAAGGGTGGTGACATGGGCTCTTGGATGTGGGCACTGTTAGCTTTCTTAGCTTCAGGTGCAGTGGCCTATTGCCACGAGGACCCATCCTTGTGCTCTGAAGTTGGAGGTACCATGGGTTCAGTGGGAATATTAATTGAGTGTATCTCATGGGCTGGGCATTGTCCCATTTGTACTGTGTGTCCCTTATTTGAGACAGTGAGCTCACTTAACCTCAATAACCTCTTTAAAAAATTAAACATTTTATTTTGAGATGTAATGTAGATTCACATGTGGTTGTAAGAGATTATATGGAGAGGGCCTATAGACACTTTGCCCAGTTTTCCTGAATGGTTCCATCGTGCAAAGTCGGGGTACAATTCATTACTGACTCACTAACAATTTGAGGTTTGTGTTATTGCCCTCATTTCTATTCATGATTAAACTGGCACTTAGAGAATCACTCAGGACTGCCAGGTCACCCACATGTTTAATGTAGAGACAGATGGAACGTGAGCTTGGGATTTGCAGGCAGTACCATTATGATGGTCTGTGGCAGGGAGCAGCATTCACTTTGCTTGTTTATTCATTCATTCAACAAACATTTATTGAGTAACCTCTGAGGGTCAGATGCTTTCATAGGGTTATCTGACTCTTCAGCAGTACTGAGAATCAGGTAATTTTTTTTTAATCTTAGAAAATTAGCTCTTAGAATTTATAATCCCCCCAAAGGAAATATAGATCATAACAGAGCTATAGTAAATTTGCACAGTCACCTCTTTTTATGCAGGTGGTACCCTAGGCATTTTACATTTGAAAACTTCCATAATCCAGATATATTCTTGTAAGGCAAGGATTTTTTTTTTACATTTTTTATTGATTCATAATCATTTTACAGTGTTGTGTCAAATTCCAGTGTTCAGCATGTTCAGCACAATTTTTCAGTCAGCAAGGATTTTTTTAATTGAAGTAAAGTCAAGTTTACAATGTTGTGTCAATTGAATTGTGTTTTTTGAATTTTGAATTAAAATATATTTTTTGAGGAGGGTAATTAGGTGTATTTAGTTGTTTCATTTTTTAAAATTAGATAGTGGGGTTTGAACCCAGGACCTCGTACATGCTAAGCACGTGCTCTACCACTGAACTGTACCTTCCTCCCCAAGGCAAATTTTCTTATCCATTATTATGAAGCTTAGGGATTCAAATTAATTGGATAGAAATCTAGATCTTTTGATCCTACTCTAGTCCTTTTCTTTATCTTCTGCTGGAGAGTGTTGGGGAAAACAAAGCCTTTGTTCATTTCTTTATTCAGCATTTTTGAGCAGTGACTTTGCATCAGGGACTTGCTCGGTGCTTGGAAACAGAAAATAAGAAATGACCTTTCTCTGCAGGGGCAGGAAGCCGAGGCCAAATCTGGGTAATGTGATCCGAGCTATGGTAGCCATGAGCAGACTCTGAGGACAAACTGTATCCCCGGATTTGCTTTGGATTCCCTTGCCTTCTGGCTGGTACACACCAGGTCACTGCAACCCAGTGAGGCCAGCAACCCACAGCACAGTATGTACCTCAATCTCCTCTCCCCTCTCAGCAGGACCTGCAACATGAGCATCCCTGACTACGTGCAGTGTGCTGAGGACCACCAGACACTTCCCGTAGTGGTCCAACCCATGGGGATGATTTCAGAGGAGAATTTCTTTTGCATCTATAAGCGAATCTCCTTGGTAAGCCGTATCAGCCCGTGCGGCTCCCAGTGGGCACTCTGTATCCACTACAGGCACCACTGTGCGCCCGAGAATGGTTGGAGCGGCTTCCAGACACACCGCAAGGTCGTGGGCCTTGTCACCATTACCGACTGTCTCTCGGCCAAGACCTTCGAGAAGCTCAACGTGCAGAGGAGCTGTATGGCACCGCGCTTAATGACTCTCAGCTCTTGGTCTCTGTGCTGCATGGGGAGGTAACCGAGCAGCCACGCACCGACTTGTCCTTCAAACTACGAGGACTGCAGGGTGGTGGAGAAGAGGATCGAGGACTTCACTGAGTCACTCTAGATCTTGCCCAAGTCCAAGAGGCTGGATAGGACCCCTAAGAAGTCTGGGGACAAGAACCCCCTCCTCTGCATCCCGTTTGAGAAGGAGGACATCATGGGACTGGACACAGACAGCAGGTAAGTTTACCTGGAGGCCAGTCCACCCTGGCTGTGTTCCGGATTGCTTCCCTACATTCAGAAAGGGATCAGCAAGGAAGAAGGCTGTCTTGTAGCCAAGGATGGAGGGAGGTGAAGCCCGCCAGTTTACAGACATTTCAAAGTGAATCCGCCTTTATTTCAGAGAGTTCCTTTTAGGGTTAGTGTGGACACTTAATCCCGCTTTTCAGCCAGGACCATGGTGGGACCCCTGGAGTTGCTGTCCAATAGATTAGCCACAGCCACTGATGCTAGGAGCGCTGGGGAGGAGGCTGGTCTGAGCTGAGATGTGCTGTAGGTCAAATGCTCATCAGACTGTGAGGCTTGTTTAGTAAAAGTATATAAACTATCTCGTCACTTCCTATATTGTTTACATGTCAAAATGATACTATTTTACATACAGTAGATTAAGTAAGATCTATTCTTAAAATCAGTTTCTAATATTTGTTTTTTGTTTGTTGGTTTGTTTCTTTGTTTACAGTTTTAAATGTGTCCACTGGGAAACTTCATTTACACGGCTCTCATTTCATTTCTGTTGGGCAGCCTGTCCTGAGACAGTCTTATCCCTTTGTTTATAGATGAGATGCTGAATCCCGAGAGACAGAACGGGGTGATGGCTGAGCTGAGGCTGGAGCCAGTGTCTCCTGACACCGAGGCCCAGCACCTGTTCGGCTCAGGCCCTCTCTTCCTGCCCTACAGCTAGCATGCAACCTTAGGACATCAGAAACACTGCCAGGGACTTCCAAATGAACTCCTTACGAAGGGAAAGGCTTATCATGGAATATGGGACAGAGCAGGGAAATGTTCATCATCACTTTGTCCCTGTGATTAAGTCAACGGCCCCACTTTGCCTTGGAAGTACAGACGAGCTCTTCTTGGTTGCCTACCCCACCAACTTCAGCTCTGATTCCCCGTGTATCTATCGTGCTATTCCTCGGGCAGAAGAGGGTGAGATGCCTTTGCTGACAGGTGGTCCCCCTTTGCTGGGGAGAGTGAGGGAAACTGTGTCCCCCCGGCCTACGGCCTCGGGCCTTGAGTCTGGAGAGCGCTCATGGCGGTCCCACAGGTGACGGTCCGAGAAATTGGCACGTGCTGCCGGGCCCGCTGTGAAAGCAGTGCTCTGTGATTCTTGAACTTACCTAAGATCAAATCCTACTTTCTGGTTGTTGGTAAGTTGGAGGAGAAAATGCTAGAGAATTGATAAAAGAATGTCCAGACCAGCCCTGTCAGTGAGAGGCACATTGTACCCGTGTTCCTCCTGAGAGAGCCCAACTAGCAAGCTCTAGATGAATTTCCTGTTCCTCCCGGACATCCCTCTATGGCTTAAGGAAGGGGCAAGGCATGTCGTGGCCATGATCTGTACTTGTCCTCACAGGGCCCTGTGATCTACACGCCCGCACTCCCCTTCTGCTTCTTGGAAATGAGCTGTCATGTTTAGGATCCTGGGTACTGCTGGTGGCATAGCTGCCAGCACTGTGCTACACCGAGGCTGGTTCCGTTCTCTTCACATGTCACCTCCTGCTGAGGCCCCAGGCATCAGTCAAGGTAGGTGCAATGGTACAACGTAAGCAGCGACCACCTTCTCCCCCTGGATAGGCTGGTGGGTGAGCAGTGGAAGCCTGGAGCCCTGCCCCAGCCCCCAAGCCAGTGCCTTTTCTTTTGTCATAGGAGGCACTGGTGACATTTTTGCTCAGCAACTGCTTGGCTGTAAGTCTGCAGACCCACCAGAGATTGCCAGCTTGATTTTGATTTTTGAAGTCTGCCCTTGGGATTTGGCAGAGTAGCTGGATGTGTGCTTAGCCCATAGTGGTTGATATTGTCACCACTGTTTACCCAGAATCTCGTGTACCAGGCATGGCTCTTGGCGTCAAATACAGCAGCGCATTAAACCTCCCTCCTTGTGGGTCTGTCTGTTCTGGTTCCATAAGAGCTTAGCCAGTTTCTTAACGTCAGTGAGATAACGCAGCCAGTGAGCTCGGGTCAAGCACATTCTCCTCCAGTCACTTTTACTCCATTGTAGCTTTTACTATTCCACAGTCATTAATTTTTTAAACAATGCTTTGGTGCAGGAGCAGAGCCTAATTCTCTCCTGCTACTCTTGGTGGAAGTGAGTAAAACTGTCCAGCCTGAAATGCGACCACAATTTGTAGCTCAAAAGCTGCCTAGATGCATGTAGGTGGAGTTTTGGTTTGGGGCGCTGACCACGTCCCCCGGCAGCATCGCTTCCCTCAGGCCCCTGCCTTCCCTGGATCAGGAGGTGAGGGTGGGTCTCACCGTCCCTGCGTCCCTGGCCTCACACACTCACGTAAATTCTTGTACATGCTGTAAAAATCATTTTTGTTTTTGTGTGTTTCTAATTTTCTCTTGTTCCTCTTTTCCTTTTTCTTTATTTCTTTTTCTCTTGTACTGCCCAGTGAGCATGTTGTTGCATCTGAAAATGTGGGCTGTTCACACCCTGCATTGGAAATAGCCAGATTGCCCTCCGTACTGTCTCCATCTCTTTAAAAAGCAAAAACTTAATGACTGCCTTGATCCATGTATTATCCTAGTCATCGTTTTATTTTCTAGATTTTGGAATTTTTGCTTTGTTAGCCCATCACCCACTGGAGTTTGATACCTGTTAAAATCCTTACTTTGAGGAACCTGTTTGATCCTCCTTATATTTGGTGACAAATGTGCCCTTATTAAATTTGTTTGAGTGTTTTGAAGAAGTGAGATGTGAATTGATTTAGGTGGTTGCTGAGGGATTCTTTTCATGGAGTATTTAAACTTGGAAAGTCAAATTCTGCAGGATCTTGCTCGATTCCTGCTTTTATACAAACGTGCTCAGCACGTGGTTCCTGGCTGTCGCTGTGTGACATGCGTGATGGCGCTGCCTGGCTGGCGGTCCCTGGTGGGGAATGGGCCGGCTCGGGGGTGAGCTGCTGCAGGGGACGCTGTTGGAGGAAGCAGTCATCGTTTTGTTATATATATATATATTTTTGCATTCAACTTCCCCGTGCCATTTATTTTACTTTGCCTTCAAAAAGGGGCAGAATTGGGTCTAAAATCCATGCCACTCTTTTGTTCCCTTTACGAGGCTGGTTCTTCTGAGTATCAGGACTACAAAGCCTTCTCCTTAGTAGCTGGCTCACCTGGATCTGGTGGACACAAGGACCGCTAAAGGGGACCGTAGCTTCCTCTCTGCTTCAGCCAGTGGGCATTCAGAGCCAGGTCTGTGGTTTGCCTCAGCAGCTGTGCAGGCCTCCCTGCCCCGGCCTTTACTTTTAACCCATGGTGGCCGTAAGTAGCTGTCTCCGTGTCTGTTGCAGCTGACGTCCACCACTGTCGGCCTTGTTGTTAGTTTGCGGTAGTGAGCCCCCAACACCCCAGTCAAACATGAAGGAAGATGCTTTGGCTGACCTAGGACCTTGTATTCTCACTCCTACCCTGGTACATCTCACCCAGGGGAAGAGTTTCACCACCACCATCCTGCTGTCCATGAGGCCTTGTTTCTCCTTTCATGCTCTGGTCCAAATGTGGACACTTCATATTTCACTGAATTTCTCTCGCTTGAGACAGGTCAGAATATGTGAATGAGTCCATCACATTCTGTGTGGGGAGCAGAACAGATGTAAGTGTCACAAGTAGATGGAGTCCAGGCTGTCCGGGTTGACAAATGCAGGCTGGGATCTGTGATAGCTGGGCTATGCCCTGGACACAGGCCTTTCCCGTGGCTCCCGATAGCCCAGCGGTCAGATTGAGAACAACCTTTCCTGGTATCCTCCATCCTCATCTGACTGGCAAGTGTGTCGGCTAATTAGGAGCTCCCCTAGACCTCGGGCCCTTCAAAGCTCAGACCACAGGAGAAACTAGAGTCCCTTCTCCTGGGCCTCCTTTGTGAGAATCCAGTGCCTTCTGAGGTGACCCGTGCCAGGAGATGCCTCCCCCTCCAGGTAGCACCCTTCGGTGGACTGTGACCCACTGCACCATGCTGTGAGCTTGTGGGGTTCTGGCCATGTTCCTTGCAGAACCAGACTTGAGATGGGCTTAGCGATGGAAATAATAGGACTGATTCCAGGGCAGGGCTAGGGGGAGGGAACAGGGGAAATTGAATGTGACCTCAAACACATAGGTGGGTGCTGGGACTGTTACTAAAATGGGGAGCCTGGGAGGTACCTGCTAGGAATCGAATTCCAGAGTAAATGGTGGACATTTGTCATTTTTAAGATGCCATTTGTCATTCAAGTTAGGACTTCAAATAGGCACTCGTGTCTATGAGCGTGGGGCTCAGGTGAAGGAGCCGGACTAGAGATTCACGTTGGGATTCGTCATTCTTATCTAGTGTTCACAGCCTTGCATGTGAATTAGATCATCTCAACAGGTGCAGACATAGGCTGAGGGAGGGCAGGGCTGTGCCTGTGTTGGAGGAAAGCCCAGACCATGCAGCTTTGGTGTGTCAGTCAGCGGCGTTTGCGATTTTCAGAGCAATGTCTTTTATCTTTAAGGGGCTGGGGTGTGGGCAGGGCCAGCCAGGAAGAAATCTGAAGGGAGGGCCTTGGCCAGGTGTGTGTCTTGGGAAGATACACAGGCTGCAGTGTCTGGGAGGGTAGACTTCTTAGAAGCTGGAGTTGGAGTGGAAAGTGGGGAGTGGGGAGAATGTAGACACACTCACCTGTCAGGGAGGGGGGAGTCCTTGGGAGTCCCCATCCTACCGGACTCGCTTTCCCATGAACAGAAGGCAATAATACAGAGTATCTGAATTGAGGAGGGATGGGTGCTGGCAGGGGAGCCAACCTGGAGAATGGTGCTTGGAAAATTCTGCAATAGTCTCCCTGAAAATGAGAGAAAAAATACCCAGAATCTAAAGAACATTGATAGTGACTGGGGAGGAGTCAGTTTTTCTGGCCTCCTAAGGGTAAGGCATGTATCCAGGGGTACACAGAAGATACGGGCAGTCTGTTCAGGGGGCTTCACCCTTACCAGGGGGAACAGTGCAAGTTTAAAGGGGGAGAAGGTCAGCGGAGGTAAACTAGCCAGGCCCCGTGTCAGGTACCAGTCGGCCGCCCTACTTGCTTGTTGCATTCACATCCATGCCTCCCAGGTGGGCGGTGGCAGCCCCGTTTTGCAGATTGGGAAGCCTTCTCACAGGGGTTAAGGAATTGGTCCGTTTAGTGGCTAGTAAATACTGTAGCAGGATTCAAGCAGGGCCTTGTCAGACTTCAAGGGCAAGTTTTCTCTACTAATTCCGGTACCTCCCTGTTATACCTGGAATGGTGAAGTGGGTCAGTTTTGGAGCCTTTCAGAAAAAGTGCGATTTAAGTGCCTCAGGACTGTTTCACAAAGCTCAGCGTTCTTTGATGCTTCTGAAGCACTGCAGTGCTTTTCGCCCCACAGAGGTAAGGTCTTACTCCTTTGACGATGACATGGTCGCAAATGACGTACAGGTGCAAAGTCAGACTTAGCAGCTTCTGAAGGGAAACTGTCCAGTTATCCCTTCAGTGGCTTTCTTCCACGAGATGTAGCTGTGCTGCAGCGTAAGGCTGAGCTTTACTTATGGATTGTGGGTTTGACATCCAAAGTTAGCATAAAACGGTCACATGAAGAAAATCGACGTTGACAATTTATTTTTGGGTTTCATTAGTCGAGATATACTATCAGTTAATGACCCATATAACAAATGAAATAGAGTACAGAACATTGCATTTCTTACTTTCTATTTAGAGTTCTCTTACAACATAAGGTTGCCCGCTTTGGAACATCAGCTTCACCAACACGGCACCTATTAGTGTGTTGGTGTGATTGCATTTACACAGTGAATATAATCTGGGCTTCCTCAGCCCCAAACACTCCAGTGCAGAATCACGGGCTGTAGCCATCTCTTAGTCACGCAAATACTTCTAAAATTATATGATGCCAGAAAAGAAAGAAGAGAGAGAGAGAGATTGCCTTTATCAAACTTCCTTTCAATTCTAACTGCAAACTGTTTTTGAGCAGCTCTGGTTTCCTTTGGATATGAATATATACATTTCTTTGCATGTAATCTGGGCTTTGGACTAGAACACCAAACTCTTGCTGTCCACAAGTCACAAAAATAGGAGCCAAATTGCACAAGTGTGAAATAGTTTATACTTTTTCCTGAGAAAGTATCCTTGAATTTGGGACTTGGGCTGTGATTTTTGCTTTTTGCTTCCCCCACCCCTCTTGTAATCTCTCACTCCTTCCCACGTGGCCCCCAAGATTTCGTGGTCTGAAAGAAGCGTGCAAACACCCTGTTGGTCACCATGTACTGCTGCTGTAGATGGAGCCCAGCCAAGACCTAAAGGACATTATCAGAGAGGACTTCCTGGAAGAAATTGGCCCTACATTCAGTTGTGAGAACAGAGTAAGTGTCAGCCAGGAGAAGGAGTCAAGAATGTGGCTCAGGTCACAGGTGCAGCTTGGGCAGAGGCCTGGAGGCTTTTGGAGTGGGGACCCGGGGAGAATGCCCTGTGTGTTCCAGGGTGGAAGTTGCCCCTGCTGGGGAGGACACTGGAGAGTGTCTGGGGTGGAGGGCTTTGGAAGAATTTGGGTTTTACTAGAACTGACACAGTAGGCAGTGAAGGGTGTCATTAGAAAGTGATCGTCAGGAAAGATACTTCTGGTTTTGCTTCTGATATTCTACAGACAGAAGGGTCGGAACGGGCGAAAGCAGGTGTCTTTCCCTTTGAGACCCACCCCGTCTTTCATTTATTCATAACACGAGCACTTCTGTGAGTCTAGGTGAGAGAGGTTGTAGCCACATTAGTAAGCAAAATGTATTTGCTTCTTGAGAGCTTAGCAGTGTCAGAAGTTGACTTAACCTAGAATGTTCTAGGAACAGAGGAACAAATTGTGGAGTTTGGACGGAGGGAAGGCTTCCTTGGGAAACAGTCAAAATGAGCCTGGATGCAAGTGGGAGTTAGAAGCAGGTCAAGGGGCCCATGAGTTCACTGGGGACCTGTGTACTGAGGTGAGTCTAGGTGAGCAGTGACTGGGGTGGGGCTAGAATTCCACCAGGGAGACTCTGAAAGGTTTGAAGTGGGGCTGATGTAATCAAATTTGTGATTTGTGAAGGCTGCCGTGGCTTTGTGTGTGTGTAGCAGGGAAGGGGGGAGGGTGCCACCAACTGGGGGACATTAGAAGACCATTCACACGCAGGGAGAGGGGCGTCGGGGCTGCTTGGGGATGGCAGGGGCAGTGTGGATGTAGGAGTTCCTTATGGGGAGGGCTTGTTAGTGGGGCCGCCATAGAGGCACCTTGTGGCTGGAAGAAAACTGATTGAGGCCACCAGGTGGACTTTCCTCTTCTCTCCTTCCCTGCCTTGTGTGATGATCCTAGCTCAGCCAACATTTGGAACAGAAGAGCAAATTTCCAGGGTAGCCCAGGACGTTGTTGAGCTCGTTCGAGTGAGATCTGATACGATTTAGGTTTGCGTTCAGATCTGGATGTTCACTTAGCTAGAAACGTCCTGTCATTGCGATATCCATAGGGGTCTTTATTCTTGAGAAAGATTGCTTTCTTGGTGAGAGGAAATTTAATACAGCTGTTGTCTTTTTTAAAAAAATCATATCTTTTAAGAACTTTAATATTCAAAGTATAGGAATATATAAAATTGTTAAAGTAAGTCTTTGGTGTAGTTTCTTTGCTTTCTGAGCTAATGTGGAGTTAGAGCCTTTGCATTACTTAATAGCACATCCTTGTCAGTATTTAAAGGGCTGTTAGTGAGCGCCCCAGGCCCCACCTCCCAAAGAACCGTTAAAGTTTGCTCTAAAATAGTGAGGTCATAAAGGTCTTGTTTGCAGAAATCAAACAGTAGGTTTATAATACGCAGCATAGCTCCATTTACAAAATAATAATAAGTTCAAAATTGAGAAAGTGGAGGATAATTGATTTTTTTTTAAACTGAAACATAAACTTTCTTGTGCTAATGCTGCTACTGGAAATTTTGGAAAGAAAAATCCTACTGCAATATCATCTACGTGGAATTCATATATGAGTTTCACGTTTGAAAAGTAACTGCGCAGTGGTTTTCAAATTCAGGAGCATTCCAGCTCAGTTATTGGCAGTGATGGTTGCTGATTTTCAATGGAAGAGCCTAAACTTACCTTCTTAGCTTTTTTTTTTTGTAGTGAGAGGGTTGAGTAGTGCTTTGCCAGCATGATTTTGGGGCAATTTGAGGGCAGATGTCGTGTACCAGCAGTGAGATATTTCCATGCATTTTATTTTCCGGACATCACCAGGGCACATGTGGGGTTTGTGCCTGCAGCTGCGATGCTGTAGTACTCCCTGATCCATCACCGTTATGTCCTGGAGCTGCTCCGGTCAGTGAATGATTTTCTGTCGCTTGGAGGTAATGCGGTCTGATGGAGATGATCAGATGTGCAGTTAAAGTGCTATTACTTGAAATAACAGTAACCTAGAAACATGGCTCTAACATTACACGATGAGGGAGGAGAATTGGCTGAGCTGCTTGCAATGGGGAGTCTTCTCAGGTGACTCCCTCACCGTGATTCCTGCAAATATCCGCCCCAGGCCTTCACGGAAGCCCTGCCGAAGCAAGCACACACTTTGCTCAGAAACGCACTGAATTTCCTTGTGCCTCTGTTTGCTGGCTTTTTTTGAAAGCACATCTTGCCCTTTGCTTAAATGCCATCCATGCTAGTCACCCCTTACACTCATTGTTCTGGACTTCGTCCATACAGAACTGCTGAATGGATGAACAGAATATAGTATCTCAATGTAGTGGGACATTATTCAGACGTAAGGGTGAATAAAAAAGAAAAAAAAAAAGAGGAAAATGAAAAAGGCCACCTGTTTTGGGAAGTCCACCCTGACTGTTCAAACCGCCCTTTTCCCTTTGAAACCCAATCACTTATGCTCCACTCTACTCTTTTTGATAGTAATTACCACCTTCTAATAATTTTTAACGTTTTCAAAAAAAAAAAAGAGAGAGATGCTGATACCACTTCAAAATGGACAAGCCTTGATAACAGCACGTTAAGTGAAAGGAAGCAGACACAAACGGCCACATATTGTTGATTTCAGTGATCTTAAATGCCCAGAATAGGAACATGCAGAGGCAGAGAGCAGGTGATGGTTGGAAGTGGCTGGGTGGAGGGGGGTTGGGGAGTGACTGCTAGTGACAGGGGGAATCTTTTGGGGTGATGAAGTGTTCTGGAAATAGATGGTGATGAGGGCTGCACAACCGTGAGTGTGCAGAAGACTGCTGATGCTGTCTCTGGGAGGGCCTGTTGTAGGGCTGCTTTATTTTGTTCTCATCCTGCAATGTGAATGGTCATCTTGTGCTGTGGCCGTTCTACTCCTGTGAGTGGTGAGGCTCAGAGACTTTGCAGAGTCGTTTCTTTTTTTCCCCTTGCTGAGTGTAAGCAAAAAAGGTTTAAGCCTGAGAAAGTGCTCCATCTTCAGAAATGTCTTTTAGTTTTGCATGGTGTAAAAATCTTGAGAGCTTTTAATCTTTGAGGCCAGTCTGTGGGGGGAAATTGCCCGTGAAGCCTGGGTGAGACCAGGAAGAGCCCCGCTTCCCTCGCAGACATGGGTGGGGATTTCACCCCCGTTCAGGCAGTGAGGGGCCCAGACCCGTGAGCGGAGTTGACAGTCGTGAATATTTAAGTGTTTCCGCTGCTTCATCTTGGATATTAATTTCAAGCTGAGTCAGTTTGTGGTGGCAGCCTCATCCTACATCAGGAATTTATAGTATATGCTCTTTGAGGTGAAGACCTGACAGACTTGATAATTTAACAGTCTATCTTGAATTGATATCTCAGATTCCTTTGTCAAAAGCAAAACAGCAAAAATACAGACGTCCTTTAATGTCAATGTGGCCTGGAACGGGTTTAGTCTCTGTGCCTCAGTGGCCTTATCTGTGTGTGGGGAAGATGATAACAGTGCTTCCCTCAGAGGGGCTGGTGAGGGGAGAGTGAGAAGCACAAATGGAGGACATACACGAGATGCTCATGAATGACAAAATTTAGTGCTGTTAGCCTGGTGAGGCCTCAGGGGCAGAGATGTCAGAACAGAGCAGTACTATCCGGAGCTCAATCCGTGTTGGCAGCTGTTATGATCAGTACCACCACTGTGGATTATCAGGTAGTTTTAAGACTTGGTAATATGAATTCATGAATAATGTTAGAAGACTAGACATCTCAGATCCAGTTTACATAGTTCTCAAGATTTCTTATGAGAAATGGATGGTTTCTCCCTCATTTTAAATCTGAGATGAGTCTCTAAAAAATTCTGTATTCCTCCATCTTTTTTCTTTAATTTGCCATTTTTTAAAAAACAAAGTTTTTAAATGGAGTTACTAGGGACTGAACTGAGGGCCTCATTCATGCTAAGCACATACTCTCCCAAATGACGTATAATCTTCCCCCTGATTTTTTTTAAACTTTACTTTCTTAGTATTCAGTGGTTAGAGGCCTCTAATTCTTTTTCTGGAGACTTGTCCATGAATCTGTAGGTCTATAAATAATGGACAAAACATAGTTTATTAAAAAATCAAAAGAATATTCTGCAATCCATACAAAAAAAAATGCTCATGGACTTAAAATGTTTCTCCTTTAAGGTGATTTCTCGTTTTTGGTCTATCTTTATTTATTAACAGCCATCCTCATCATCATAATGACCAAACTCACTCTGAGTGGACACCTACCTAAGGCTAAAATGCTTTCCTCATGTTTTTCTTCATAGCAGGTGTTTGAGGGTAGGTATCAGTGTCTCCTTTTTTGCAGCTGAGGGATTGAGAGATTGAGCAACTTGTCCCCAATCACAAGCAGCTTGTGGTGGCTAGCTCGGTGCTGAAACCCAGGCTGCACAGGATGCGTTCTTAATTGCTCCTCTAATCAGCCTCCTGTTGAGTAGTTACCCGAAATCCTGTGACTCCATAAATGGCCGATTTTAGTGATCTCAGCCTGATGAGGCCTTCAAAGGAGAGACACCATTGAGAATGTGAGACAGAGTGGCATAAATTAAAATTGTACATTTTCACAAATGTTTAATTCTCAGTTAATTACTTAAAAAGTTAATTTCTTTTATTTTAGTGCTCTGTAAGCACTGAAAACAAAACATTAAAAATAATTATAGTACAAAAGAGAAGTGGGCTTTGAAAGTCCAACCACTGATAATGATGTTACTTGTTTTTCTCTAGTGGCCCTTATTGTCAGAAACACTTACAAAGACTGAATTGGTTTTATGTAGTCTTAATATGGAAGAAAAGATTGTCAGTGAATACTGTAAGTAAAATCTTTACTCTTTTCTTTCCTGTTGATGAATATGTAAGTTGTTTTCATGGCTTAAGTACATTTCCTCATTTGTGAAATTGGAGAAATATCGTTTACCTTGTCTGACTGTGAGAGTTAGACGCCTTGTATACAAAGAACCTAAGAGGTGCTTAATAAAACTGTACTGTCACAATGACAGATATTTTAGAAGGATCAACTCTGAATACTAAAGAATTTCGCTTATTTCTGATGCATATTCAATATGTATATATGTGATGTTTGAATATGGTTTAAACTAACAAGGATTCATTTTTTTAGGGTAGTATGAAATTTTAATGAAATCTGTATCATTCTAGTGAGACATGGACTAGTTAAATTACCTTAATCAGATGACCTTGAAGATTATTTACACAGAATATGTATTGTTACAACTTCGAATTCATGTTGCCGTGTAACCATCCACTCAGAAATTTAAATTCGTGTGATTGTGACGAGATCTATTAAGTTTAGTAAAATCCAAATTGATCATTTTCAGGGAATAATCTTTTCTTATTTGTGATTAAAGAAAATTTTGATTTTTTTTCCTGCACTCTTAACAGGTTTAAAATATCAAAACATTGATAAGACATGTCACTTTTTAAATAGAGATAATAAAGCTCATGCTGTTTTATTATGTAAATAAATGTTTTTGTGTTTCAAGAAACTTGTATGATATCCTGGCTATCTGAGAAGTATTTTGTAAGATACTTAGATAACCTACTTTTGGAAAAAATACAAACGTGACTTTTATGAATATAGGCTTAGTATAGATCTGTTGGTTTTTGTACAGTGCAAGACATGAGGCCTAGGAAAGCTTTGCTTCCGATTGCCAGGAGGACAGATCCCATGTCTCAGTTTCCCCTCCAGTAAAATGAAGTGGCTGGACTGTATTCTTTCCTCTTCTAAGATGAGTTTCCATGAGCCTATGCCTTCTGTTTATGTTCAGGAGTATTAGCAATATCAGATTAAATACTGAATACCCCTCCCTTCCCCAGAAGCAAAGAGCAGTATGTGCTACATAAGCTTTTAGTTATCTGATTCTCGTTTCTGATCCTACAGGCAATTTTTGTGTTGCATCTTTCCCGGCAACCTGGAAGGTCGTTGTAGCCATAGGTGGTGCTGTTGCACGTTCTAAAGTCTTAATTTTCCTGTTTGTAAAAGAAGGCTTAAACAACGTTATTTTATTTTGATTTATTTGCTTAATGCTTCAGAATAGCCCAATGTCCATTATGTCTGTCTACCTGGAAAAATTATTCTGCTTATATCTCAGTTTTTTTCTGTCATGTCACTGTGAACATTTCAGACTTGCTGTGCAAACAATGGCAAAATTGGACTTGCACTTCCAGTGTTAGAAACCAGTGAGCCGGGATTTTATAAAACAGCTAGAAGCGGCCTCTGGAGCACCTTAAAGCTGAGAATTGTATTGAGTTCCCTGAGTATTGACCCCGCCGCTGTGCGTTAATTGGTGGTAGGAGATTTCGTACATATATGAAGGTATGTAGTTTTTTGACTTGGGTTTGTGTGCACGTGCTGCCACTGAGCCACGTGAGCCTGAGTCAGTTTGTTTTGAGTTTTTCCCTCATCTGTTAGATGGGGACATTCGTATCTGCTTTGTTGAATTGTGAGAATTAGAAATTATGTAAAGTGTTTACCACAGTGGCTATGTCAAGAGGGCTCATAAATTTTAGGTGCTGTATTGGGTGAAGCCATCATTTGAGTCTTTGGCAATTTCTAAGAAACAGGAAAATAAGAAAAGCTGGTTTTATGATGAAAGATATTTGAGGAGGTTACATAGTTCCTATATGCATAATTAAGCATCAGCAGAGTAAGAACTGTTACACAGTCGCCCTGAACCAACGTTAAGCCACAGAATTATTTGTTACTTCATATATGTTGGAGCTTAAGGTGATCCAATACTTATACACATGTTGTCTCCAACAGCCAACTGAGAGATGACACAAAAGAGTAGACAGGCGATAAATGTCTTGTTACTGATGAAGCCAAGTTCTCCATGAACTTTAGGGCTGTGGGAAAATCCGTGTCATGATACTGTGTCCCAGAATTAGAGATTCACTCTGTCCCATGTAGCTCTGGGCCACAGTGAGCCTTCCCTTGAGAGGACCTGCCCCTTCATGCACAGGGCTGTCCTGCCATGGAGCTGAGCATGCCAGGTGCTTCTGAAGGGTGGCCAACACTAGAGGGAAAGGAAGGGTTACAAATGCCCTGCTTGTCTCCCCGGACTCACACCTCACTCTGTTAGTGTGAGGAGGGCTAACTGTGGACCAGGGGCCAGGGGTGTGAAGGGAGAAGCACACTCCATGGCCCAGAGGAGTGGTTAGGGGGCATCACCTCCCTCTGTTTAAACAGGTGGTGAGATGGAAGAGAAGGGTGCTCCCCAAGAGTTTATAAAAGTAGAAATAAGGATTTTCTTTGGGAATTAGACTAGCCAGGAAACACATAAGATGATTAGAAGGGAGACTTGTAAATCACTTTGATATTAAGTTGACATTTGTTGAGCACCAAAAATGTGCTACGTTCTTTTCTGAGTGTTTTACAGAAATGAATCCTTCAATCTTCTCAAAATGCAAGTAAGGAAGGTTTGATTGTTATCCCAGGTTTACAGTGTTTAAATTGAGACATGCAGAGGTTAAGTAAGTTGTCCAAAATCACAAACTAGCAAGTGACAGAGCTGGTATTGAAACCCTGGCTGTCTGGTTTTGAGGCTCCCAGAGATGGGCTTTGGGTGTTTAGCGTTATCTGCATCCCAGAATCTCTGTACCTCTGTGCATCAGTTAGCCCAGAAAGGACAGGGAAAGGAGAGTTACACAGGTGTTCATAGTCGTGTCTCGGCCACTGTCCACGGAGAGTGCACCGTGATTGGCGTTAATTGTTTTCCAGGCAGTATATCTGTTCTTACAACAGAAATTTAGTCCATTGAGTTTATCTTGAAAGCCTTACTGCTCTTTTTCTGTCCACGCTTGCCATGTGACTGCCTGCCCGTGATTGGGAGGTGGAGGAGAAACTGTACTCATGATTGAACTCTGATATTTCAGTCTGGTTCAT
Organism: Vicugna pacos; assembly: GCF_048564905.1. Lineage (NCBI taxonomy): Eukaryota > Metazoa > Chordata > Mammalia > Artiodactyla > Camelidae > Vicugna > Vicugna pacos. Next base: position 167,617 of record NC_133013.1, on the reverse strand, counting down.
AGTTTCACATCTTCTGTTACATTAATAAGTTAAGTTTCTGGTTTTCTTGCATCAGTGTGTCATGAGTTTGGTTAATGTGAAACCAGTCCATGGGAGCCCAGGGGTGCTGATGGTATAATTTCTGAGCACTTTTTGGCACTTCTACCCATGCAGACCTGGCTAGAGGATGTCCGCTTTCCGCACTGATTTCCCCCAAGAACAGGGTCCTCTCCCACCCCCGGATGTGAGGCTAGGAGCTCTCTGATTTAACCAGTCAGAGGCCAAGTCCACCAATTAGAAAATGATGAAGTACCTGGAAGTGGGTTTAATAGAAGAAAAGGTCTTCCAGGTAGTCCGATGGGCTGTTAAATTCCGTTTGGTGAAAAGCTGTCCACTGTGGTTGAGCTTCTTCTTTGCTGTTGAAAATTCTGGAGTAGATGAAGGGACTTTAAAAAGCAGAAAGGAATGATTTCAGGTGGTACGTCCACACCGGTGAGAAGTGATGGATGACCGCCTTTGTGAGGCATAGGCAGAGTCTTACAAACTTCATAAAATAACTTTAAAAGCTCTTCATCTGAGTGCACTTTACATGGGGTCTAGTTCATCACTGGTCACACTGAGAAGGCAAATAATTGATGATGGCAGAAAGGACACGGAGGCATCAAAAAGGTCTCAGTCATTTTCCCTTTTTAAATGATTCAGCACAGTGTAATATATTTGAGCTGGTTTTTCACTGGACAATTTTTAGTGTTTTCTGGGACTCCCCAGTGCCCCAAACTTCCGTGCAGCTGGGTGTCCCCTCAGTGCAGCTCTGTCAGCGCTTGCCCTGGGCTGACACGGTGTCACGGGGAGCAGGACGGTCAGCGTCCCCGGCTCCTCCGAGCTCCGTCCCCTCATCCGCAGCGCCGGAGTTCTCATCCGTGTCTTCTTAGTAGGGTTGCTGAGAATCACACGTGTTGGTGGTCAGGTGTGATTTGTGGTTGTCTCTGTGATTGGCATATAGTCAATATTTGATAGAAACACTTTTTTTTAGTATAATTGTAGCAGCTAGATTGCAGTGGTTTTTAGTCTCCATTTTTTTATAACTTTATTCTTATTTTTATATATACACTTGTTTTTATTTATGTTTTTCGAGGTACTGGGGACTGAAGCCAGGACATTATGCATGCTAAGCTGGTGCTCTACAACTGAGTAATACACACCTTCCTTGTCTGCACTTGAAAATAAATATTGCTATACACAAAATAGCTCTTAAACCCCATCATGGGACCTAGTCACTGTATAGACAATTGAAAACGTATGCTATTTCAATATGAATAAATGTTGTTGAGACATAAATTTCTGAATCTGTTAATGTGTTTAAAAACGATCATAGGTAGTGATAAACAAGAATCTTTGATCCAGTAATTCTAAGGGTCTGTTTTTTCATCAAGGGAAATTACATTCTGCAGAGAAGGCTAATTGGGTCTCTTTGGTATTTGGATGGTGTAGCAGATGATCAAGGCTTTCAAAAGGTGACAGTTTTGTATTTTAAACTAACTAAAAAGTTGTCTTCTAGAACTTGTATGTACTAAGCTTGTGAAGTGCCCAGTAATCCAGGGGTAAGTGTCTGTGTGAATGTTTGTGTGTGTGATTTCAGGAAGGTAGAAATAAGTTCCATATAGACTTCGGATACCTTTCTCCTCCAGTTTGAGGTGTAGGCATATATTTACACAAATAAATTGGTATTCTTTTGTCATTTGGCATATTGGTGGGAATAAGAAGTTCTCATAATTGTTTTAGAAGGGTTGGGGAGCATGAGCTTAGAAAATGGGAGGAGAAAGAGGCAAGGAGGCAATTCACACTTTATGCAGGATATGAGAAGCAGTAGCTTTTCTTTTCTCTTTTCTTCTAAAGCAAACTGGCACTGAATTGTAACCAACTATTACTCAGAATTGCTTTTCTGATCAGATACAAGTGCCTCAGATTTTTCAAGGCAACATGAATGATGAAATGTGTTTAAGCAGTTATCTTTAAAAGTAGTTTTATTTTTCAAGTAAAAGGCTATTGCCTGTTCTTTCTTCCAGTGGTACAAGAAATTCTCATTGATCTATGCACATGATCTATGTGCTTAGTTTCTATGGCTTTTTCTTTTAAGGGCTTCTTTTATTGTGGTTTGAATGAATGTTTAAAATTTCTGGATTTTGATCTTTAGAACATGCTGATTTATCAGAACTGTTAAAAACCTGATTTTTGTTTGGTCCTTGTTTGTTGGGGCAACCTATTGATTTCTGTTGTTGGTTAAAGAGGGAAATTCTTCCTCTAGCCTGCAGATCATTAAGTGAATGGTTAGAAGTGTGCCTTTAATATTATTTGAATGCATTGATCATGTTTGTCCAGTGAATTTTGAATTGACTCATTGTAATGACTTTGCTTTGGTTCTGTGGCTTTTGCTCCTCTGCACAAGAATTTGAATTCTCTGTTGCATTTTGTATACGTGTTCTTCACAGGGGAAGAAATTTTGTATTTTTTACAGAGGTGGTTTTTCCTATCCCCTCTGAATGCCTTCTGTAATTGATACAATGAAAGTCTGTTATTGCAGTGCATAATTATTTCATAAACTATGTTCTGGCATAATCAGAAACAATGACAAAGAATGATAATAAAAAATACGTAAACCTTCCTTCCTTTGAAGAATAGAAATCAGGTGGTCAGGCTCCCTCATGCTTTGTGCCTGACACACTTACTCTCATGTCATTGTATATCATGATTCGGAGATGGAATTGCTTCAGGTTTATAAATTTTTTTTTTAAAATTTGTGTTGAATTCTTTCTCCAGGCTGATGTTTCCTGCTGGGTTTGTGGAAAGAGTGGAAGGGAAACAAATGCTTTGTTTTGTTTTCAGGAGGCCTGAGTTGATGAGAAAAGTGTTGAGGTTGGGCTGAGGAAAATAGTGACACTCCCTCTCCTCCCGGCTGAAATTGATAAACAAGGAAATCAATTAAGTTTATCGGTATTTGACTAATAAAAGTTAGCGAGCCCAAGTTGGCTAGATATGCCCAATGGAAATTACTGAATTCACCTGCAGAATGAGGTGCTTTATCAAGTAGAAACTGCTTAGAGCAATCAGAAAAATCAGTAATATGATGAGATAAAAAGGGATTATAATAACTTTTATTTCTGAAACTTTTCTATGGTATGTTGTGTAGAGCTAATATTAAGTTTCAAGCACCAGGAGTTAAGAGTGTGGGTGGTTCTGTAGGATCGTTATTCACTGATGTGTCTAGACCCTGCTAGAGTGGCTGAAGCTGGCAGGAAAAGACCGACAGCCAGGATTTGTCATCCTAGGGTGTCCTCCATAATGGTTCCATGTGGGAGCCCATGATTGGGTTAACAAATTGTAACACACCCCAGCCGCCTGTGAACTTTAAGAAGAAAAAAATATGCTTAGAAACTGCTTTGCAAGCAAGTGCCTGTGCATCCTCACTCCAGTCTCCTTGTCTTAAAAAGCAGAGACAATGTTTGCTTGCATAGTTGAGGTTTTAGATAGCACTCTGCTGGTTGCAAAGTAAGAACCGAGGCCCTCAGCTATAAACACTGGGCTTGTGTGCTGTTAGAAAGTCTATTATCCCCAAAACAAGGACCAGGCTGGTCTGGTGGTCTGCTTTGTAATTCACATATCTAAAAATGTATCTTGTTCCCCTCACCCCATTACTTCCTTAAAATTAAACAAATCCTTTTTAGTCATTGTGCATTCTACAATCTCTGCCTCACCCTGTCTTTCCCGGAGTTCCTCCTTACTATCACACAACTGTTACTGAATGTTTCCTTTGATTATACACAATAAATATGGGAGCATTTGAGAGGCTCTTGGAGTTGGCTCCCTACTCCCTCTCGATTTCTTGACTTTTTCCACAGAGTCTTGAATAATCATTATGTATCGGTAAGATTTCTGCCAGCCAGAACCCACAGTTCCAGGTGAGAACGATGCAGGCTTTATTTCTCCTACCAGATGGAGAGAGAGAAGAGAATTGAGATCTGCTCCCTCGTGGTCCCTTCTTGCCCCAGGGCCACTGCAGTCCACCTGCAGCATTCTGGTCTCTGCTCAGAGGGCCTCTGTCCCAGGACTGACTGCAGCCTTTTCTTCCCTTGTCAACATTTGCTGTGCCTTTCAGAAGTTGGTCTCTTCTCTGCAATACAACACTGGCAGATTTGATGGTGGTCAGCGTGCTGGTGGGTAGTCCTTTGGGGACTCCCAGGAGCCATGCTGATTCTCCTGAGTTTCACAATCGCGGTTACAGAACAGTCGAGCACCATAGGAAGCCCATTCACGTGAGGTCAACACAGCATTGTATCACTTTCATTTTATTTTTAAATTTTCAGTGGAGAAACTATTTGTAGCAAATTGTTCCAGATTTTCAGCCACCTACTTTCCTCACCACGATTTCCTTGTTGGCTCTGGTACTTGTTTTATGAACCAAGTTTCTTCTCTGTTCTTTTGTAGCTGCTGGGCTTGCCCAATACTTGATCTGCATTTGAAGCAGAATGTTTCTTCGTGATGTCAAACTGATTTTCGTATTTCTGAATATTTCATGTACACTCAACAACTGTTTCAAGTGAAATGCTCTTGTCCAATTCTGGTTATCTCACATTTGCTGATCTCCTGCTATCATGCTGAAGACAGTTTCTTCTTCCTATAACAAAAGTTAGCAATTTGCATTTACTATGGAAGGTACTGGCCCGAGGTGCTTTTTTTCTTAACAGTTTTAATACACCCATTAAAATGTACAGCGGTTTTTACTCTATGCCCAGAATTGTGCATTGCAGTCAATATTAGAACATTTTCATCTCCCCAACAGGAAACCCTGTACGCATAAGCAGTCATTCCCATCTTCCCCATCCTCCCCCAGCCCCAAGGAGCCACTCTTCTCTCTCTGTGGGTTTGCCTGTGCTGGATATTTCATGTAAATCGAGTCACTTCTTGTAAGTGGAGACGTCTATTGTGACCAGACTTCTTTCACACTGAGTAGCGTTTTCAATGTTTGTCCAGGTTGTGGCCTGGGTCAGTGCTCTATGCTTCACTATTGCTGAATAATATTCCACTGTATGGCTGGGCCCCACTATTTACCCATTCATCACTTGATAGGCATTTGGGTTGTTGCTGCTTTTTGGCTGTGATGAGTACTGTTGCCGTTAACATTCCTTTAGGAGTTTTTATGTGGACATTTGTTTTCAGTTCTCTTACATGTGTGCCCAGACAGAGAATTCTGGTTCATTCAGAAACCAAATGTTCAACTCTCTGAAGATCTGCCAGGCTGTTTTCCAAAGTGGCCACGCTGTGTTACATCCTCACCATCAAGGACTGCGCACTCTGCTTCCTCTGTGTCCTCATTAGTGCTTGTCATTCTTTTTTTTTTTATTATAACCTATTGTAGTGAGTGTGAAGCGGTTTCTCCTAGTGGTTTTGACTTCATTTCCTTTACAGCTAATGATATTGAATATAGTTTCATTGTGTTTATTGGACATTTGTATATTTTCCTTGAAAAATACCTTTTCAGATCCTTTATTCACCTTTCAATTGAGTTGCTTTTTTAGTGTTGAGATGTAGGAGTTTTGTTTTTTTTTTTACATTTGGAGATACAAATTCCTAATCAGATAAAAGATTTGAAAAAATTTTCTCCTGTGTGTTGTTTTTTCACTTCCTGGATGGTGCCCTTTGAAGCAAAGTTCTAAATTTTGATGAACTCCAATTTATCTCTGTTTTCTTTCTTCCTTGTGCTTTTGGGGTATTACTTAAAATCTGAATTATTTTATTTAAACTTGTATATCTAAAATGACTTAATTCGTAGGACCGTTCTAGGAGATGGGTGTGGTTGTTGTCCCCAGTCTATGGATAGGAGACTCAGATGCAGAAAATTTCACCGAAATATCAGTGTCACAGCTACCCAGTGCTGTGGGAATTCAGACCCTCATGTTTGTCCCCAGCAACTGTACTCTTCACCACCATGCTCCACTACTGCCTGGAATCGTTAATGAAAACGTCTTTCCTTTTTTGATTTCTTGTTAGTTTGTTTTCTCATTGGGGGCCTCATCTCCTCATTTTCCTTTTGGAAACCAGTGTAGGTTTATTTTAGGTCTCATGTAGGCAGAAGCATTGCTATCACTTAACTTCTTTATTACTCACTCTCCAGTGATGATTGTTGCTAGTTGACCTAATCAAGTCATGCTTAAGTCTTTCCTGCTCATGACACTAAAAACAGTCATGACTTACAGAATGCTCAATGAAGGAAGTATTTGATTGATTTTATTTTGCTACCCAATGAAACCAATCAAATAAAAACCCCGGTGTTGTCACAGATTATAAGCCCTCCAAAATAGGGTCACTGATTCCTTGTGTTTCATTGGTTCGGTGACAGTGTCTGGATAGTGCCTTTCAGTCCAGCAGTTTTGTGAGGATACGGTGCTCGTGAATCATTGTAAGGACAGAATTTTGACAATACACTGTGTTGTTTATTTTATAAGGGAATAGATAATATAGAAATACTGCTCAGATCTATTTTAAAATTAAGCTTGGAATTTTGAGAAGAATTGAAGGAACCATGCAAAGATCTTTTTCACTAATTTTAGATCTATCTTAGACATTTTGTGGTTATATAGCAGAATAACTTATCAAGTAGATTTGACAAGAGTAGTGATGTATTGATTACTTGTTTTAGTTGAAATATTCCAACTGGGATAAATTAATCAGTGCCTATATATGAACAAATATGTTTGTATGTCTATGCAACATGAGAGCAGGCTTCATATGTTTCTATATAATATATATGACTGTGTGTTTTAATCTGTCTGACAGTGATTTTATAGTTTTTCAGCAATTTTGTAACTTTAGAATTCTCCTAAGGAATTAACTCCCCTAATACAGCAGTTTGTACTGTGTATCCTGTCTTATGCATGGGATTCCACTGTCCCCTCAGTGAGGAATTTCCTCTCCTGTTGAGTTAGTAGCAGAGTTAAAGGAGCTGTGATTTCTAGGCCTTTGCTCTCCATGTGTTTGCAGTTGGCTGACAATTAGGATTTTGCCTTTCTTGAGATTTCATTGTTCAATTAGAATTTTTGAAAATAACTATTAGTATGTTTCACCGGTCTCCCTAGAAACTTGATGTGTTTGTGCTTTTCAGTTTTCAAATTATGAAAATTGTATATGCACACTTGTTTTTAAGTACTCCTTTTTCACTAGATATTTATTTACCTCTTTATATTTAAAATAATTTTTTTCCCAATGAATGAATTGGTGTGCATGTTTTAAAATATACCTTACTTTTTATTTTTCTTATTCTAACAGGTATATTCATGGTACAGAATTTAGAAAATAAGGATAAACTCAGTAATAACTTAAAAATGACCTCTAATCTCACCTGGAGATACAGTTGTTAGGTTTGAAATTGAGAATTACAAGTCCTCTAACGTTTTTCTTCTTTTTCAATTATGTTTTGGTTACTGAGACCCTCGAATTCCCATATGAATTGTAGCAGCAGCTAGTAAGTTACTGCAGAGGAGCCCGCTGGGATTGTGATCGAGACCACGTTGAGTATATGGATCGCTCTGGGGAGCACTGCCATCCCAAGAGTGCTGTTATTTGATCCATGAATGTGTGTGGTGTGTCTGTCCAGGTATTTAGGTCTTCTTTAATTTCGTTTCAAAAATGCGTAGAGTTTACATAGTATTATTTTACTTTATTTTTTTGCCTTTATACTGAGTACAAGTGTGCAAGGTACCGGGATCAGAATTGTATTATTGCCCCACCACTTGCTGCCACCATGGACGCTGTAGTCTTTCTTTGCCCTCTGTAAAATCTTGCACAAAATAGGACGTCAGTAACTCTCTCTTGAATGAATGATTATATGATTGTTCGATGATGCTTGAGAGTCCTTGTGATAATGTCTTTTTCCCAAAATTTCCCCTCTTCTTATCTATACCCCTTCTCTTCCTTCCCTCCAGCCTCGGTTTCAGCCTGCCTGTGGCATTGATTTTCCCTGTCTGTGGACTCTTCCTTTCACTAGTTCATGATAATGTTACATGTGGGCTGTGGAAACATTTTAGATGTCAAGAAAGAGCAAATACATTGCATGCTAGTATTTTTAGACTGTGGTATTCTTTTATTGAATGTAATTAAATAAAGCTGACCCCCTGAGCCCTCCCCTGAGCTCTTTTTACCTTCCTACAGTTGATACTGCTCTGGGTGCTGCATGTGCCTTTCCCCAGCCTTCGTTTTCGAGTTGAGTAAGTCACCATCACTGGAGCCCTCTCTTTAAAATGAAGAGAATATTTGCTCCTTCTCCAAGGTTGGGGACTTGGATGAGATGAGGTAACAGATAAAGAATGGAGCCCAAACTCATTCTGACACGTGCTCTTTCCGTTCTTTCTCCAGGGGAAAAGAGTACAGTTCAAAAATATAAAGATTGTGAGCTAATGAGATAGACAAAACAACCGAACATTTATTACATATCCTTTCATGCCAGAAACAAATGTATTATACACACAAAATGGACATAAAGTACGGTAGTACTGTGATTACAAACGTGGGTCCGAGTTCTAGTCCTGCTCTGAATTGACCAGTCCTTTGAGATGGAGAACTGGTAGGTCGGCTTAGCCTCTCACGGACTTGTTTTCTGTCCTGCAGAGACGGGGCTCGCTAGGCGTCACCCCCCCCCCGTAGAGGTGCTGTGGGGGATAAATAACGCGCGTTCACAGCCTGAGCACACCTGCTCGTTCCTCGTAAGTGCAGGATAGCATAGCTTTTGTGGTGACTGTTTTGTGACCGCCCCGTGTTGACTCTCTGCTCCAAAGGGATGCCTTGTGGTTTGGAGATGGGATTCTCACTTCTGTGAATACCCAATGATTGTGTTATTGGGCCCTGCTGATTTTAATCTATTCATTATAAAGTACATATTGTAGATATATTTTTCAACCATGCATGCTATTTTTCTTTTATTATTTATAATTCTACCCTCTCATCTCTTGGTGTGACTTTTCATGGAATTCAGGAAACAGTCCTAAGCTACCTGCCTCTTCACAATTCTCCGTGGTGGTTTCCTTCCCTGACTAGAAGAGAGTTGCATAGGAAATTTTCTTTGTTCCCCTTTTCTTTCTTCTTTCTGTTGACCTTTCCTTCAGTCCATTTACTTACCCACTGATTCTTCTGACTTCTTCCATAACGCATTTCAGGCAGCTTACAGAAAAACAGATACCAAAATAAACAGGTAAGAAAATGGGGCCAAGTTCAGACAGTGAGGCTAAGAGGAGACCCTGTGTGAGGGTTGCAGGCATGAGACACATGCCTCTGCCCTGTGACTTATAAGATCGACAGCAGCAGTGTGCCTCAGGCTTCTAGCAGACACAGGGAAACAGGGTTTGTGGGAGATGCTTACTGGCTGTGAAATTAATAAGTGGCTGAGGAGAAGCCCAGCCTTTCCATCTACTAAGGCTTAGGAGAATATTTTGAGTGTGTTCCAATACCAGAGTATTGCATCTTTTCTTTTGTGAGAGTTCTATGTATAGTTGGTTACACTCTATACCTGGAAATTTCTCCAAAACTGCTTCCCACGTGAGTCCCATGGCTCAGGAATGGGGTGGTTCTGCTCATTGACGGGTGTTCGCCAGAAGCAGAAAATGACAGCCTCCAAGGAGCCTGGGATTTCTCAGTAATGTTTTGTCAGTGCTGTAGATTTCAGAAAATGCTTTCACCATTTCTCTCCATCTGAGGAGGCAGCATGCTCTCTTACCAGCATCAGGAGCTCAGGGCCACGGGATGGTGGGGGCTGACTGCACTGACGTCAAGACAGCTGAGCTAGTCACTGCAGGCGTGGTGGTTTTACATAGTGCATTTCATGTTCTTTAATGGGTTTCAACAGATAGTTAATTAACTGAGTTAATTAACATTTAATAAATATGATGCTTTGTCGAAAAGACAGTTATAGGCAGAATATAAGTTGTGAACACTTTAAAAACAGTTCCATTACTGAAATTTCAGTAGGGAAGATTCTTTATCTTATTTAAGCCTCTCTTTTAAAGTAACAAAGAAACAAGACAGGAAAAGCTGAGGATGATTTCTGTTCTTCCTCTCGGCTTGCAGGTGCCCTCACCCACAGTGGCATCCATCCAGACACCAGCACTGACACTGGCCGTGCTCAGAAATGCCTCAGCCCTGAAGACACAACTGACAAATAGAAGGGGGCCGTGCCCTGTTACAGCAGGTGCTCTCACTTTGTGGGTCCTTATGTAACTGCGTGGTGTTATTCAGGATCGCCCATTCTACACTGTGTGACGCTGCTGTAGTGTCTCCTAGTTATTTGTTTCGGTAAGTACTCGTGCATGTTTATCAATGTGTTTTACTAGACATCTAAAAATGCTTTTTTCAGATGGAAAATAATGTGTATTTAATATAAAAGTCTGAAAAAAGGGGCAGAAGTGTCTATCCTGGTCCCACTACTCAGAGATAATAATTAACAGTTTAACATCTATTTTCTGTTCTTTTCATCAATGTGTATTACCTCTGTCATAAAAACCAGCGAGCCCTCTATGCCTGATTACTATGTGGAGACCTCCATTTTCCATTTGGCTTATTACACATTTTTCTACAATATTCTATCTCCCCTGGCATGATTTTTAATGACCAGTATAGCATTCTGTCTTGTGGAGGCATCGTCCATTTTACTTTGGACTTAAATAAACTTTTAAATTCCAAGTATACTTAACTGATATACTGAAAAGAGAACTGTGGTTGTACCGAAAGGTCCCTACATCCCTTCCCCGTTTTTCCTGAGAGTAAAAACTGCTGACAATGTGGAGTATATATTTCATGACCTTTATGCCTACGTCATATATATATACACATACATACAGACACGTATATGAGAAATCTATGTATATGTGTGTGTGTATATACTTTATTGAAAAATAAAGCCATACTATATGTTTTCTGCAGCTCGGTTTATTCTCTCAGGTGTATATCATAAACGTCCTCCCACTCCAGACTCACCCAGTCCTTTCAGATAGAGGGGTCTCCTGATGTGCAGGTTTGGTCTCTTGTGCAAGGACAACTTTGGTGGGAGAGTGCTGTGGACAAGGCCTTGGGCCACGCTGAAACGCTGGCCCCTTAGTGCCCACAGCTCGCCTTCATTTGCCGCATCATTGTCTTGATGGTGGACACTTAAGTTTTCTCCAATTTCCACTGTCAGAAAGTATGTTTGACTGGCATCCTTCTCGTACAAACATTCCTGTGATATTTTATGAGTATTCATTTAGTTAAGGATTCTGAAAATTTAGTCCCTGAATGTGACAATTACATGCATCACAGGCCCTTTCAATTGACTCTAGGAATTCCTTCTCCAGTGGGGAATGAAAAGGTGTAGAATAACTTATGTAACCAATTCTCTATCGCTGGATATGATTTCACTTCATCTTTTCTTCCCACCATTGTATACAGTGCTGTGTAAATGCTCTGATGAGTACATCTTTTTGAACTGATTTTTTTCTAAACGAAACGATTCCTAAAAGTAGAGTTGAGTCTGTGTGTACACACGTTTTTCAGAGTTTGCATATCCATTGACATGTCATCCTCCAAAAAGATCTCACACAGTTTTTTCTCCCACAGATGGACACTTGCTAGAATATCTTTGAAAAATATTTGGCAATATGATGAGCCAAAGTGCTTTTTCATTGTTTTAGTTTGCATTTGATGACCAGTGAAGTATTGAGTATTTTTCACTCATTAGCCATCTGACTTTTAAAAAGTGAATTATTCCTTTTGTCCTTTGCAAACATTTAAGTGAGGGAGCTTCTGGTTGTTTTGTGACAGCTCTTTGTATGTTATCAACATTAACCCCTTGTCTTCATCAACATGTATCACAGAGCTCTTTCTTGTCATTTCTTGCCTTTCATTTTGTTCCGTAGATTTATTTTTGTTGTGGCCCAAACTAATCTTAAGATAGTAAATGTCTACTTTTTGGTTTAATCCTTGATATTATTCTTAGAAATACGTTCTTATAATGGTATAAATCTCTTCTGTAGGTTTTCTTAATCTCTAAGATGGAGATGATAACAGTACTTGTCATAGTGAGGAGAAGTGGAATTTATATGAGCAAAGAGTTGTATTTGCTTTTATTAGTACTTTCTAGTATTTACATCACTTTCTGTAATTTTTCTTGTGGTCAATATGACTGGAATAGAATTTCTTTTTCCAGGTGATTCTCTGATTGTCCCAGGACAATTATTGAATTCATACTTTGCTCTTTGATTTGAAACCCCACCTGTAAAAAATACTTATGTATACTACAGTCTCTTTTTGAGCTCATGGTTTATTTCTGTCAATCTTACTTTCTTACTCCAGTGCTATATCTCATATATTGTAAAAATTTATTTAATATATGACAGTGTGATTTTTTTTCATTCTTTCTTCCATCCCTAATTTTCTTGGCTAGTATAATGACTTTATTATTCCTGAAGAATACTAAAATACTTTTTTCAAGTAAAAAAAAAAAGATAAGGGTTAACATAGGATATTTTAGTAAGTTTTGAATTATCTTTAGGAGAACATACATCTTTACAAAACTGCTTTCCTCCATAAAATATGTTGATGTCTCTAAATTCACACCTCTTACTTTACCCCACAGTACAGTCCTGTACTTTCTCCATGTATAACATGGGCATTGTTTTTGCATTTATTCCAGATTATTGTTGATGTTTTTGTTAATTTTGTAAGTGAGAATTTTTTGCTATTATATTTTGTAACTGTTAAAACTGACACCTAGGAAGGCAGACTCGGTTTGTAAATACTCACTTTGTAACATGTACTTTAAAATTGCAAATATTAAGTAATTGTTACAGAATCCTTTTTTTTCTGTTTTTAAAAATTTGTTTCCAAGTTTCTCAAAATGGTCATGCTAAGTAGTATAGGTGGGGAGACAGATGGAGCGAGGTAGTGGGGCTCATGTACAAACTGTGAGCAGTTTCATGGCTGCATTTTCAGTGGAAAAGCCACGGAAGATCCCAGGTCAGACCAGGGGTGGTTTTGTATGCACTTGAAAGCCAGCTTTCCTGCATGTATGGTGAAGCCTGGTGGGCGAGGCTGGTAGATGATCAAGGTCGAATGGAGGTTATTGGCTGCAAAATGTGCTGTGTCTGAGAACTGGAGACCATTGCCATGGGAAATGCTTGGTGCCGGGAACAATGCAGGGGAGCTGGGGAGCCTGTGTGTTAAGGATTTTCGAGCCCTGGGAGTGGGAAGTTCAGACTCTGCATTCAGATCTGAGTTTGAATTCATCCTCTTTAGTTTACTGGTCCTCTGACTTTTGTCAAGTTATATACCCTCTTTCAATTCCTGTTTTCTTGTCTCTCAAAATAGGAGAAATACGGCCTGCTGCTAGAGTGTTTGAGCAGGGTAAATAATTTGTGTCTATAAGATGCCACGTACATTCACAATCTCAGTGAGAAGTGGGCTATCGCCTCTTCTTCTGCAAGTTAGTGCTTGACAAGACATGGGGGAAAGCTAGTCCCTAATTTGTGTGTGATGCAAGTAGGAAGAAAATTAACGTCTTGCCTTTCCCTAGCAATATTCTTACTCCTTTGCTTCATTTAGCTCTTTCCTTTTTTCTTTCCCCTTTCCCCTCCTCCACCAAAAGTGAATGAGACTCTCAGAACACTAGATTCAAATTACTTTAAATGTTGGCTCATCCCCATGAAATGACAGTGACATTAAAAAAAACCTGTACACATCCCAGACTTGATTGTATTAGATTTACACACACACACACACACACACACACACACAGAATCAGGCTACATCCCACTTGCAGAGGGAGAAGGACTACTTTTTCTGAGTTTTCATTCACTGAGTGTGAGGACAAAGTCTCTTACGCAGACATTCACCAGTCTTCGTGCATGGTGTTTTTAATTGGATTTCTGCTTTGTGGCCATAGATATAGTCTCCTAATAGAAGAGAGAAAGTGGAGACATAGAGATTCTGGTGAGATATTGGTGTCATCATATTTGAGTTGGAAAGGACTTAAGAGAGCATGGAGTCGTAACTATTTATGGGTGAGAATCCATGATGGTGTAACGTGGACAAGAACCTGGGTCTTCTGCCATCGTGTCCACGCGAGTGAAGAGACAACTGGGCAGGGGATGGCAGGGATCCTTCTTGCTTGAGTTCCAGGGTCTTGCTAATTTTCATTGCTCAGCTGCCTTTAGTTTATGTCCATGAGGCCTCTCATGGGAAGGTCACTCTGTCCTGACAGAATGAGTTTCTTATCAGCAAAAAGCTATGGACCCACTCATATTTCCCAGAGTTTTCTGCTGACCTGCTGACACTTTATATAAATGAGAACTAAGAAACTACTAAATATAAAATCCTTATTGTTATCATTTGCCCTCGAGCTCCATAGGAATGGGGTGCTGTCTCAGGCTGTCTAAGGCTAGATCTGAACAAAGATAGGGTGATAGGTTGTGCTGCTGGACCTCCACAGTCGAAGAGTTTTCCACCTTAGTTTTTAGAATCAGGCAGATGAGTTCAAATCTTGCCTTTACCAGTTATAATCTTTGTGATGTGGGGGAGAAACTGTTCTTTTTTGTGTCCAATTTTCTTTATCTGTAAATAAGTTCAGTATGTATTTTAAGGTTTCTGATATATAATTGAATGAGCTATTTCGCTCATTTATAACTAAAATAGTGATCGTGTGGTTCTATGCTGGTTCTTTGGTACTTGATTACTAAGGGACTCAGCAGTGAGAATGGGGGTGGGGGACCCCTGGATAATAGAGCTTATATTCCAGGATATGCTTGTAAATCAATGGATGTGCAGTGGATTTTTATTAAATATCAACTCCTTTCCTAATCTGCATTGATTGTGTATATATCTTTATACTAATATATGAACAATTTTTATTGCAGTTTAAATCTTATTAGTATTTACAATATGTAGATATAAAAAATATGTGAAATAAAATGATTTGACTTTTATTTTCTTTTCAAAAAGCAACAAAATAAAATAGAAAAAAATTTTGAAGGAGTAGAAATAATTTTATTTCCATGGAATCAATTCCGTAAAATAGGTTTTTTGGTAGTGTTGTTAAACAGCATGTAAAATTGATAGGGTGTGACATAATGGAAATGAGGAAACAGTGGAGACATACTACCTCCAATGCAGTCATTTTATTACCAAGTCCAAACTCGTTCTGCTTGCTGCATGACAAGCCAATAAATCGGGACATGAGATGTTGGAGTAAGGAATAGTGACTTTATTTGAAAAGCTGGCAGACCCATAAGATGGCATACTGATATCCAGGAGCACTCTCTTCCACAAGTCAGAATTCAGTCTCTTTTTACAGTAAAAAGCAGCGGGGGTGTGGTTGGTTGTTGCAAACTTCTTGCTGTACGAATTGATTGTCCGTGAAATCCTTTGTTCTTGCAGCTGTCCATGTGGGTCAAATCATGGTGTCCCCGTAAAACCTCAAAAAAAAAAAAACAAAGGTTATTCTCTATTTTGCAACTTGCCGTCTCTACTTAAGTGTAGAGGAGCTAACATCCTTAAAGATCAGAGCCTGGAGAATAGGCTCTCCTGTATATTTCAGGCTAAAGGCAGCTCTCTTTTACAAAAGGTGCAGAGATAGCAAGTATGAGACTAGAAATCAGGGTACAGGTTTAAAGCCAAACGAACACAGCTAACATGGAGTCAAATTTGTTTTTTCTATTACAACTTCTTTTTCCACCTCATAAATAATTTTAGTAAGAAACATGAGCAATATTTTTGTTTTTGCTTCTTAATAACGGATGAGTGCGCCAACTACAATTTTGTGAGCAGGGATGCTGTGCGTGCCTTGGGGTCACAGCAAACTCTTCTTGGGGATGGCCAACCCTGCAACATGTCTGATGCCCCTTGAGTGTTGGTGAGGGTCCCCCTAGTCAGGGGCTCTCTTCAGGAACCAGCATACGGGCATTGACCGCTGGAGACCTCTTTTTCAGCTGCAGGAAATTTTTTCAGATACTGTGATGGAAAAATCACTCCTGCTGGGGATAATCAGGGAAAAAAACGAAGAGGAAAAGGGCTGGGAGTAGAGTAGATGAGAAGAACAGAAGATCAGGGAGCCTGGGGGCCTGGCAGTGGGGCCTCGGGAGAGAGAGGAGCAGAGGTGGGGAGGGGCCAGGCTCCAGAACCAGCTCCTGCACCTGTCCCCACACCCAAACCACACAGCTTTTAATTGGGCCCAAGACTCTCTCTGGTCTGGATGTCACCCTGGGCAGAACCTTAAGAATCGAAGGTAAGGGGTGAGTAGCACTCACCTAGGGGTTCCCTGAGGACTTTGGTCAAGTCCACAGTGCCTTTTCTAGCCATGTGCCTTCACCGGTTGTTTATCTCAGGATCTGAGAGGCAGGAGCAAGGAACTCATGGAGAGATCTAGGAAGACATCTGGCTGTGTTAAGAGACGACAGTCACAGCGACACGAGGAGTGAAGACACATGCAGCAAAGTAAAATAACTTCACAACTATTGCATCAGAGCTGCAGGTGTGAGAGAGCCTAAGCCTGTATCAGAGTGCAGGGGACAAGCGGAAAGGAATGGTAAAATTAACACTAACAATTGAAATTTTGTTTAATAGCCTGCTACTGTTAATTGTATCACTTGAATGTATGCAGGTGTATTTCAATGGGCATTTATAGGTTCACACAACCACACCAGCCACTCTTGCTCCCATCTAGGGTGGGCTTTCTCAAGCACAGTGCCCCTCCTGCTTGGGTGGGCCAGGCTGCGGGTCCTCGCCTGGTGCCAGGCTGCTACAGGAAACTGAGTCCCCGAGGCACGGCCTGGGAGACATGACAGGAATATCTTTGCTCTTGAATGGGGGCCTCCTTTTCCCCCTGCAGTGCAAGAATGCCGGTGAGTCAGTTAGAAGCATGCATCCAAGTGGTCCTACCATGTCATCACCATCTTGAAGTGGTGACTGAATCTTCTGAATTTCCCCAGAATGTGGTTTACAATCACCTATGTCAAGTGAGTGTGTGTCCCCTTACAAGTGGAGGAATTACTGCCGTTTCCCTGGAACATACTCACCACTAGTCCATCTGATTTTTCTGTGCTAGGATTCAGTATGGCCTGCTAAAAATTCTTCAGTCAGATCTTGAAACCCTGATGAAGAGGATTATTTACTGCATTTCTTTATATGATAGGATTTTACTTTCAAAATTCAGAGTTTTCGGTTCTTGGAGGAATTTTTTCGGGAGTTGGAGAAACAACTTTGCTCTTACCATCTTTGTGACCTGTTGCTATATGCCTCTGACCTGTCTTCGGTCACTTGTGAGGCTGTTCCATTTGTGACCCTGTCCGGGTTGTTCATGTTATAAAACATAAAGTTTGTAAAAGTACAGTCCCCTTTACTTGGAAGATATTCTACAAATACTACCTATATCTGGGTGTGGTTTTAAGAAGACAGAACCATTAGAACATGTCCTTGAAGGTTGCTACTGCAAAATCCCCAAATCAATATTCTAGCTCAACATCTAAAATCTTTCTAATCTACCTTGGATTTGTATGGATAAGTGAAGCAATTTCCTAAGAACTCAAGACCAGGTTTAGAATACAGGCAGGTGTAGCTCAGCAGGTCCTCCCAAGCTGATGCTCTGCCAGAGGGAGGGTCCGAGGGAAGAGGGTGTGTCCTGCCCTCCCTGAGCTGACATTTTCATAGCAAAGACCTTCACCAGGTGAATAAATTGGAGTTTCTTCTAAGAAGAGTGGGTTTGAAAAGAGTCCAAAAAGCGCGGAAGTGACACAATCCCATTTGTCTCAAGTAGGGGAGAGCGGCTGTGGGGCCACTTGGGAAACTCGTGAGTCCAGGTGGGCAGTGTTGGTGGCTTCCACTTGAGCGGTGGGATGGTCAGTGGGTAAAAGCGAACAGATTGAAGGCATGTTTAGATGGTAAAAGGAAAGAATGAATGATGTCTCTTAAGGTAGGATGGAGTAAGACCCAGGTTTCTGTGTGGATTAATGAGGTAAATGATGGTCCTGCTGTGCTCTGAGGAGCGAAAACTGCAGAGGGATTTCTGGGGGAAAACTCATGAGTTCAGCTGTGGGTAAAGTGAAAGGTTGTTGGATGTGTTGTCCGGAGCTCAGGTGAGAGCCAGTAGTGAGTAGAGGAGGGGAAAGAGACCTTCAAATCATTTTGTCTTGTGAACATACAAATAAGTCTGAGTTATGACACACTTAACACTTCTGTATTTTGGATTAAAACCCAGTTACATTTTGCTATATTGACTGCAGGGGTTCTTAATTATTTTTTAATAGAAATAAAATAAATGGAAACAAAATATTGGAGTTAATGAACATCTTAGGGTTGATGTGTGTCCTTGTATTTATTTTGATACCTCATCTGTTTATAACCAAAATCTACAAAAAGTTAGCTTGTTTAGCATAAGAGTTAAACAGAGGGAAGTGACACACACTGTTGGGGGTTGAAGCTGATCTTCTTGGCAAATTATGTAGCCTCTCTGTGCCTTAGTTGCATCTTCTGTGACTGCCCCCTGCCACCTCATCACAGCTGATTTTCTAGACTAGATATTGGGTGGGAGGCTGCTGAAGTGAGTAAGAATAGGTAACTGCTAGGGATACTGAAGAGAGAGACAAAAACAGATTAAAGCCGATAAACTGAGTACAAATAACCACAAAAAAAGAAAAAATCCCGCAGTGCTTTGAGCCACTTACCATAAGGGAAACAAAACCCCGTGGACACAAAGCTCTTGAGCATGTGAGTATTGTGGGTGGGAGGGTTTCATCAGAAAAGTGTTGAGAAAAGGACTTTTGGTTTCCCTTGACGTTTCCAGTAAGGATGGGGAGCAGAAGCAAAAACCCCCGGTTCACAGTAGAAGGTGCTGTTTTTTGCAAAACTGACCAAAGTTTGGAGACCATTCATCAATGGTGCTGGCAAATGAAGAGGCTTCTGGATTTGGTGGGGCACTTACTGTGACTTCCAGGTGACCTGCTGGCTGGGGGCTGTGAGGCGGGCAGTAGGTTTACAGGGTGGCCCGGGCATAATCCCTGGGTCTGAGGCTGCTGGTCTGATTAGCAGACCTGGGCACCCGCAGTCCTAATGGGGCAGCTCGGGATGTGCCCTGGGACACCTGCCCTGCTAAGGGCAAGAAGAGGGCTCCCCTGAGGGGGTGTCCCTGCGGAGAGTGGAAACGTCCTTCTGCAGGGGAAGAAGAGCCTCTGAGCAGGGGGCCGGATGCACAGGCAAGACCAGCCTGAGCACGGAGGTTTTGGGAAGCCAGAAGTCATACAGTCGCCTGAGCAGCCTTGTTCCTACCATAATGGAGGGAAAAGGTGCCGAAAAGTCAGGCTAGGGTCAGACCCTGTGGTGGGTTATGAGTGACAGGAAAGGACTGGTCAGGCAGGCATGAGAGAAACCTGTGGGCCTCCCAGCCGGGGCTTCACGCCGGAGGGAAGAGCAGAGTTATAGACTTTGCCACTTATTAGCTGTGTGAGTTTGAGCAATATCACCCCACCTCTCTCTATATATATCTTCATTTGTAAAGTGACAGAGTGACAAGCTCGTGTCATCAGAAGGCTTAGTTTAGCTCTGATCCTTTTGTCCAGTCCTGCCAGTGCTTCCCTGCAAGGTTCTGCTGCGGCTGCTGTTACCCTGAGATGGGAGGGCGTAGAGGGACATTGTAGCACCCGAGGGCAGGAGGGGGGTGATTTAAAAATAGACATGTAACCGCCTGCAGCTGCAGACCTGCAGTCAGTTTTGTTGACGGTCGTGGAGAGGACTTTGGAGGCCTTCGCTTCATCATAAGACATGTTTTCCCTTGGGGACCGGATTTGACTTTGCAGATTAATGTTGAAAATTTGGGCTTCTGGCAAAGCTGTTTTCAGAAATGGGTATATAGCTAACATATATTATAAAATAAATTGCTTTTATTTAATATGTGGGAGTTTGCAGCAGTTGGAGCATTTCTGTTGGCCTGGTCTCCACGGAGGACATTAGGGTTCAGCAGAGCGTGCGGGAGGGCAGGTAGCCAGCCCTGCTGCTGTGGGGGGTTCTCCCCAGCACGGTGCTCTGCTGAGTTGACACTTCTCTGAGTTTGGTTGCCAATTGAGCAGACAGCAAATTAATGAGTTCTGGTGGGATTGTATAATGACAGGAAGAAAGAGGAAACCGTTGTTTTTCTGAACTAGAACACGCGTTTGGTTCTTGATTCAGTGTGTTCCATTACAGAATTGAGCTGTGTCTATTCTGGGACTTCATAGAAAAAATCTTTCAGACTAAAATTTAATAGTTATGTTTCATTTGGCGGGAGGGCTCGAGCCTGGAAGGCAGCCCCTCAGATCACTCTGAGGGACTGCTCCCAAGAGGCATGGGAGGAGCTAGGATAAATAGTAGCTTTACAACAAAGACCAGGTACTTGGAACAATAAAATATTGCTTGTTATCTAAAGAAAGCCAGATATCTCAAGTTCAATTATTTAGTGCTTTTCTATGTATGGGATGAAGCAAACATATGGGTCATTGAATTCATTTCTTTGGCAAGCACCTAGCTATCTAGGGCCAGTATCCTGTCCTTCCTTATTCTGAGTCCACTCAGAGGGCACCACTGTGAGTGGCTGTGAGGCTGGGCTGCAGGCATGTCCTCACTGGGGGTTGACAGCAGCCGCTGATGGCTTGGTTTCAGCATTTTTTGTTTACTGACATTGTTGTAGTACTTTCATTCACATTGTAGTATTTTCATTCACAGTGCTCCCTCTTTTTCCTAAATTCGACCAATATTTTGAGAGACATTTCATGACCAATTTTGTCCCACGGTGCTAGGATGGCTCAATCCTACTTCACGTGAAGAATTTTCTGAGCTGCCATTCAAGGTGTTAGGTTATTTATCAGGCCCTGTTGATACTAAAAGTTCTCTGGATCGCCTGTCTTACTAGTCTATTATGATCCAGGAAATGTTTACCCTTCGTTGCTAATTCCCATACCTAGAATCACAATATTACAATTATTTTATGCAGGGTTATAAATTTTATCTATTTCTTCAAGATGTTTAGCCATCATCAATCTTGTAGGCCTAGTTACACATTGGGAAATGTAACAGACAACAATTTTATAAAATAGACAGGATGTAAGCAATATAGCTAGTAACGTTAATGAAGTCACGAGTAAGAATTTAATAGTCGAAAAGCTATATTTTTGGGTTAAAAGTTTGCTTGTATTTCTGATTGAGTTTGAGTGATCTTATGAGAAATTTCATATTTATGGTCAGGGTCAGAGCAGGTATTAATTGGCCAGGTGAGGTCTCTCACCTTGTAAGATCAACAGTTGCCTAAACATAGCTATAATTTCTTTTTAAATAACGTTTCTGAGGGCTATCTAGTTTGAGTGTTGGAGTAAGGAAACCCACCAAGGTAACACAGAAGTACTACACATAGGTAATTTATCATAAACTTAACAATTGGAGTAGTTCATAATCAAAATTAGGAGTAATTGTCAAAGTAATTGTTATACAAGCTTGGTCTGGTGTCTTGGGTCAGCTGTCTAACTCAGATCTCATCTCCTTCTGATCCTGGCCTGGTAGCTTTTTCTCCATTTGGGCATTGTTTTAAGGTGAGCAGTGCTCTATAGGCCAGTGCACTGCAGGGGCTGTTTCTGATAGGAAATGAATCCGAAACTACGTTTCCTTCAGCTTTTGTGTGTATGGTCTAGTTAAGAGTACTTGATAAAAGTTCCTTCCATTCAGGTTGGACACAGTTGTTTAAGTAATGCCTGTTCCAGTGTGTATAATCCCCTGGCTGAAGGTCATGGGGCACTGGAAATTTACCCAAGGATAGATTACTGAGCTTCAGAAACAAACCTAGTGGACCCTTTTCACAATTCAGTTAAATTGTACAGCAATGTGACATAACAGCAAGGAATGATTTGGGAAGTGTCTTAGTAAATATAGACCTCGATTAACAGAACTAGAATTTAATATCCACCAAATTAAAGTCTTTTTTTCTCTCTAAAGTTACATTCATTTTTCTCAAATATAGCCAAATCAAGATTAATTTCTTTACAAGTTAAGTCTGATTATTTGATCATATAGGGTTTTTTAAATTGGCTGTGTTGGAAGTTTTAATACGGTGTCTCAGGGTAGAATGTTAATAAGATTTGCTAAGGCCAGGAAAGCCACGTTAAGGGCTTGTCATGGATTTCTGCCTCTTTTCTCTTTAAAATCCTTAAAATACCTTGAGATTCCTATATCTGTTAGGAGATGATCTTCTTCATTTGTTTGTTAGAGCCACTGGGGACCTAAGAGTTTTTAGTCCCTTGAGCGATCATATAGAGAGGAAATATAACTGTTTCAAGTCTGCTTACATAGGTAAAATTTATCAAATTTCTGTGATTCATAACTAGCTTAAGAGGAAGAGATTCTTTATGACTCAGAAACAGGTTGAAACCAGTAGCATTTCAAACGAAATAAAAAGTTATAACCATATTCATCAGTTTACTCAGTCCCACATAACTAATTCTTTTAATCAGAGTTTTCATTACACATTAAAAATTTCTTACCCTGTTTAGTTCAGTGCTATTGTTTGAAATTTATTAGAAATCAGTAAATCTCCATGAAGAGCAAGCATTTTCAAAATCATCAGAAGAAAACAATTAGCTGTCTATATATGACAAAAGATTTAAAAGCATGGTTAAACACTGTTACACAATAATCTATAAAGAAACCTGGTCGCTATACCCAGAATTATCACTGGTAACATTTCAGATATACCAGAATTTTAGGGATTCCATATAATTTCTACAATATCTATATTAATAATATTTTCTCATTCAATATAACCTTAGAAAATTTATGATTCATTTGACAATACCATGTTATTTAACATGGCAAATGAAACTTACTAGTTCAAAATCTCTCCTTGGGATGTTTCAGGGGCCTTCTGTAGCATCCCAAACTTAACTGGAGATTAACAGAACTTTCATTAGAAATTGATACATGGGGAGCTTTTAAAAACATTTCAGAACACTTGGTCAGATAAACATATAGGTCATTGTAAAGCAGTACTTATTCATTAACAAGAAAATACGTCAAAGGTAAAGGCAGAACAGATCAGCTAAGTGGTATAAGAAGTTTTACAATCTGTTACTGAAGGTGGACTAACATTTTAAGAAAATTTTTTCCTCTTAACAGAGAGAAAACCAAATCTATTCTTGTACCAGCTTACTTCTAAGATTCATTTACTTTGCCCAATTTGATTTTAAACTTAGCCAATTCTAACCATGTACAAAACTCTTTCCTCAGGTTTCCTCTTCCACAAGCCTTCCACAGATTTCTATACTCATATTAGTGTGTCCCTTATTTTCTCTTCCATTCAGAAGTAGCCAGCTTCAGGAGAAATTCACTATGTTTCATTAACAAAATATAATTCCATTCTTATATCTTCCTTTACACATTTATATTACTTTGATAGGATACTGAGATCATTCCCTTAGTAATAGAGACTATTTCAGGGTGGCACCAACCATTTATTAATATTTCTAAACACCTTTAGTTTCACTGAAAGAGGAAGTTAAATGTTAAGTAATTCATATTTCAATCTTATTTTATCTGAAAAGGACATAGCTATTTAATAAAATCCTATCATTTAATTTAATTTAGCACAAATCTAGAATTTAAAGATACCAAACATTTACAGATTATCTTAAGCATACATTTAAAAAATATATTTTAAAAATTTACCCAAGACTCTCATCTCATTTGCATTTAATTTACTTAAAATTTTACCAAACCACATTACAGTTATTTTTTTTTTGACAAATCTGCAACAGATATAACAGGATCTTATTTGACCTTCATTAAACCTAGGTACAGTAAAGGTATTATAGATAAGATGGATGATTTTAAAGATGTCTATATTTATTAGAACATACTTAAACTAAACAATATCAAATATTACCTTAATATTGAACATTTTCCATTTCACATGACGCTGAAAGTCAACTTGTTCAGTTTTTATTTCAAAAATACTTAATTTTTAAGCTCTTATTTTTTATGTCAATTGAGCAGAGCTCTTTGACTTTGATTTTTTTTTTTAGCAGTAGAAATATCTCACATCTATAATGTGTACACAGGCTTATAATCAGACAAAAGCTAGAGATCTTATAGCTAAACTTTAAAACTTACTTATAAGATAGGTATAATAATAGTTGGAGTAAGCTGAATTTGCTTGCTCAAATCACTAAAGCTTACTATTTATGAAATTGACAGTTAAGATTGCTTGACAATGTCTGAAGGACACGTCAGAATTCTGAGTTCTAGAATGCCAAAAATTTCTTGGCCCTAAGTTCTATTTCATTGAGCTAATTAATTAGGCTCAGTCCTAGGTCACTGTTTGCTGTATTTACATTTCTGATCAGCAAGACAAAGATATGCTCTTCCAGTTCCCCAGAAAACTGCTCTGTCACCCAGACCCAATTTTATGTCCTTAATTGGCATGTTTTTATCAATGAGAACAGCTGTAAACAAAGAATTCCATGTTTTAAAACTTTAAGGTTTACTTTATCATGTCTTTGAAAGCTTGCATAAGGCATTTAGCAAGGTCTCTTTTCCTTGAGTTATAAGTTAAACCCAGGGTAAACTTTTATTATATTTTTTATTAGCCACTGAATATTAGTTTTCAGTTTTACATTATATTGGACGGCTCATGTAACTCTACTGGTTTCCTTTACTTTGTTCAATTAATGTTTTCTGAGGGACAGATATGGGCCCAGCCTTATAATACCAAGAAGGGGAAGCGTTTTTCCATTGAAACATATCTATCCCACAACATAATTAAGCAAAAGATTTATATAAAGACCATTTAAATATACCAACTTTACAAAATTTATCTCAATTGTATTAAATCTTATACCTTTCATTTTTATATTTATTAGGTTTAATCAATAATTCTTATTTCTAGAAGGAATGCCAGAAGCCTTTTTTTGGGGGGGCATTGTATCTAATTTTATAGAACAGTCTCTAGGATGCCCAAATTTCAGCCAAAGAGCTTAGGCCATTTTCAATTTTTAATTTGATTAATTGGTCTGTTGTCCCAATCATTGTTCAAGTATTTCAGTCTATACATACATATATTTTAAACTGTGGTAAATAAAACGGACTTGTTTGAACTTTAATGTTGGGGGGCAGTAGGTGATCTCTTTGGCACCTTTTTTTTTTAACTTTACATAGTGTTGTATGAAAACCTTGTATCCAAATCCAAAAATATCCATTTTATTTACCTCATTCAAAATAAATATATAAAAATATTTATCCATTTGGGATAAGCCCTGATCTTTTTTTTCGACATTTTTACGATACATTTTCCAGTTATTCAAACTAATTAACATTAATTATTCAAAGTTTATATTAGCATCTCCAGAACCATTTATTGGAAAGGAAAAACACAAATGTAGCTTTTCAAACCAGTATTTTTTTTTTAACTAAGTTCTTAGGTTAAACATTAGATATACTTTTCTACCTTTAAACTTGATTTTAATAGGTACCAATAAAACAGATGTTTATAATGAGATCTCTTTCAACTTTCACAAATTTAAAAGTTTTTCCAAATTAAAGGATCCATCATTTGGCCATCAATTTATGTATATATATATAAATATTTATATATATATATAATATATATATGTGGTGATTTTAAAACAATAAGTTGAAGAGGCCCTTCCACATGAGAGTGGGGGCGTTGCCTAAATAAATTTCAAAGTTTTACTCTCCAAAAGCTAAAGGCCTTTGTGGTCCAGGCTGATGCAACAAAATTTAAGATGGTAAAATATCTGAATATTGGTACAAAGAATTGCTTAGAATCCAATTTATTTGAGTGGCCACCATATGTACAAAATACTTCTACCTTTTGTATGGCAGAGTCCAAGGTTCCCTTTAAAAAAAAGTACACATATATACACATACATACACACACTTAAAACACCTAGAGAAAGATAAAACATTTACATTTCAAGGACACAGGAAGAGAAATCCAAGTCACCCCTAAAGGGGATTTTGTTTTTATAATTTCAGAATTCCAAAAAATGTTTTTATCAGGCCTGGTTAGTTACTTTCAGAGTGAGTTTTTTTTTTCCTAATTCCCAATTAATGTTGTAAGTTTTGTACGTATATAAACCTGGCTGGGGTAACAGTTGGAGGCTGGCAATCTGTCATTTCTTTTTATTTCTTTTCTGTTTTTAATTTTTTTGAAAGTTCTATTCCCCATTGTAAGGTCGGGTTCTCAGAATAAATTTGCTAGTAATATTTCCCGCAGGAACAACTCTATGGCATGAAGTCTTTGCCTCTACCACTCCTGCAAGATTCTCTGTACCTGAGAAAGCTGTTTCCAGCCAGGAGGAGGGCCTCATTTTTGGAGTTGAAATGTTCCTCATAAGAGATTTACTTTTATCCTGAAAAATTAAATGGAGGTAACCAAATTGAGGAAAACATTATAACAGGCTCTTACTTAACCACTCAGTCCTGAACACAGTGTCTTTCAACTTGGACCCACTTGGGACGTCTCCACTGGGTGAGTATTTTCCTCATATGTTTCCACCAGCCCCACTTCAGACGTCTCCTCAAGGTGGGTTTTTCCCGTTATCATTCAACCAGGCCCCACCCAGTATGTCTCCACTGGGTGGGTAATTCACCCCAGTTTCTTTCAACTTGAGGGCCACGTACCTGGATACACCGCCAGAAAAAACTCAGGATCATCAGCCAGTATGTGAGATCCGAGAAACAGGAGAGAGACACCCAAATTCATCTGGACTCCCCGAGGAGGCTGATGGGCACAAAGGGCCACTGCTGGTACCAAGGCTCCGGTTACTCGGAGAGTTGAGGTGGAGAGAAGTCTGCTCTGGATCCCTTCATGGTGTCCACAACTGTTGACTGAAATACATGTGCAGCCTAAAAGTTAAGAGTTATGTTTTATTTGGTGGAAGGACTCGAGCCGGGATGACAGCCTGTCAGATCTCTCTGAGGGACTACTCCAAAGAGGTTGTGGAGGAGCTAGGATATATAGGAGCTTTACAACAAAGACCAGGTTGTTGGAACAATAAAAGATTGCTTGTTATCTAAGGAAAGCCAGGTATCTCATAGTCAAGACTTTAGTGCTTTTCTATGTATGGGAGGAAGCAAATATTTTGGACTCATTGAATTCATTCTTTAGACAAGCACCTAGCTATCTAGGGCAAGTATCCTGTCCTTTCTTATTCTGAGTCTGCTAAGTGGGCACCATTGTGTGTTGCTGTAGAGGCTGGGCTGCAGGCCTGTCCTCGCTGGGGGGTGGCGGCAGTCGCTAATGACTTGGTTTCAGCATTCTTTGTTTACTGACATGGTTGCAGTATTTTCATTCACATTGTGGTATTTTCGTTCACGGGCTGATTATGGATAATCTGAAAACTTGGAAAGCAACCGAGATGGAATTACTGCTGGTACCTTCTAATTTAGTAAGCTGTGTGCAAATATAAACTTGGAGGAAGCATACAAAACGATTTAGTGGTGTAGGGAAGGGTTTCTGCAAATTAAAGGAGAACGCAATGCAGAATTCCTTAAGTCCAACTTTCTTTTCTGTAGTGGTTTCTGGGAACAGTTTATGGTAATTAACCAACATTGACAAACGGTGGCACACATTGCATTTAAGAGCTGGCCGGCTGTAAACTTGTGTATTGGACAGGTAGATTTCATAGGCAAGTGGTCAGGTGGATGGGAGAGAGATGGAGCCAAGGCCTGGGCCCAGATTCCGGTTTAAATCGCCATTTCATCAACATAGGGCCTTGGACTAGAATGTAACCTCTCTTAACCTGTTGGTGAATATGTGAAATGGGCGCGATAATATTCGTTTCTTCCTGGGATTGTTGTAAATTCTAAAGAGTATTATAGCACACATGAAGCACTTAACACACTTGCACTAAGCAGTGTTCACTGTGTGCGGCCGCCACGCTTGGCGTGTGTCAGAGCCGTAAAGGCAGCATATGTCTATTGAGGACGGACTGGTAGCCCCTTGGCTAGGTTGTGAATTTGGTGATTTCCTTTAATCCTTGAAACTCTACGTGACATGGGCAGTTATTTTCATGGACAGATGATGAATCTCAGGGTAAAAAAGACTGTTATTTGCCCAAAGTCAGACCATAATTTTGGGTGCAGGGGCCTCGGTTCAGCATGGGCCCCTGGGCCTTCTGCCCTCTCCGTTCAGCACCAGAGCCAGATGTGGGTTCAGCTGTCTCCCAGCCCAGAATATCCGGCAGGCCACAAGACACACCTGGCCCTGTGCTGCTTGAGCAAAAACTCTGGAGGAGAGGCAGTTAGAAAATGGATAAACATAAAAACAGACGACTGCAAACTGCTATCAGCTCTGAGAAGGAAAGGATCACGTCTCCTCATGCAGAGCTGGGAGCTTTCCCGTCGGGGCTGCTCTGGGGGCGTTCATCTCAGCTATACAAGCTCTGCTGCTGCACCAAGGCAGGAAGGCAGGGCGCGTGTGGCCAGGTAGACAGGACCTTGTTAATCATAATCACTCCCCATTCAGCTGCAGCTGTCACGGGCAATTACCTAGTAAACAGATGTCGACCATAATCATCACGCACTTTCCTTGGTAGTTTTATTGGCCCCACCTTTGAGATGAGGTAATTGAACCTGGGGAGTTTGCTGCATGCCCGTGATTTCCTTGGAAATACCCCCACTGGTCTTTCCACCTAGACTGGTGTGGCTGTCATATCCCAGCCATGTGAATGGCATCGTGTAGCTTCACCCAAGCAGCCCAAATGACTGACATTGATTTTCTTAATTCGTAGAAAATGCTATGTCACAATAAGAGTAAAAGGTAGTAAGAAATTGTTTCAAAAACTAGAAAAAAATCCAATTCTTCCCCAGCTGGGGTAGCGTACCCTGTGTCACTCACCCTGCTCACTTCCTGGCATCTCCTCCCTGCCGACTCCGCATTCAGAAGCCACTCTTAGCCTTTGAAGAACATTTTGCCTTATGACACAGTTGACTACGACCTGCGACCTCTCTGTCCCTGGTTAACTCTCTCTTCAAAGCCATTTTAATTTTATGCAGGCTCCTCCACTCAGATGTAAGACTAGCCTGTTTAAATTTCTTGATGCAGCTCCTTAATGAAGATCTTGGGAAGGAAACCCAGCCAAAACCTGGGAGGTATGCACAAAGTGACTGCAAACCCAGTATTTTGTGAAAGTCAGAATCAGAGGTGTGGGTGATTCAGGAAAGGCTATTTTAAGGTGGAAAGGGGAAAGTGAAAGGACGCAGGGTGTGTGAGAAAGAAGCATCTCCATCCCAGCCAGCAAGGCACCTGCGTTCAGGATGGTGTGTGGAGAGTGCAGACTTCTCAAAAAGAAAGAAGTGGTGGGATGGGAGGGAGAACAGTTTGGTACTTTACTGGGGAGGGAAAAAGTGGGTTGAACATTTCCTGGTTGAAGAAAAGGATTGTGACATGTTATGCTTGTATTTTGGAGAGAAGCGTTTTGTGGGGACAGGCCAAGGAGAACACTCTCTGGCTGGGGTGTCAGCACAACAGAGAAACACAGAGAACCAGGCCGACCCCAAGTCCCCTGCTGGGGGAGAGGCTGCCCGCCAAATGGAGCCCTGTTGTCTGCTCCTGTCCCTTAGCTGGGGTCTCAGAGCTCCCTTCATAACCCAGTCCTTTTGATACAAGAAAAAAAACGTGGGGCATGAGAAGGGCTGTGTCCCAGGATTTGGTTTAGCCCCTGGGATGTGCCCCACCAGATTTTGTTCCTTTTCTTCATGCAGTAAAGTATTCAAGAGCAAGCCAGTGTTGAGTAAAGATAGATTTATTCAGAGAGATACATTGAAAGGCAGGAGAAACATCACGACGTGTGGGGGTTTGATGCTCAGATTAAAACTAGGTACACACTCCACAGACTTGAGTGTGGGCCTTCCCCAAAGAGGGAGCGAGAGGGATTCCCGTGAGGTTAAGCTGTGTTGCTGGCTTTCTTGGGCTTGGTGGTTTCATATGCTAATAAGTAGAAGGACCAGCCTTAGGGCAAGGGGCCGGGATTCCCAGCGAGTTACCCATTTCCCACCCTGTGACCTTTTGTGGCCAGCCTTGCAATTGCCTTGGTGCCTGGGGCCGGGTTATTCACAATGTTACTATTACAATGGGTGTTTAATGAAGCTCAAGCTCTGCTAGAAGTTAAATCTCTTCATCCTGAGCCTCAAGGCCTATTGGGGGTTGAATCCTTCACCATTTTGTTGTTAATTGCTGTGGCCTTCCTAGAATGTCTCTGCTCTGCCCCCTTCCATCCTGTCTCACTGTGATGACACAGAGAGAGCAAAGGCCGGGCCCTGCCTGTGCTCCTGCATTTAACAGCGGGAGGTGTAGGATGGGCTTATGATGACTCTGAGTGGTAAAAAGGATGTTTCAGATTTTCCCACGTGAGACATGGGGACCTGCCAGCAGCCACCGCACATTTATGTCACGGGCATTATCTCTTGTGTTGTTACGGAAACAACAGGCCAGCCAAGAAACAAGCACCACTCGGAGGGTGGGAGTACTGAGATTTACTATGCAGGCGGGCTCAGAGGGGCTTCTTTTCCGAAGCTCTGAGCACCTCCAAGACGTGCACATGAGGTTTTATAGGGTTAATTACAAGTATGGGGCTAATACCCAATAAGGCTCAAACAACAAAAAGCAAGGAATCAGTACACTGAAGCTTATCAATTTGGAACAGATCACGTTACTGTCAATTGTTGACCTTGGATTTACGAGTTAGCTTGTTAGCCCAGTAAACTGACACTAAACTTCAGATTTACGAGTTAGCCCAGCAAAACTTAGATGAGTAAACCGATACTTATCACACTTGGATATGTGACTTAGCTTGTTAGCCCAGCTGGGCTTTTCCTTCACTGTGTCACTTATCTTTTCTATTTTTCTTCTTTAAGTATTTAATCCAAATGTAATATCAAATTTTTTTGGAAAAGAATTTCTCTTTCTTTTCTTTGGGGCTATTTTGGGGTGGTAGGTAATTAGGTGTATTTATCTGTTAGTGGAGGCCCTGAGGCTTAAACCCAGGACCCCGTGCACGCTAAGCACACGCTCTACCACCTGCCCCATCATCATTTTCTTTCTGCTTTAGCTGCCAAGAATCTTACAGCTGAATTTCTAGTCGGCCTTTAACACTTGCCCTGACTTCATGGAATCCATTTTTATGACTTTATCTCCCCCTGGTATCATTTAAGTATTGAATCTCCATTTTCTCTTCACTCTCAGTTTTGCCTTTTTGTTGTTATGGTTGTTAAGCTGTGTTGAAAAAATTGATTAATTTCTCTTTTAGCAGGAGGCTCTAAGTAAACAAATATGTAAACAAACAGCACACTTAAATGGTTTTATACATTCTAAGCTGTTTAGTAGTTACTTAAAAATCGAATTGGATATTACAGTGATAACATTTTTAAATTAGTTTTTAATTTTTTTATAAAGATATAGCTGATTTAAAATATGATATAATTTTCAGGTGTACAATAGATGCTCCATTTATATTTACTGAAAAACTTTGGCTGTATTCCCTGTGTTGTATGATACATCCCTCTAGCATGTTTACATTTCATGTTGCAGTTTGTATAAGAAATTTGGGTAACGCAGAGTTTGGGACATGGATGTGTCTGACCCAGGTTCACGCAAACCCTGACTGTCAGAGCTCAGGCCTTCACTACTGTCTGCAGGGGAGCGAGTGGAGGCAGCTCTTGTCAGCGCTGGCACCACCCTCTGAGTGGCAGTGACAATACTGAGTGTGGACGTGCAAAGTGTTGTTCCAAACTTTACATGCATTTCTGCATTTAACAATTAAAGCCCTCCTGTGAGGAAGTGTTTTATGTTTTTAATGAATAATACATTTTATTTTGATATTGATAGAATTCAAACCTACGGAAAATTTACAGGAGTAGTACAATAAACGCTTAGATACTGTTCACCTTAAAGGGCACTATTTGGCCTTTTGTGTCTGGCTTATTTTAGTATAAAGTTTCAAGGTTTATCCATATTGCAGCCTGAATCAGTACTTTATTCTTTTTGTTTGATAATATCCTTCTTCTTTTTTTTTTTGTTTTTGGTCTATTTAAAAATGTTTTCATTAAAGTCTAGCCAGTTTATACTGTTGTGTCAGTTTCTTGTGTACAGCATAACATTTCAGTTAAATACTAACATTCGTGTATTCATTTTCATATTCTTTTTGAACATAAGTTACTATAAGATATTAAATATATTCTCCTGTGCTATACAGTGTAATCTTGCTGTTTATTCTATACATAATCAGTATCTACATATCTTGAACTCCCAATTTATTCCTTCCCACACCCTCTCCACTCTGGTAACCATAGTTTGGTTCCTGTGTCTCTGTGTCTGTTTCTGTTCTGTAGATAAGTTTATCTTTTTGTTTCTTTGGCTTTTTTTTTTTTAGATTCCACATGTGAGAGATCTCATATGGTAATTTTCTTTCTCTTTCTGTCTTATTTCACTTAGAATGACATTCTCCAGGTCCATTCATGTTGCTGCAAATGGCATTATTTTATTATTATTTTATGGGTGAATAGTAGTCTATTGCACAAATATACTGCAACCTCTTTATCCAGTCATCTGTCACTGGACATTTAGGTTGTATCCATGTCTTGCTATTTTAAACAGTGCTGCTGTGAACATTGGGCTGAAGGTGTCTTTTTGAATTACAGATCCTTTTGGATATATGCCCATGAGTGGGATTGCTGGGTTATATGGGAGGTCAATTTTTTGTCTTTTGAAGAACCTCTATACAGTTTTCCAAAATAGCTCCACCAAACTGCATTCCCACCACAGTGTAGGAGGGTTCCCAATTCTCCACAGCCTCTCCAGTATTTATTGTCTGTGAACGTCTGAATGATGGCTATTCTGACTGGTGAGAGTTGGTACTTGATTGCACTTTTGTTTTACATTTCTCTGATAATGATATTGAACAGTTTTTCATGTGCCTATTGGCCATTTTTATGTCTCATTGGAGAAATGTTTCTTTAGGACTTCTGCCCATTTTTGAATTGAATTGTTTGTTTTTCTTTCTTATTAAGTGTACAAGCTGTTTACATATTCTGGAAATTAAGCCCTTGTCAGTTTCATTTATTGCAACTATTTTCTCCCATTCCATAGGTTGTCTTTTAGTTTTGCTTACTGTTTCCTTAGCTGTGCAAAAGCTTGTAAGTTTAATTAGATCCCACTTGTATATTTTTGCTTGTATTTCTATTGCTTGAGTAGACTGCTCTAGGAAAACATTGCTGAGATATATGTCACATGTTTGCCTATGTTTTCTTCTAAGGGGTTTATAGTCTCTTGTCTACATGTTTAAGTCTTCATCCATTTTGAATTCATATTTGTGTATGCTGTGAGGGAGTAGTCTAACTTCATTGATTTACATGCAGCTGTTCAGTTTTCCCTACACCATTTGCTGAAGAGGCTGCCTTTATTCCATTGTATGTTCTCACCTCTGTCAAAGATTCAATGACCAAATGTTTGTTGGCCTATTCTTGATAATTTTGTTTATCCATTCATTGATGGATGGATATTGTTAGTAACTTTTGGCTACTCTGAATGATACTGCTATGAATATTGATGTGAAAGATTTTGCGAGTATATGTTTTCATTCTGTTGGCTGTACAGTTGGCCTGCCACATCTGTAGTTTCCTCTTCATGGATCGAGATGGCTGATTGTTAAGGGACTCGAACATCCTTGGATTATGGTATCCAGGGTGGGATGTTCCTGAAACCAACCCCCAGAGGATCCTGAGGGATGACTCTATATGTAGGAGTGGAATTGCTGAGCCATATGACTCTAAACTTTTGAGGAAACACCAGGCTTTTCCAAAGAAGCTGCAGCATTGCTTCTTTCCAACGGCTGCGTATTGAGGGTTCCCATTTCTCTGCCTCCTGACCGACACTTGTTATTGTCCATGATTTGATTATAACTATCCTAGTGAGTGTAAAATGAGACCTCATTTTGATTTAGATTTCGCTAGTGATGCTGAGCATCTTTTCATATGCTTATTGGCCAATTGTGTATCTATTTAAATCCTTGGCAAATTTAAAAATTGGGTCGATTTTCTTTGTATTGTTCAGTTGTAAGCGTTTGTTTATATCCCAGATACTAGCCTATTATTAGATATATGATTTGCAAAATTTTTCTCCTATTCTGCAGACTGTCGTTTCACTTTAATTTTTTTAAACAATAAAACAATTTCTTTATAGGGGAGGTAATTAGATTTATTCTTTTTTCTTATTTTTGGCAAGCACGCACTCTATCACTTGAGCTACCCCCTTCCTCTTTCATTTCACTTTCTTGATTATGTCCTTTGTATCAAATGGTTTTAATTTTGATGAAGTCAATTTTATCTGCTTTTTTTTTTAATCACTTGTGCCCTTGGTATTGCATCTAGGAAGCCATAGCCTATATTATGACCACAAAGATTTATACTATGTC
Source organism: Vicugna pacos (assembly GCF_048564905.1). Lineage (NCBI taxonomy): Eukaryota > Metazoa > Chordata > Mammalia > Artiodactyla > Camelidae > Vicugna > Vicugna pacos. The sequence goes on along the minus strand of NC_133013.1, from coordinate 133,133 downwards.
TTCTTTTAGAAAATTTATACATTTAGTTTTTACGTTTCTGTCTGTGATCCATTTTGAATTAACATTTATTTGTTATATAAAATACAGGGGTCCAGATTTCAGATTCATTCTTTTGCCTGCAGATACCCAGGTGTCTCTGCACCATGTGTTGAATAGACTATTCTTTCAATGGAGTGTTGTTGGAATATTTGTGGAAAACTGACTGTAAATGTAAGTTTTCCCCCTGGATTTTTTATTGTGTCTCATTGATTTATGCATCCAAACTTATGCCAGTACCATAATGACTTGAGTACTATAGATTTGTAGTAACCTTTGAGTGATTCCTCCAACTTTGCTCTTCTTTTTCAAGTTTGTTTTGGCTGACCTGGGCCACTTGCAATTCCATATGAATTTTGGAATCAGTTTTTCAATATTTGGAAAGAAGTCAGCTGGAATTTTGATAGAGATTCCATTAAATTTGTAGATCACTTTGGGGAATCTTAACATTTTTGACAATATTGTCTACCATTTCATGAACATGGGATGCCTTCCATATATGTAGATCTCTTCAATATTTTTTGGTGATACTTCAAAATTTTCAATGTACAAATCTTGTAAAATTTTGTTAAATGTATCTCTCATTTTATTTTTAATGCTGTTGTAAATGGAAAGGCTGAACTTCCTAAGGGTGGGACTATATAACAATTTATTTATTTCTAGGATTCCTACACAGCAAATACACTACATTTGTATTTGCTACATAAATCTATCCACAATTCTTCCCACCCCTGTGTTATAAGAAACCAAGACCTAGGTTAAGCTGCCTGAACACCTATGTGGACTTGAGAAATGAGACCCTTTGGTGGGGCTTTGTGCAGATGATACTGAGAGCTTATTCAGGATTGTTCATCTTAATTTCTTTTAAACAATCCTTTCAGTGTATTTAGTCAGATACATTAAGAACATGACCTTTTGTTGTGCGGAGGATCTAAGAGTAAAATTTTCAAATGATTTCTAGTGTGTGTGTTGTACTTGAAACCTAATTTACATAAATCTTTGAAGATTTATGTTTCAGGAGCTTTGAGGGAATAATACCTGTCTTTATTCAATAACTACAACTAAATGCTCAAGCAACATGTAAGAGTTTGAGCAAACTGCCCCCGCCCCGTAGTGCTGGGTGGCTGCAGCTGTAAATGGAGTCAGCGCTTACCTCTCCCAGTACGCTTGTGCTGATCTGCTCAAAGCGGTTTGCCCAACAGTTTGTTGGTGGTCTTTTGGACAAAGCCATAAAGCATTGATTGAAGGTTGCTGGAATGGAATCTATTCTTATTAATATTAAGTAAGCACATATTGGGTGCTTACTGTATGATGGAATTGTCCCGCAGCCTCACATGAAAATTATTTCTCTTAAAACCTCTCATATTTCCTTGTTATTCACACTTTACAGATAAGGAGACTGAGGATTAAGTCTTCTCTCTTTTGTGGGGAGCTCATTTTCAATGATGGGAAGTTGTAAGGAAAAAGATATTGATTCATCCTGAGAAAACATTTTTCTGAGAGTCAGCATTGAAGAGGGTGACCAGTGAAGAGGGTGATCATTGTTTGAGTGAGACGAGCCCCGGGTTGTACGGAATCAGCATCCCTGTCTGCACACGGCACATGTAGTGCTACATGGTGGGTGAGGTGGCACGGCTGCACAGGGGATGCGGATGCCGGGCCATTGGGTTGTGCTCAGGCCTGGTGGGGCATTCTCCTAAGGGCAGTGGACCGTCATTGACAGATTTTAAGTAGGGGAGTGGGGTGCTCTCGTAGATCACTTTTGTCTTGTAGAATGATTAGAAACATTTAGAAGGCTCGGTAGGAGATGATGTGATGAGTCAGAGTAGGGTGGCTGCGAGGTGTAGCAGTGTTCAGTTTTCAAGTGATTTTCAAGCCCAGGTTTGTGGCTCAGTAGCCGTGTCACTTTGGATGACGCACTCAAGGAAGTGAAACAATTTACCTAATCAATTGAAGCAGTGATGTACCGACTTCCCAGGACTGCTGTGGAAATCCAGTGAGATAACTTGTGCAGAGTGTGCAGCATGGTCCGCAGCACAGAGTCATTGCTGAGTGAGTGCCAGTGAGTACCTGGTAGGTCAGGTGTGGGTGGTGGGACTTAGTGACTGAGGATATCTGGGCCCTGAAGATGGGGTCCAGTCACATCTGTGAGTGATGGGCCTGAGCTGGGAGAGGCAGGGAGACCTTGCCCCCAGACCAGGGGCCCTGGGCAGGACGGCTATTGGAGGAGCACCGTGAAGTCAGCTCTTTGCAGGTGGAGTTGGAGGTGCTCTTGAGACATCTAAGTGCAGTGTCACGAGCTCACAGAGGAGGTCTTATCCCGGGCTGTGCATTTTCCTATAATCTCAATCCCTGAGGACGCCGAGGTATTGATCACTGAGCATGAAGTCATACTTGACAGGACAAGTGAATAGTAGTATCATCTCTGTCATCAAAGCTCACGTCTCTTTATTCATCACTCACTTTGCTAATTGGGTACTTACAGAGCTCACTTCATCGCCCTTCCCTGGGCTCAGGCTCCACAGAAAATAGCTGGTGAGTCTCCCTCTTTTCCAGAAGAAGAGACATTTAGCTGGTAGACTTCTATACCTTGCCAGACTTAGAATTTTAGTTTGTTGGTTTAATTCTATTTTCTGTTGGCCATCTCCTGACAGGAGAGACGTTTTACCTCATGGTCAGGTTTCAATTAGCTGTTACTGAGAATTGCTTATCTGATTCATAGTGTATGTATTCTATTAACTTTGTAGAGTACTTATCATTTTTCTGTCTTTGCCCTTTAATTTTGTTTGCCCCTTCAATTTTCTATCCTATTTGGGGCCTAATTTTATTTTTTAATTAAAAAATATCTGTTAGCAGTTAAGAAAACAAAAGGAAAGAAAAGATGCACATGATAGCTAAATTTAGAAAATATCTTGTATGTTTTCTGTCTCAGCGATGGAGGGTTCAAAAACTCGTGAAAACCTTCATTACATAAGTTCCTTAAAATGTAGATTAAGAAATAAAACCTTCCTTCTTCATCTTTCAAGCTGCAAGGCTAATTGTCAAGAAAGTGAGGGGACATCCTCAGAAGCCAAGACAAACCAGAAAGCAGGGATTCTGGGAGATACGTGAGCCTTAGAAGCCCTAGGGTGCCGGTTGGCTCCTGAACTGAGATTCAGTTGCCCTGGCAGAAGGGCAGGATTTGAGCCCGAGGCCTCTCACACTGGGTGTTGGATGGCTGTTCTTATGTAAGGCGAAGCACATCCTTAGGATCCTGCTTTACAAAAGGGTGAATTTGAAACAAAAGAAAAAATGTATTCCTCAAGGCAAGGAAATAAGGAAAGTCAATTTTTTTCAAAGAGGGGAAAAATAACATATATAAATTAAGGGTTTAGTTTAAAGCTGTTATGGCATGAGAGTGACCACAAACTCCTGGCAGAAAATCTTAGCTCCTCCCGGAAAGAGTTGTTGTGTTTTGAATAAATCAGTGGACAGCCATTCCGAAAAAGGCCTCCAGAGTCTTCTAGATCAAGATACTGGACCCAAATACCTCCCTTCCATGGTCTCACTTAAATAACCAGAAAGGTTTTAAAAGAAAGAAGCAATAATCATAGTTCTATTTATTGACATTTTTATATGCTAGGAATTCAGAGGTGACTATGGAGTTGTCTCTTCTTTTATGGACCTTAATTTCTATTTGACATAGTTGGGGAACTTGATGGAGGGTGTTGTTGGTCTGTTGCAATTAGCCAGGAGAGGAGATTAAGAAAGCAGTGAAGGGTGGGTGATATTTTTAGGTGAGGACAGTCCTGTTCAGTTGGCTTGTAATTGCAGGCTCGTTGAGTTGTCACTGGAGGGAGTTGATCTTATGGAAGATGGACTTAACTCAGGCTTCTTCAGAATGGACAAGTGAACCTGGAGAAAGACAGTCAAATCTGTGCAGACATTAAAGTCCACGTGAACGTGCTGTATCCCTGAGCCAAAGATAGGACATGTAGGCAGCACTTCTTGAGGACAGAGGAGTGGCTTTTAAGGTTTTCCAAGAATGAATCCCAGGGAACCATGATGGCCAGTTGTCAAACTGTGACTTTGCTCTTTGGATGGTGTACCCACCATGGGTATTGGCCTTTCATATGTTTTCATTTCTCTTTAATACATGTCAGGTGATGAGGACATGGGCATAAACATTTGATACCTTGTCGAGGTGAGTCTTGGTACCTGCCTAGATGCACGGGCACAGCTACTGCTGCGTCATACATCTTGCCGCCCATCGCGCTCCCAGGCTCCGTGATCACGGCAGAGTGGTTCCTTATTGAGCTATCCGTCTTCTCTGTGACATTGTAACCAAACAAAAGGCTGTAGCGTATTAGCTTGGTTTTGCTCTTTTCCATCCTTCTCTTCGAAAGATGATGACTGGTATTGGACCCAGTTACGTTTGCAGATGATTAACAAGTAGGGCTGTCAGTACAAACCTTGTAATCCCCACTGTGTGATCTAGAGAAGAAAGTTAAATTCTTTCCAAATTGTTTTGATGCACTTATGTGGGAAAATGATGTACGTTTGAATGTGTATTTACTCTCTGAATCATCATGGCTAGAGATGAATATTTGTAGACATGGAATGAGTTTTCTGTATTTGAACTGTATGGTCCCCTAAATTCTCCCCAGCTTTTTAAAGTCATCACTGGAGTGCTACCTCCAGAGTGCCCCAAAGTATCCACCACTGCCTGCTCTTCGGACACTGTGAGTTTCCAACTTGGAGAAGGCTGCTGGCTGGTGAGGCATTCTCTGGCACATCTCTGGTTGGCTGATGTGAGCTTACCACACAAGAATTGGCAGACAGTAACTAACCACGATCACGTCCATTTCTGGAACACTCATGGAGGATTTTACACCTATGCTAGTGGAATACGTTATTTCATTTAATTTTCCCAACAATCATAATTAGACTTTATCACCTGTATTAAAAAGGAAACTGTCAAAGCGACTGACGTGCAGACTTTGGACTGGAACACAGGTCTTTCTGATAACTGTCTCTGTTCCCTCCCCGGCCTATCCTTCCAAATGGCAAGGAGACTCTTCCTCAGTCTTGAGTTTCCCACTGATGTTACCACTCTCTTTGTTTCTGGAGAGGAAAACAAGTCTAAACTTCCTTTCCAGTTGGAAATGGAATGGAGAATTTGCGTTGGAAGCCGGGAAAGTCTGTCCTGTGATGAAGCGTTCCCCGAGCCACTTCCACTGGGAAGTCACGTCCCTGTCTGGGCCCCTTGCTCAGCCTGTTCACAGGTGACAGTGCAGATCTGCCAAGCAGTCCTCCCGGACAGGGCAGTGGGTTGGAAATGAGTTTGGGGATTTGGTTTCATTACATAGCTTCCTGAGGGTCTTCGCCTGGCACTTCGAGTGGGAGCATTCCCTGTCACACAGACTTGTGCTCTGGGCCCGTGCAGACCTGACGTGGCCTCAGCCTGAGGCTCAGGGCCCGTGGTGATGAGGAGCATTTTAGTCCATGGTCTGCCAGAGGCTCTGACACTTCTGGTCTGTGGGACTTTGTCCAGGATGATAATAATTCCTCCCCGAGTTTCAGATTTCCTTGCCTGTGAGCCAGGTTAGTAATAGTTTCTGAGATGATTGTAATGATTCAGTAACGGGTGCAGCATGTGCTGGCAGGTAGCTGGTGCTTAAGGAGAAGAAGTCGCAGTCACACTGTCAGCCTCTCACTGTGCGCTCTGTGCTTTGAGAGATTGTGTGTTTGGTGAAAGTCCCGCCCAAACCCTAGGGACTAGATGAAATGTTGTTCCTTTACTTTCCCTTCCTGTTCCTCTTTCCCTTCTTTGTGTCCCATGTTTAGGTAGCAGATTCCTCTATTTCAGGGAATAAGGGCATTTCTAGTAAAAGGACGGGCGGAACGTGGAGAGGTGGGGCCCGGAGGGAGTCTGGAACGTCTGCACAGCGCTGCTTCCCTGCGTTTCTGCATCCGGTCCCGTCAGTGCACGAAGTCAGCCTTCCTCTTCCTTCCTGTGTCATCGGGTCTCTGTTTTAAGGGAAAACCTTTTTTACGGGTCTTTTTTCACTGACATGTTTCGTTCAGATGCTTGTTGCTTTTCTCCCTGTGCTTCAGCGTTCCGAGGAGAGAATTCAGCAGTGCAGCCTCCTCTCCGAGCTCTATGAGTTGATCGGCTTCCACTGCAAGTCCGCCTTCTTCAAGCAGGAGGCCCCCGTGCGGCCCGCGGCCCCCGGCATCCCGGAGCCTGGCGGGAAGGCCTGCTACCGACTCCTCCTGCAGACGCTTCCTGGCTACAGTCTGTCTCTGGACCTGCAGGACTTCAGCAAAGGTGTTGGAACTAAAACATTGCATCAGTCCCATTAACCATGCCTGGTTTGGTCCCTGCTGTCCTGTCTCATCAGGGTGAATATTGATTCGTGTAGAAGAGGGCACAGCAGACTTTTTCTGTCAAGAGCTTGGGGGTAAATATTTCAGGGTCTGCAAACCTCCTGATCTCTGGTGCAGCTGCTCAGCTCTGCTGTTCAGACCCCAGAGCAGCCAGACAGTCCACACACCCACAGAGCTTTACTCACAGCGGTGACTGGGGCTGGATTGGGTGTATGAACTGCAGTTTGTCCCCACAGCCTCCTCACTATTGACACCTGCACCTGAGTGTGCATTTGTGATAATGGGTGAACCTACAATGACACGTCATCATCACCCAGAGCCCATAATTGACACTAGGATTTACACTTGGTGGTGTGCACTCTGTGGGTTTGGACAGATGTACAATGACATTTATCCACCATCACAGCATCATACAGAGTAGTCTGTCTTAGTGACCTTAAAATGCTCCGTGCTGCACCTCATTCATTGCTTCTTCCCCTCTAGCCTCTGACAGCCACTGATCTTTTAGTCTCTGTGGTTTTCCCTTTCCCAGAACACCATACAGTTGGAATCAGACAGTTGCAGAACTTTCCCAGATTGGCTTCTTTCACTTAGTAATATGCACTTAAGGTTCCTCCATGTCTTTCCATGCCTTGATAACTCATTTCATTTTAGCACCAAATAATAGTCCATTTTCTGTCTGGACCACAGTTTATCCATTCACCTACTGAAGAAGAGCTTAGTTGCTTCTGAGTTCTGGTGATTATGAATAAAGCTGCTATTAACATCTGTATGCAGATTTGTGTGTGGAAATAAGTTTCCATTTCGTTGAGTAAACACCGAGGAACACAGTTGCCGGATCATATGTTAGGAGTACGTTTAGTTTTGTAAAAAATTGCCAGACTGTCTTCCAAAGTATCTGGGCCATTTTACATTCCCACCAACAATGCATGAGTATTCCTGATGCTCCACATCCTCACCAGCATTTGGTGCTGTCAGTGTTCTGCGTTTTGGCAGTTCTGACAGGTGTGCAGTGGTACCACGCTGTTTCAGTTGGCATCCCCTTTATGACACATGCTGTGGAGCATCTTTCCATAGACTTCTTTGGCATCTAGATTTCTTCTTTGATGAGGTGTGTGTTCAGGCATTTTGCTCAGTTTTTAATCAAGTTATTTATCCTTCTTGTTGAGTTTAAAGAAATTTTGGTATATTCGGGATATCAGCCCTTTATCAGTGTGTCCCTGCCCTTCACCTGCAGCACCGGAGTTGTCCTTTGGGTCTCAGTGGAGTGTAAGCTCTTCAAAGAGTTTCCCTGTCTTCCCTCAGCCTAAATATTGTCCTTGTATTTTTCACTTTCATTGACTCATTTTGTTCTTTTTAAATAGCATTTCCCATAATTTGTAAGTACATTTAAAAAAAAGGGCAATGATTGAACACTGCCTCTCCCACCAGGTTGTGTGCCCTGTGAGAGCAGAGGCCCTGTCCCCATTCACCATTTCCCATGACAGCACATGGCACATTTCCATGTAAAAGTGTGTAACGTGGGGCCAAACCTGATGAGCAACTATGACGACATGTGTTGGCTACCATTTATTGAGTAGACTTTGTTTCTGATCTCAATTATTAAATCACATGAATAAAACTTGTTTGTTTTGAAAAATAAAACAACAAAGCACACCTCCATGTGATTGGTACATTCTACTTAGAATTCTGACCCAGGCAGGGATGTTCACCGTCATTTTGTGGAGGAGCTTGGGGAGGTAAAGTAAGAGAGAGAGATCAAATAAAGTAAAAATGATAACTATCAGTTGGCTTTATATTCACTAAGATATAAAAGTTACTTTAAACCCTATCTCAGCTGTTGTTCTGTTGTTTTAAACATTTATCATAGAATTAAATGGCAGCCCACTCACTAAACACTGAAAGGGAAATTGTGTGCTAAGGTCCTGAAAATAGTTTATGTCTATTTCTTGAAATGCACATTTTCCCTGCTGGTTACATAAAGTCGAGGCGGGAACAAAGCCTTTTGCTGTGTGTGTCTGCCGGCTTCACGGGCTGCTCACTGTCATTTTCATTTTCTTGTGTTGCAGTTTATGACGGTTTTCCATCAGATATATTTCTCAGCCTTTTCCTGAATGAAGGATTGAATTTTCCACAGGAAATCTTATGAAAGAGAGTGACAAGGCACATGGGTTTCCCAAAAAGGAATAGTTGATGTAATAAACTCTCACTATGGTGAACTTTTTAAATACAAGCCAGTTGAAAATTTTATCACTAGGTCATATGCCACAAATCTGTATTAAAAATAAAAAGATTCAAATTTTATAGAAGAATCGGTTTGAATCAAGTAGAAATTATGATTTGTACACTATTTGTTTTTAGGACTTATACTCAGTCTTATCATAATTGCCTGTGGTAGGAACTGGATCATTGTTTATTTATTTGAAAAAAATCCACTAGGTGCTATTTGCCCCATTCTTGTTGCGGCAGGGCTGAGGTTAGTTAAGTTGGGCCATTTAGGATTCTTAGCTAGGTTTTCCGGACATTGATTTCAGCCTCTTTATCTTTTTTACAATCGCATCTGTTGTGTCGGCCTTTGGTCTTTTGACAACGTGGAAATACTGCACGGATCTGCCTTTCCCTTTTTTCCTGTCTTTGTGGGAAAAGATTTCTGTAAGACGAACTACCAGGATATTAAGGATTTTGTGTGGGGTAAGTTTGGTCAGTTCTAAGGATTTCAATTTATTCGTATCAATACTTGGTATTCTGCTAATGACAGTAAAATTATAAACTAACTTTAGTATACATCAGTAAGTATAGTACAGTAAGCCCAACACCCAGATTAAGGAATTCACAAACTTTTCCATATTTCCTTTATTGAGACCTTTGTTCTTTTATTTGTCCTTTGTTGAAGTATTTGACAGCAAATCCAAGAAGACATGTCACTTTACCCTATGTACTCAAGTAGGCATGTCTGAAATATGAGGGCCTTTTCTTTGATCAGGTTTTTCCATTTGACCCATGTGCTCATTAAGTCCCAGCTGTATCAGGAATCTCACTAGGCATTAGGGATCCTTGGGGCAATGAGACAGTCCTGGCTCCCAAGGAAGTTAAGGGCTGATGGAAGAAACCAACACAGGAGATTGGGTGCCTCAATTAAGGTCCCTGCTGGATGACACCAATTGGAGAAAATTTGTGCACAATACAGTAGGACTCACAGAAGGGACTGTTCAGATTTGTAGGGCAGGCCGTGAGAGAGGCAGTCAGCAGGGCTACAAGAGGAGGAATCATTTGATCAGAATCTGAAATCCTTTCTGCCAACCTGTCTACCAAGCTCCCAGTGCCCATCACACACAATCCTGTGCTGTAACTGTTTTTGATTCCAGTTACCACATCTCCTTCAGGAAGGATTTTAAGGTCGAAAATATTTAAAATCCATAATTATTGCCAGAAGGGACATAGAACAAGGAACATAGAAACAACACAAATGTCCATCAGCACATGACTGGCTAAAGACGAGGTGATACATATATACAATGGAATAGTACTCAGCCATAAAAGATGCCATTTGCAGCAACATGGATGGACCTGAAGACTGTCATTCTAAGTGAAGTGGGGTGGAAAGAGAAAGAAAAATGCCACATGACTTCATTTATGGGGAATCTAAAATTAATAGCAATAATAATAAGACCACAAATGAACCAAATTTTATTTTGATTTCTTGAATATATGTAAGCACATCTGACTGTCCTTTGTGATTGGATTACCATATTCTGTTTATTATTCTTTTGTAGATGTCCTTATTCCTCTGGTAACTGTAATTTGAAAAATCTAAAGCTCTAATCTGTTCTTAGAAACAGTAATTAGTACATATATGTAAACTAAAAAATGCAGTATACTCTATACATGTATTTACATGCAATATGTGTATGTGAAGTTGAACTGTATTAATTCTACCTACTAAAACTGAAAAAGGAAAAAAATAAGAAATTTATTTTAAAAAGCACCCCTCTTTAGATATTAAAACGTTCATTTCTGAGATTCGGTGAAAGACAACATGGAAGTAGGTTTTTAAGATTTTCTCCTTGCGCCTCAGTGAGCAGCCTGGGCTGCACAGCTTGGCTGCCACAGTCACCCAGGACTTGCCAGCTTGCTCCTCACTTCTTGGGAGGAAGGTTAGCTGCTTCAGGAATATTTATGCTCTTAGAAGTTGCTGAAAACCCCACAGAACTTCTGTTTACGGAGTGTATCTGTCATTATACCCCATTTTAGAAGTTAGAACAGAAAATTTAAACCCAATAACTGACAAGCACACGCTGTCCCAGCATGTGGTCAAAGCAGTGCTGCCACGGTGGGGTTGTTTTGGTTCCAGAAAAAATGCACCATACACTCAAGAATGAGTGTGAACCCACAGATCTCATCTCATCAATGCTATGAAGAGGTGGGACCTAATGCCCCTAAAACAGTGCTGAAGTCTCCAGATGTCTCAGAACACACAGAGCCATGGGATCAAGAATCCAGTGTCTCGTGGATCATCAGCAGTGGGGACCGCGTCCTGGGTCAGGAGGAGCAGAAGTAGGGATAGCAGGCACACAGTCCTTTTGATAGCAAAGCTTTAAAGGTTTTGATCTGACTGAAAGTTTGGCAAAGATTTGCATTTAGACTAAAACATTTCCTCTCCTGGAGACGTTAGAAGGATAACACTGATTAATAGAGGATGATTGTAATGGATTAATTATGATACTGATGACATGGGCTGCAAACACTAACCCTGCACTCAGTGTAGACTAAGCCTTTTATGTACACAATTCATTAGGTCTCCACACCCCTGCAAGGTGGCATTAAGCACTCATACAACCATGAAACCAGTGACTATAAAACAGTCACAAGCCTTCCTCTCCAGCATGAGGTAGCAAAACCAGCAAGGATTTTCAATGACAAAAGCAAAAATCATATATTTTTGGGAAAGAAAGCAAATGAAACACTGAAGAACAATAAACCAAAAGAGCAGATGGAATGGAAAATTTTACTGAAGAAAGCAATGATTGATTCAATTAAAACAGGTAATGTCCCTGGTATAATTGAACCATGAATCCAAACTTTTGGGAAAGTGGGTTGTGAAATTACTGTCTCATTTAATATTGGAATTCCTAGTTGGACCAATTTGATATGCATCACTGGTGTGAGGTTAGATATTTAGACAAATAACAACATTCTTATTCTTTAAGTTAACAGGAAACATATCACAGGACTCCAGACTTAGGGAGAGAATGCAAACAACAACAATCATACTCCATCAAGTAAGGACACGTGTCCCTGCGTCACCAATGAGAATTTGCACAAAGAAAACACAGTTCTCCAATTGTGACAAATATGAGACTATGATCCATGAATTACGAGAACAAGCAACTGTTTAAATGCCATGGGCAAATTTTTTTTTATCATCTTGAAAACATCACTGATGTTCTAAGTAAGAAAAAGAATTGTTTTACTAACAAATCCAACTGACACAGGGGTTTTTCCAAGTGACAAGGTGATTCCAAAAAGTGCAGTAAAATGAGTAAATATGATCTGTGCAGTGACGGAGATGGTCTTAGACTGACCAGCATCACGATTCCCGGTTTTACACTTGCTATCTGCTCGTCACCTCTGACACAAGAACTCAACAAATGATTTTTTCCTTTAGAAAAAAAGATAAATAAAATAACTACAAGATGTGGTATGTAAAGCGGTGATGAAGTTGTCTAACCTTATAATGCAGCCAGTGTAATGTAGCACTTATTCGGGCACTAGAATTTTTAATTCATTATTTCTTTTATACCCTCGTTCTATCCTAAAGGAGTCACTTAAAGTTTTCTTCTTTATTCAACATATCTTGTGAGGGTTGTGATATACTCTGGTATGGCAGTTTTCAGAGATTTAAAATCGCCTCTGTGGTTGTGGTCTGGAAAGAGAAGGTTCCCTCACAGCTGCGACAGAGAAGGAATCCCCGGAGTCCGCCTCCGGGCAGCTTCCAAACCGCATCTGCTTGCACTTGGCACGGGACACCATCAGCAAGTTTAACTCTGACAAGGAGATTTCCCCGGGGCCTGGGAGGTGCTCTAACATTGTGAAGACACTTGTTTCCCAGTTAGGTAAGTCTTGGAAAAATAGTTTATTAGAAGTGACTCCCTTTGTATGTGCCTTTTGTCCTGAGAGGTTACTAATTAGCATAGGATATATAATACCCCATAATATAAGAATTTAGGTACCACATCTTTCCATCTACCTGTCTATTTGTTTATCATATTTATAGTTAGGTTACATTTTCTATGACGTTCACTTCTGGGCACCAGAAAAGAAAGGTTACAAAATATTTATTATAAATAGGGGGGACTGGGTCTAAGGGTTGAAAACCACTACTGCTAACAATAAAAACCATATAATAATTTTAATCTCAGTTGCATCAGACCTTCCAGAATTACTCCCTCAATTTCACTGTTAAAACAGTAATGGAATCTCTGTTCTTCCAAGACTCGGGCCTGATCGCCACCCATCCAGACATCTGTCTGTGGGTCCCTACTTGTCCTCGATGCCCCCAAACACACCTTACGGGGTGAACTTTCTTCAGTGCCCCTACTGTAGGGAAACCTGGAAGTCCCAGGCACTTGTCCAGGAGTCACATCAACCTGCAAAAATCAAAGTCATGTGACTGAAACGGGACAACCCAGGTTGTGTGATAGGGCTGAAAGCTCACCAAAAACAGGTTTGGGGGCCAAACCCAAGCCCACCGGCTCCTCACATGAAGAAGGACAGGGAGGCCCAATTAGCCACGAGACTGGGGGGCTTCATTACTCCATGAATAAAGGATTTGTGCCAGTTCCACCTTTAGACAGGGAACCCGAAAACCCAGACTTGGAAGCACCCCGTCCCCTCCCCTCTGAACAAATATTCTCTCAAGACACATAGTGAGAGATGGGAGCCCTGGTGAGCTCTGGAATAAGATGCAATATGAAAGACTGCTGGTACCATATGATGCGGAGCTCAGGCAGCCCCCAGGGCCACTAGCCCTTCTGGTACAACTGATGCCCAATCTTCCATCCACAACAGTTTCTTCAGGACACTTACACACACATAACCATCACACAAAAATGATTGCTTAGACATATTTTAAGAGAAATAACATTATGAGAATGCCAAATTCATGACAAGTCAGAGTCAAGACCCCAGAGTATTTACTGAATGAGATTTCACATGTGCTTCACAGAGAACTTTAAACCCTTAGGACACAGTCATGGAAAAATAGGCATTTTCTTTCTTTCCTCCAAGTTGGCTTTGCTGGAGAACTCCATAGACACAGGAAGACTCTGGATCCCACCTCTACTACTTACACAAAGGGCTCAACACGTGGAGAGGGATCAGCGCTGGTGCGACCGGCTCCAATGTGACCACTCCCGTGCCCAGCTCCCCAAGGAGCAGAGCTCCCACCAAAGGAGCAGAGACCCCCAGGAGCAGAGCTCCCCCCACGGACACTGCAGTGCCTACAAGAATCAGGAGTCTGATGTGTGAGCCTGGGGCGGGCAAGACAGGAAGCAAGCACCGCTCCCTCAAGCTCTGCAGATGATCTCTGTGTCATCTTGAATAAATACAGTCAGCATTAAAGATGTTTGACAAGAGGGTAAAAGGTAAGGCCTCCCCAAATCTCCACTCATTCCTTTAGTGGGAGTCCTGTTAGAACACATGGTGACAGACACTGGCATTACATGGGCACGTTGCCCTCAGGGCTGCAGGGGAGGCCACGGTGCTGCCTCTGCCCCACCTCCTTCCCTCATCCCCCAGAACTCACAGGGGCCACTGACACGTTTCTCTGACTTTCTCTCCTTGGTATTGCTGCTCTTCTAGCTTTTAAGAGCTCATAAACACCTCACCAGAAAATCTTTAACAATGAATCCAAATCAAATGAAATCAACCACAGATACACACTACCTTCATCATTACTTTTCATTTTAGGACGAAATTCTTGAAGACGACTCCCTGACCTGAAGGGATGGATGGAGGAGAAAAGAAAAGAAGACAAGTATTTTGGCCCAAAAAAAATGAGAGGTAACCAGATGGTGGCTAGTTTTCATCGCACTTCTCTGCCCGCCCCAATTTCACATGCCCCTCCCAACTCAATTCATCAGAACTCGACTGAAGGAGACGGCTGTGCAAATTTATTGGAAGCCAAAGAAATTGCTCCAGAAGCAGTCTCCCGATCCCAGCGAGAACACTGAAAACTGACCAGTGCCAGGATCTGAGTACTAAAACACACAGACCCAAACTCCACCCCCCTCCCTGGTGGGTGTACTTACAATGGGGGTGTCGCCACGCAATTTGTCATCATCCAACATATAAAAATGAAAGGGACACCAGTTTTCAACATCACAGTTCCTCTGAAACAACTGGTAGTCAATTAGCTTTTATCAGCAGCAAAAGTCGATTTTCTCCCCTGCACGTGGAGGTCAACACACAGAAGAGACTGATGATCCCCACTGCGAGTGTAGCTAAGTGTGTCTAAGCAAACTGGCTCCATCAGCCTCCTGATGAGCAGGGAAGTGTGTGAGCCGCGGGGCTCTGCAGACTAATGGCCAGGCAAGGAGGGCGCTTCCTTGCTTTGGGGAGAAAAACGCGGAAGCAACACTCGCTGGAAATAAATTCTAATTAAAATTTCAACTGCGGTTCCTGCAGCGTAACCCCCGCCAATAGATGAGGCTCCCTCTGTGCTGTCCAGTCATGTGAGGCAGGCTCATTATTATAACTGTGTGTTTGGTTTAGCAAGTGAATCATGTCTGTTTTCTGGAAATTACTTGAGGGTGGAAAACCTTCCAAACATGTTCATTTATTTGCTGTGGAATCTGTTTAATCTTCGTAAGAGCATTTACAATGACAACCTTCTTAAATACAATGACAACCTTCTTAAATAAGCATCTTTGCCCGAGAGACCTTTCCAGGCACATGCGCCGAAACCTAGGACAACCCAGAAGCAAAATCAAAACCGTTTCAGCTGCACAACACCACAGAATGTGTCCAGTTTGAGAATCAAGGATTTTTTTCTCCACACCCTTTTACTCTTCTGCCCAAATTAATCAGCCTCTGCTGCTCTTGTATACTGAGTATTGTATGACTCATCTTCTCTGCCTGTGAAATGGAAATGGGAGATACTTCTACCCAATAAAATGTCATAGAACTAACCAGCAAAATTATATATATTAAAAAAAAAGCCAGGGCTTTATGCTGTCCAGGGTTATGAATCATTTATTTAATGTGTCAATTGCTACAAGAATAAACTTTTCTAAATGTAAAACCTCCTCAGAAATCTTCAACTACTATTCAAGAAAAAATATCTCAGAAAATTTCTGAGAAGTATTTAAAGGAAAATCATTTTAACTGAATCATATTCTATGCACACTGAATACATTCTCTTTAGAGAACTCCTAGTTTTTTTTAAATGACCTATAAAAATACACCCAGTATTAATCAGTAAATCTTCATTCCTTATTTTTAAAATTCTTAAGACATGCTATTTTTCTTAAATCAAATGTGTAAGTATTCGCAAGCCAATGGACAATGGAATTACCTAAGAAGACATTATAAAGCAGCAAGAGCAACTAGCACTTTGCCAAACATCCTGCCTGAGAGCCACTCGGATCATCTCATTTTGACCTGACGGCTTGGAGGAGAGCTCCATCAGCCCATTTAACACATGAAGAAACTGAGGCTCTGGGTGGTCATGTTTCCTGTACTTGATGGAGCCGGGATCTAAACCCGGATCTTTGTCTATAGAGCCTGTGCCTTTACCAGATCACACTTATATTTCTCATACTTCAAATGCACTCAGTCCCTGAGGTAACACACCTTCCTTGCGTTTCTGAGAGTTTTAGGAAGTACTGAATTACGAGGACTAAGCAGACATTTTGTGTGGGCTAATTTTTTATTTTCTGATTTTCCTGAATCAGTTCAGGCTGAATTCATACTACTTACGAGGAGAAGTCCTGAGGCAGAGGAGAGAGGGGAAGATAAGCCAGTCATAAACAATTTCAAGAGATCCAATTCATCAAGGAAGCAAAGTATTAAATAAACCACTTCAGCAACACGCTTGTCAGTAAGCCTTGGTTTCTCTGTCTCAGCCTGAAGGAGGGTAAGCCCTCCAGCCCATCTGCCTTCCTGCCACCTACCGTGGATGATCTTGGCTCCCTCACCTGTGACACTTGTGTTCTCCAGGGAATCTTTGTAGAGATTAAACAATAAAAATATATGCAAAGGGGATAATTATTTGCTAGACAGCAGGCACAAAACAAAAAATAAAATTATTTTATTTCATGAAAATGGGAGGTAGATCTCCCAATTAAACATTCCTGATAGAATCCCAACAAGGACTTTAATTTACCTGCCAGAAATTGTAAAATAACCTTTCTTTTTTAAAGGTTGTATCCATTCTCCCTACTTTTTACCAATCCTGGCTGTTATCCTGAAAATCTATTCCCAGAACTTGGCATCCATCTCCCATATTTAAATCCTTAAAGTTTGAAATTATGATGAAGCTTGGGCACATAAAGATTCACACCATAATTCACAGAATAAACAAAGACCACAGGAACAGGGCCACCTCAAGACCCCATGTGCTCAGGACAGGCTCCAAACTTCATAAAATCTGATGCATGCTGTTTGAACAGAAAGAAAATTGAATGCTATCAAGGAGGCTGACACAGAGCACTGGCCAGCTCAAGAGACGACTCCTTCACCCCTCATCTGACTTAAGTCATCTAACAGTTATCAGCTGATCTCTAACTAAAAGTAAAACAGGGGTAGGGTTGGAAAGTAACATTTTTCCTACAATATATACATATTGTCAACTAAAAATTGGCACTTGTCATCTTCCTCTGATTTGATTAAATCATGAGCCACTGCAGCTGCTGACCTTCAACGCCCTCTGAAAGTAGTTCAGGGTGGAGATCAGGAATGGGGTGCTCTGTGCTCTGGGAAAATGGGCAGAAAAGCCTTCAGATAGTTAGACATTTTCAGGAAATTTTAAGAGCCCAAATTCTTTCATCTCCTCCTATTTAGAAAAGCACTAAAATCATTAACAGAGACACCTGCTCCTCGACTAGCAGCAGCCTCTGCCTTAACGTATACTTGACTGCACGTCCCCCTTCACTGAAATCTCATATACTGCTGAGCTCCCCCTCATCTTCAGAGCACTTCCTCCGAGCTCTCTGAGATGCTGACACCTGGGCTCTGGTTCTCATTTTGCCCCAGATAAAACAACCCACAACTCTCATGTTGTGTGGTTTATTGACAGTATCACAAAAATGAAGCTTACATACTTGAACTCATAGTAAACATTCATTATAAAACATTTCTTGACTTAAATTACTTTTTAAAAGTAAATAATTATTCCATTTCTTAAATATAGCATTTTTAAATATAAATTAACAGATATTTGTGAATCTTAGGAAAATATATTCTGGAAAAATTTTTAGCTAATTAATAAAAAAGCTATTGTGTGGAGTTATAGAAATTCAGAAGTGGAAAAGAATATTATTGTAACTCAAGTTCTTGTTTTAATTGCAGAGATCCTGAGGCCTCAGAAGACATATAAATTTGCCTGATTTTATACACTGTCCTTTAACAGAAAGCCTAGAACTAAGATCCTGGTCTTTGAGAAACCAAGACTTGCTCAGCTGGTGCAGGGTGAACTTTATGAAAATGGGTCATGAGAAAGAACCAGAATGTGGGGTCCTGGGTGAGGCAGCGGAGGAAAGGAGGGTCTCACCTGGTCGTGGGTGAGAACTAGGCTCCTGCAGTGCTGGTGTGATGGGCATCCCTCAAGTGCCTGAAAACTACTATTTAGCACACCTGCGACCGAAACGCACACGAGCTGTTTAACTAGAAGGCTGACCAGGAGGCTTTCTCAGTGACACAACAAGCTATTTTCACGTTAACTCTACAACTACAAGAAGAGAATGAATAGAAAGCTGATATTAATTATTAATAATTTACACCAAGAACCAAGGAATTTCCAGGAGAAATATAAAGACTTGTTGGAAGTTTCATTATGTGAACTTACTGCCAATTCAGTTGTCTTAAAAATTGTTCTATAAAATATATTGTCCTTAGATGCTCCAAATCACATTTGAAAGAAATAATGTTTCTTAAGGGTGTTTCTGGAATTTTCTTCTATTTTCTAACACCAAATCTCAGAGCTTTAAAGAATTGCAGGGTTGGAATTTGGTCCACTCTTCTCTAGGCAATTTATTGTTCCTTCAAAGAACAAGGGGGGAATCACATAGAAAAGCATTTGAGCATCAGGCTGCTTACATTTCCTCCGGAAGTCTTGGAAAATAATGTGGAAATGAACAGCAGGACAGAATCCTGGTTGGAGGGTCACTGGCTAGAAGGTGAGAACAAATGTGTTCTCCAACATGCTCTGGTAGCCACTAGTTTAAATGAACTGAGCATACACGCACCTCTACGTGAAAATCTCAACCGTTACCAATCGCTCAGTGCAGCCCGAAGCAATGAACGGACTGCAGAGGTCCCCGGCGGCTCATCGTGGTGTCTTACACCACGTGCAGGATGATCAGTTCCTCCCCGCCCACTCCCTCCCCTCCCCTCGAGGGAGATGGCTGGTCCACAGCTGAGCTTACCTCATAGCAAGCTGTCTCTCAGCCCTCTGTCTAAAGCAAGATAAAAGCAGGAAAGCTACCTGGGAATATACAGAACCATCCCAAAAGGGAACTGAAGCACCTTTCTTCCCTTCTTTCTGCTGCCTGGAATGTGGACCTGATGGTTGACCCTCAGGCAGTCACTTTGGGCCATCAGGTTGATGGGCTGAAGATAACAGGCATCTTGTTCTCTGACTCAGGGGCCATCATGCAAACCAGCCCTGGGCTACCGATTGCTTGACTTCTTTATGTAAGAAGGAAATACAATTTTAGCATGTTTTAGCCACTGCTGTTATCTGGGGAACTAAGTGTTGTACATTGCCATGGTAAGACCTAATAATAAAGTTAAATATTCACCAAAAACTATTTACCAAATAGTTAATAAATGATAAAGAGATCTTGATTTTTGTTTTAATGCTATGAAATGTAAATCGTTTCAGCATATGCCAATAAAACAAGACATTGTGGAGATAAAGCAAAACAGAATTTGTAGAACAGAGACCAAAAGCATCCTCCTCTCCAAGGCACAGAAGGACAGCCATGACTCTACGTGACAAGGCTGGAGTCACATGGGCTCCCTGTTTTCCTTGTCTTGGGTTGTGTTCTGTTTCCGACCTTGGGAAAATGGATAAGACTGCTGGTCAAATCATTTCAAGAACAGCTTCCATCGTGTAGAACCCATGTCTCTTCCTTTCCTCTGCCTCCTGGAATGTTCTGACACAATTAATCAGTCCAGCCTTCTAAACTGAGCAAATGGAGCTCAATCAATCTGCTTTTAGACACAGTTAAGAAATAGACATTAAAAAGCGTAACTAGGAAATCTTATCTTCCAGAGGTCATTGCACAGATGAAATAGGAGAATATCTGTGAATCACTCTGTAAACACTAAGTACAATACAAACAATAGTAGTACTGATTCTATGTCACATTCATCAAAAAAGGAAAACAGAACAGTTTTCTACCAGGAGAAGGTGCTTTGCAATTTTCTGTCACTTTAATTCTTTAAAAGTTTCTATAAAATTGATGTCTTTAGAAAAATCAATGCACATTAGGGACTAATTTTAATTCCTTCATCTCCCCCGGTTTAACACATATCAAGAATGTTACCATTTCTAGACATTTTACTTAGGAAAGCCTTTGATATACATGAGGCACAGAACACGGCAAATTGTCATTATCACTCAGGATAGGAAACCCATGTTTGATACCCGAACTTGAAGACATGAAGAAGATGCCTGACATGTCCCACTGACCTTTCAAGCTATTCTTTTTCAAACACTTGTTTCTTCTTGATCCAGAACAGACATGCATTTGTTGATGTGAGACTCTTTAAGTGAAAAGGTCAACCCATCATTACCACTTTAGAGACTGAAATCTTACCCTCCTCATCCATGTGGACATAGTATCCTTACTGATTCCTAACATGAAAAATGACCATCAATGACATCTCAGGATGCTCCAATGCAGAGGTTCTCTGCTGCAGTGAGGAGGAAAGAGCCGTGTGCTTCAAGATGCACTTACTGTCTGTAGCTCACTTGGTAAGACAATGCAACTTGTCTAAGCTAAAACTTAAAAGTGGACAATAGAGACAACGTCCATGGCAAAGGGCATTTGGAGGCTAATTCCTTAGCCCCACTTAATCGCTTCTCAAGAGCCATGGGCAATATCTTAAGAAAGGCAGCAACGTGGTACCCAAGTCATCAAAACCTGCACCTCCTACTAGTTGACAGTAAAGCAAGTGTCATCTGGCTCAACAGATCTCCCTGTGTCTCTACAGTGTACAGCTAAATTTTCTTTATTTTCTCGGTCGGGGAACACTCCATTTTTGAAAATCCCCCTCCGTGCAGTCAAAGTTCTTATTTCCCAATCACAATGCAGGCTTGAAGGGGGGATAACAGAGCTGACAAAACATTGATCACTATTTATTCCTTGATAAATTTTTGGCACATGGACTAAAAATCTTTGGGTCAGTTGGACATCAAGATTGTATCTAATTTACACAATTGTCAACTGTCATTTTACTACCAGCTCCTGAAACAGTCACGTGGTCACTAGGTATTTTTTCCTTCCCTTGACCCATGGATTTGATGATTACTAACCAGACACAATAGATTTTTGAAAAGAAATCTGTTTCACCTTTTGCTTTTAAACTAAATTTGTGTACCTGACCCTGACTTCACTCTAACATTCACAAAAAGCTATCCAAGAACACCCCCTTTTGACATCATCTGTAGATGTCTTGAATACACTGCTGAGCTGATTCTTCCAGATCATTAAAATATATATGTCCATTATGCTGTGGTCCTCTTCAATTTGTGGTGTTTTCAGTAATCATTACCTCTTTTAATAATTTATTACACATTTAGCATTTCTTTATCCAATACAGTTACATTAATATATAAGATTTCAAAAGAACTGGTTTCTCAAAATGATGATATTTAACATCTATGGCCTTTTCTTAATCAAGTAATTCTATAAGGCAGTCATGGACAGCAGTGAAAGTTGTGTGTGGTGATTGCTGCTTCAGAGTCTCCGGTCCTGCCCCATGATCTTGCATGTGTTTACGCATCCTTGTGAATGTCAACACATCAGTCTATTAGGAGCTGAAATTAAACTACCTGGATGCTAATTTTTCTTTTTAAAAACAATAAACTCAATTTCCCCTACAAATTCTTTATTGTTTCTCATACTGAGGCTCACCACTTTTCCTAATATATATGTTTGGTGGGGAGGGGGGCACAGCCTTGAAAGCCTGCAGACAGCACCAACTATATAAGGTTAACCAGAGGTGGCCATGGATGTTGTGTGACTTCAGCCACCGAGCACGAGCACCTGCTGTCCCTCCAACTGTTCTGCCTCCATTGCTGACATCCCTGAAGGTCACTGCCTCTTGTAAAATTCTACAACATTACAGTTCATATATTTTTAAAGGTATCAATTTGTGAAAGTCGTCTGTTGTTTGTGTAAAATGGGGGTGGGTACTTGCCATTGCTCGTTTCAGGCTAAACTAAGTCCAGAAGGACACACACACTCAGTTCTAAGTGCCCCCAAAGAAAAGTTTGAAAGGCTTCGGGACAGTGGTGACACTCAAACCTTTGGAATTTTGAGCTCTATGAAAGTATCACTTATTAAGAAATTAAGCATTATAATTCTAGACCAAGAGAAACAGAATCCCCCACAAGTTACTTACCAGAATTTTTTTAAAGAAACTATCTTCCCTAAAATCCAATGATAAATCAAATATCCATGGAAAGAATATAGAACAGTAATACCAAGCAACAATTTCTACACTTATGCTGATTAGCCATCAGCCCAAACCAAAGGACATAGAAATAAGACACTTGGAGATAAAGAGATGGAAGAGAGGTATTAAAAAACAAGAATATAAAAGAAGTAATGGCCCTATGGAAACCTGCCCACTTTTTTGAAATAATTACTTGGTTAAAGGAACTCACTCATGAGGATTGGAAATGCACCAAGAGGAAATCTAGCAGGGAAAAGAAGCAGAAGCAGGTCTCAGTTTTCTCCAAGGCTGATCCTAAATGAAAAAAATTTCCTTGGCTTCCACAATACACAACCTGCATTGATGTCTAAGCAGAAGAGTGAGGAGGAGAGAAAACCGAATGTGTGTGGAAGCCATCCTTCACCAACACTGCTGGAAACACAGAACTATGGTGTTGGGGCACTGCCCGACTGATATATATAACAGCAGGAATAAGCTCTAACTAGGTTTCTGAGTGATAAATGCTTTTAGCTTTAAATCTACTCAAGTAAACATACAGAGAAATCATGGTAAGTGCTTGAGGTGTAGCCTTGCTGTTTAGGTGAGATAAAGGAATGCTTCTATACTTGTTCCATTTTGGAAACACATGTGAGTGGAAGCCAACCTTCACCTATGTTTCTGAGAACCCAGAGTTTCTCGCCTCGGGGAATTACGGTACTTACATACATAAGTGAAGGCACAAGCTCCAGGCGGCTTTTCCTTTCCAAAGAGCTTTTACTTGAAACCAGCTTTTAGAATCATGCAGAGAAATCAGAGTTAGTGTTTCTATGTCACTCCACCTTTTATGCTGTATGAAAGAACTCCACACCACATGCCCAATTTTCAGATATGTATGAGTTTGGAAGCCGTCCTTCAACTAGCTAATTGGGAACCCACAGTTTCTGGGGTTGGGAAACTACACTACATACATATCTATGGGGATGCACTAGTACCAAAACGGTTGTTCACTGCAAACCGCGTTTACTTGCAACCGGCTCTGAAAAACATACTGAGAAATCAAAGTGTTCCAGTGTCACTTAACCTTCAATGCTGGATGAAAGAACGCCTCTCCACATGATAACTTCTGACATTTGAATGTGTGTTGGAGCTGTCCTTCACCTAAATTGTTGGAAACCCAGAGTTTCTGGTCTAGGGGATCTACGCTACTTACATATGTAACAGGAGGCAGTCGCTCCAACGCGGTTTTCCTAAGCAAACCGCTTTAACTTTGAAACCGGCGTTAGTAAACATGCTGAGAAATCAGAGAATGTGTTTCTACATGTCACTCTGCCTTTTATGCTGGATGAAAGAACGCCACTCCACATGCTCTATTTTCAGATCTGTATAAGTGTGGAGGCTGTCCTTCACCAAGCTTGTTGGGAACCCAGAATTTCTGGACTAGGGAAACAACGCTGCTTTCATATATATGCGGACAAACTAGCACCAACTCACATTTCCACTGCAAAATGTTTTTACTTGAAACGGATTTCAGAAACATGCTAAGAAATCAGAGTGAGTGTTTCAGTATGTCACTTAACCTTCAATGGTGGAAGAAGGAAAGCCTCCCAACATGCTCACTTCTGACATCTAAACATGAGTTGGAGCCATTCTTCACATAACTTCTTTGAAAACAAGGGTTTCTGGTCTAGGGGAACTTCACTGCTTACATATCTAAGCAGAGGCTCTCGCTCGAAAGTGGTTTTCCACAGCAAATCGCTCTTCCTTAGAAACTGGCATTAGGAAACCTGCTGAGAATTCAGAGTGACTATTTCTGTATGTCACTTAACCTTCAATGCTGGATGAAAGAATGCCTCTCCACAAGATCACTTCTGACATTTGAATTTGTGTTGGAGACGTCCTTCTCCTAACATGTTGGAAAACCAGAGTTTCTGGAATACGGGAACTACCCAATTTACACATCAAAGCGCAGGAACTCGATTCAAAGCAGTTTACCAAAGCAAAGTGATTTTTCTTTGAAACCAGCATTTCACAGTAAACATAAAAGGCAGAGTGAGATGTACAAACACGTTCTCTGATTTCTCAATATGTTTCTTAAACCTGGTTTCAAGTAAAAGTGGTTTGCAGTGAAAAACTGAGTTCGTGCTAGTACGTCCCCATATATATGAAAGCAGCAAAGTTTTCCTTGGACTGAAAATCTGGGTTTCCAACAAGCTAGGTGAAAGGCGACTTCCACACTTCTACATTCCTGAAAATTGAGCATGTGGAGAGGCGTCCTTTCATCCAGAACAAAAGGCAGAGGGACTTCCAGACACACATTCTCTGATTTCTGAGCATGTTTCTTACACCGGTTTCAATGTAAAAGCGGTTTGATCTGGAAAAAGAAGTTGGAACGAGTGCCCCCCCCTTACATATGTAAGTAGCTTAGGTCCCCTATACAAGAAAATCTGGGGTTCCAACAAGTAAGGTGAAGGACGGCTCCAAGAGAAATTCAGATGTCAAAAGTGAGCTTGTGGAGAGGTTTCTTTCATCCAGCCTTGAAGGTTAAGTTACATACAGAAACAAGTACTCTGATTTCTCAGCATGTTTCTCAAAGCTGGTTTCAAGTAAAAGCAGTTTGCAGTGAAAAATCGAGTTCGTGCTAGTACATACACATATATTGGAAAGTGCAGTTTACCTTGGACTGAAACACTGGGTTTCCAAAAATCTAGGTGAAGAACGGCTTTCACACTCATACAGATCTGATAAGTGAGCATGTTGAGAGGCGTTCCTTCATGCAGCATAAAAGGCAGAGATATTCTAGACACAAATTCTCTGATTTCTAAGCATGTTTCCTAACGCCTTTTTCAATGTTAAACCAGTTTGCTGTGGAAAACCACTTTAGAACGAGTGCCTCCCCTTACATATGTAAGAAGCGTAGTGCCCCTATACAAGAAACTTTGGTTTTCCAACTAGTTAGGTGAAGGACAGCTCCAACACAAATGCAGATGTGAGAAGTGAGCTTGTGAAGAGACGTTCTTTTATCCAGCATTAAAAGTTACGTGACATACATAAACATTTACTCCGATTTCTCAGCATGCTTCTCAAGGCCGGTTTCAACTAAAAGCCGTTTGCAGTGTAAAACCGAGGTCATGCTTGTTCGTCCCTATATATATGAAAGTAGCTTAGTTTACCTTAACTGAAACTCAGGGTTTCCAACAACCTAGGTGAAGTATGGCTTCGAAAATCATACAGCTCTGAAAATTGAGCATGTGGAGATACGTTCTTTCATGCAGCATAAAATGCAGAGGTATTCTTCACACACACCCTCTGACTTCTCAGCAGGTTTCCTACCACCGTTTTCAATGTAAAACCGATTTGCTGTGGAAAACCAAGTTGGAGCAAGTGCCTCCCGTTAGATATGTAAGCAGCTTAATTCCTCTATACCAGAAACTATGCGTTTCCAACAAGTTATTTGAAGAACAGCTTCAAAACACATTTAGATATCCGACGTGAACTTATGGAGTGGCATTCCTTCATCCAGCATTGAAGGTTAAGGGACATACAGAAACAGTTACTCTGATTTCTCAGCATGGTTGTCATAGCCGCTTTCAAGTAAAGGCAGTTTGCAGTGTAAAATCGAGTTCGTACTAGTACGTCCCGATATATATGGAAACAGCGTAGTTTATATTGGGCTGAAACTATGGGTTTCCAACAAGCTAGTTGAATTACGGCTTCCACACTCATACAGTTATGAAAATTGAGCATGTTCAGAGGAGTTCCTTCATGCAGCATAAAATGCAGAGGTAATATAGACACACACTCTCTAAAATTTCAACATGTTTCCTAATGCCGTTTTCAATGTAAATGCGATTTAGTGTGAAAAACACGTTGGAGCAAGTTCCTCCCCTTAGATATGTAACTAGTGCAGTTCCCCTATAACAGAAACTCTGGTTTTCCAACAAGTTAGGTGAAGGAAGTCTCCAAAACAAATTCAGATGTCAGAAGTAAGCCTGTGGAGAGGCGTTTTTTCATCCAGCATTGAAGGTTAAGTGATATACAGAAACAAATTCTCTGAGTTGTCAGCATGTTTCTCAAAGCCGGTTTCAAATAAAAGTGGTTTGCAGTGTAAAACCAAGTCCGTGCTAGTAACCCCCTATATATATGAAAGAAGCGTAGTTTCCATTGGACTGAAACTCTGGGTTTCCAACAAGGTAGGTAAAGGATGGCTTCAACACTCATTCAGTTCTGAGTATTGAGATTGTGGAGAGACATTCATTTGTCTAGCATAAAGGTAATGGTTTCCAGTAGAAACACCTACACTGGATTCTCAGTATGTTTCCTAGTGCTGGTTTGAAGTTCATGCAGTTTTCATTGTAAATCCGAGTTGGAAGTAGTACCTCCACATTTCTACAAATGTAGTGAATTTACCCACTCATAAAAATCTGTGTTCCCAACAAGATAGCTGACAGAAGACTTTCACACACACTTAACTCTCAGAATTGTGCAAGTGGAGAGATGTTCGTTCATCTAGCATGAAGGGAATGGGTTGCAGTAGAAACACTTGTTCTGGATTCTCAGTATGTTTTCCTAGGGCCGGTTGGAGATTCATGCACTTCACACTGAAAAACAGAGTTGGAGCTTGAACCTCCCAAAATATATTAATTTCACACAGTTTCGCACAGAAAAGAAACTGTGTGTTCCCAAAAAACTATGTGATTGACATATTTCATACTCATTTAAATGCCAGAATTGAGAATGTGAAGAGACGTTCGATCATCTAGCATTAAGGGAATGGGTTGTAGAAACATGTACTCGGGTTTCTCAGTATGTTTTCAACTGCCAGTTTGAAGTTAAAGCAGTTTTCACTGTAAAACCGAGTTGGAACTACTACCGCCCCAAATATAAATAAATAGTGTTGTTTCCAACTAAAAAGAAACATAGTGTTCCTAACAAGCTATGTGAATGACGGCTTTCACACACATTTATTTCTCAGATCTAAGCATGTGGAGAGAAGTTCGTTCATCTAGTATAAAGTTAGTGGGTTGCAGTAGAAACACTTACTCTGGTTTTACAGTATGCTTCCTAGCTTCGGTTTGAAATTCATGCAGTATTCCCTTTAATACCGTGTTGGAGCAAGAATGTCCCCATATATATGTATGTACTGTTTTTCCAACTGAACAGAAATTTTATGTTCTCAAGAAGATAGGTGAAAGACCACTTTGATGTACACTGATCTCTCAAAATTGAGCCTGAGGAGAGGCGATCGACCATCAAATATAATGGGAATGTTTTGCAGTTGAAACACTTATTCTCTTTTCTCAGTATGTTTCGTAATGCTGGCTAGAAGTTCATGCAGATTTCATTTTAAAGTAAAGTTGGAGATAGCACCAACCCTTATAAAAGTATATAGCGTTTATTCAAACTGAAAAGAAACTTACTGTTCCCAACAAGAAACCTGAAAAACGGCTTTCACACAAACACTTACCTTTTAGAACTGAGATTGTGGACAGACATTCGTTCATTTAGCATAAAAGAGATGGTTTGCAGTAGGAACATTTACTCAGCGTTCTAAATCGGTATTTTAGAGTCAGTTTGTAGTTCATGCAGTTTTCACAGTAAAACGGTATTGGAGATAGAATCTCGACATATATATAAATGCAGTGTATATACCACAGAAAAGAAAATGTGTTCCCAAGAAGCAGGTGCAGGATGGTTTCACTCAAATTATCTTTCTGAGCTAGTCATGTAGTGAGATGTACGTTCATCTAGCACAAAGGGAACGGGTTGCATAAGAAATACTGACTCATAATACTAAGTCTGCTTCCAAGTGCCGATCAGAAATTCATGCAGTTATCGACATAAAATATTTTTGGAATTAGAATTTAACAATATATAAGAATGTAGTGTAGTTTCCCAAAGAAAACAATCTCTAATGTTTAAACAAGATAAGTGAATAGAAAATATTACATACAAACACATAAAATTGAGCATGAGGAGGGATGTTCGTTCATCTAGCACAAAGGGAACTGGTTGCATGAGAAACACTTACTATGATTTCTCAGAATGTTTCCTACTGCCGGTTTGAAGATCCTGTAGTTTTCAATCTAAAATCGAGTTGGAGATTGTACCTCACCATATATATGTATGCAGTGGATTTACAACTGAAAAGAAACTTTGTGGACCTTTCAAGATAGGTGAAGGACGGCTTTCACACACAATTATCTCTCAGAAATGAGCATGTGGAGAGACGTTCGTTCATCCAGCACAAAGGGAACAGGTTGCAGGAGAAACAGTTAACCTGGTTTCTCAGTCTGTTTCCTAGTGCCGGTTTGAAGTGCCGGCCTTTTTCACTGTGAAACCTAGTTGGAGCTTGTATCTCCCCATATATATGTATGGAGTGGAGTTTGCAACTGGAAAGAAACTTTGTGTTCCCTTCAAACTAGGTGAAGGACTGCTTTCACACACACTTATCTCTCAGAACTGAGCATGTGGAGAGACGTTCGTTCATCGAGCACAAAGGGAACGGGTTGCAGGAGAAACGCTTACTCTGGTTTCTCAGTCTGTTTCTTAGTGTTGGTTTTATGATTCTACCGTTTTCAATGTAAAACCAGGTTGGAAATTGTACCTCCCCATATATATGTACGGAGTGGAGTGTGCAGCTGAAAATAATCTTGTTGTTCCCTTCAAGTTAGGTGAAGGACGGCTTTCACACACACTTATCTCTCAGAACTGAGGTTGTGGAGAGACGTTCGTTCATCCAGCACAAAGGAACGGGTTGCAGGAGAAACACTTACTCTGGATTCTCAGTCTGTTTCCTAGTGCCGGTTTGAAGTTCCTGTGGTTTGCACTGTAAAACCGAGTTGGAGCTTGTTCCTACCCATATATATGTATGGAGTGGAGTTTGCAACTGAAAAGAAACTTTGTGTACCCTTCAAACTAGGTGAAGGACGGCTTTCACACACACTTATCTCTCAGAAGTGAGCATGTGGAGAGAGTTTCGTTCATCCCGCACAAAGGGAACGGGTTGCAGGAGAAACACTCACTCTGTTTTCTCAGTCGGCTTCCTAGTGCCGGTTTCAAGTGCCTGCCGTTTTCACTATGAAACCTAGTTGGAGCTTGTACCTCCCCATATATATTTAAGGAGTGGTGTTTGCAACTGAAAAAAACTTTGTGTTTCCTTCAAGCTAGGTGAAGGACGGCGTCACACACACTTTTGTCTCAGAACTGAGCATGTGGAGAGACGCTCGTTCATCCAGCACAAAGGGAACTGGTTGCAGGAGAAACACTTACTCTGGTTTCTTAGTCTGTTTCCTAGTGCCGGTTTGAAGTGCCTGCCGTTTTCACTGTAAAACCTTGTTGGAGCTTGTACCTACCCATATATATTTATCGAGAGGAGTTTGCAACTGAAAATAAACTATGTGATTTCTTCAAGTTAAGTGGAGGATGGCTTTCACACACATTTCTCTCTCAGAACTGAGCATGTGGAGAGACGCTCGTTCATCCAGCACAAAGGGAACGGGTTGCAGGAGAAACACTTACTCTTGATTCTCAGTCTGTTTCGTAGTGCCGGTTTGAAGTGCCTGCCTTTTTCACTGTAGAACACGGTTGGAGATTGTACCTCCCCATATATATATATGGAGAGGAGTTTGCAAGTGGAAAGAAAGTTTGTGTTTCCTTCAAGCTTGGTGAAGTCCGGCTTTCACACACACTTATTTCTCAGAACTGAGCATGTGGAGAGACGTTCGTTCATCCAGCACAAACGGAACGGTTTGCAGGAGAAACCCTTTCTCTGGTTTCTCAGTCTGTTTCCTAGTGCCGGTTTGAAGTGCCTGCCGTTTTCACTGTAAACCGAGTTGGAGCTTAGACCTCCCCTTATATATGTATGGAGTGGAGTTTGCAACTGAAAAGAAACTTTGTATTCCCTTCAAGCTAGGTGAAGGACGGCTATCACACACACTTATCTCTCAGAACTGAGCATGTGGAGAGACCTTCTTTCATGCAGCACAAAGGGAACGGGTTGCAGGAGAAACCCTTTCTCTGGTTTCTCAGTCTGTTTCCTAGTGCCGGTTTGAAGTGCCTGCCGTTTTCACTGTAAAACCGAGTTGGAGCTTGTACCTCCCCATATATATCTATGGAGTGGAGTTTGCAACTGAAAAGAAACTTTGTGTTCCCTTCAAGCTAGGTGAAGGACGGCTTTCAAACACACTTATCTCTCAGAACTGAGCATGTGGAGAGACGTTCGTTCATCCATTAGAAAGGGAACGGGTTGCAGGAGAAACCCTTACTCTGGTTTGCCAGTCTGTTTCCTAGTGCCGGTTTGAAGTGCCTGCCGTTTTCACTGTAAAACCGAGTTGGAGCTTGTACCTCCCCATATATATGTATGGAGTGGAGTTTGCAACTGAAAAGAAACTTTGTGTTCCCTTCAAGCTAGGTGAAGGACAGCTTTCACACACAATTATCTCTCAGAACTGAGCATGTGGAGAGACGTTCGTTCATCCAGCACAAAGGGAACGGGTTGCAGGAGAAACCCATACTCTGGTTTCTCAGTCTGTTTCCTAGTGCCGGTTTGAAGTGCCTACCGTTTTCAGTGTAAAACCGAGTTGGAGCTTGTACCTCCCCATATATATGTATGGAGTGCAGTTTGCAACTGAAAAGAAACTATGTGTTCGTTTCAAGCAAGGTGAAGGACGGCTTTCACACACACTTATCTCTCAGAACTGAGCATGTGGAGAGACGTTCGTTCATCCAGCACCAAGGGAACGGGATGCAGGAGAAACCGTTACTCTGGTTTCTCAGTCTCTTTCCTAGTGCCGGTTTGAAGTGCCTGCCGTTTTCACTGTAAATCCGAGTTGCAACTTGTACCTCCCCATATATATGTATGGAGTGGAGTTTGCAACTGAAAAAAAAATTTGGGTTCCCTTCAAGCTAGGTGAAAGACGGCTTTCACACACACTTATCTCTCAGAACTGAGCATGTGGAGAGACGTTCGTTCATCCAGCACAAAGGGAACGGGTTGCAGGAGAAACCCTTACTCTGGTTTCTCAGTCTGTTTCCTAGTGCCGGTTTGAAGTGCCTGCCGTTTTCACTGTAAAACCGAGTTGGGGCTTGGACCTCCCCATATATATGTATGGAGAGGGGTTTGCAAGTGGAAAGAAACTTTGTGTTTCCTTCAAGCTTGGTGAAGTCCGGCTTTCACACACCCATATTTCTCAGAACTGAGCATGTGGAGAGACGTTCGTTCATCCAGCACAAAGGGAACGGGTTTCAGCAGAAACACTTACTCTAGATTCGCAGTCTGTTTCATAGTGCCGGTTTGAAGTGATTGCCTTTTTCACTGTAAAACCCGGTTGAAGCTTGTATCTCCCCATATATATGTATGGAGAGGAGTTTGCAAGTGAAAAGAAAGTTTGTGTTTCCTTCAATCTTGGTGAAGGACGGCTTCACACACACTTATCTCTCAGAACTGAGCATGTGGAGAGACGTTCGTTCATCCAGCACAAAGGGAAAGGGTTGCAGGAGAAACTCTTTGGTTTCTCAGGCTGTTTCCTAGTGCCGGTTTGAAGTGCCTGCCGTTTTCAGTGTAAATCCGAGTTGCAGCTTGGAACTCCTCTTATATATGTATGGAGTGGAATTTGAAACTGAAATAAACTATGTGTTCCCTTCAAGCTAGGTGAAGGACGGCTTTCACACACACTTATCTCTCAGAACTGAGCATGTGGAGAGACGTTCGTTCATCCAGCACAAAGGGAACGGGTTGCAGGAGAAACCCTTACTCTGGTTTCTCAGTCTGTTTCCTAGTGCCGGTTTGAAGTGCCTGCCGTTTTCACTGTAAAACCGAGATGGAGCTTGGACCTCCCCATGTATATGTATGGAGTGGAGTTTGCAATGAAAAGAAACTTTGTGTTCCCTTAAAGCTAGGTGAAGGACGGCTTTCACACACACTTATCTCTCAGAACTGAGCATGTGGAGAGACGTTCGTTCATCCAGCACAAAGGGAACGGGTTGCAGGAGAAACCCTTACTCTGGTTTCTCAGTCTGTTTCCTAGTGCCGGTTTAAAGTGCCTGATTTTTCACTGTAAAACCTTGTTGGACCTTGTACCTCCCCATGTATATGTATGGAGTGGAGTTTGCAACTGAAAATAAACTATGTGTTTACTTCAAGTTAGGTGAAGGACGCCTTTCACACACACTTATCTCTCAGAACTGAGCATGTGGAGAGACGTTCGTTCATCCAGTACAAAGGGAACGGGTTGCAGGAGAAACCCTTACTCTGGTTTCTCAGTCTGTTTCCTAGTGCCGGTTTGAAGTGCCTGTCGTTTTCACTGTAAAATCGAGTTGGAGCATGAACCTCCCCAAATATATGTATGGAGTGGAGTTTGCAACTGAAAAGAAACTTATGTTCCCTTCAAGCTAGGTGAAGGACGGCTTTCACACACACTTATCTCTCAGAACTGAGCATGTGGAGAGACGTTCGTTCATCCAGCACAAAGGGAACGGGTGGCAGGAGAAACGCTTACTCTGGTTTCTCAGTCTGTTTCCTAGTGCCGGTTTGAAGTGCCTGCCTTTTTCACTGTAAAACCTTGTCGGAACTTGTACCTCCCCACATATATGTATGGAGTGGAGTTTGCAACTGAAAAGAAACTTTGTGTTCCCTTCAAGCTAGGTGAAGGACGGCTTTCACACACACTTATCTCTCAGAACTGAGCATGTGGAGAGACGTTCTTTCATCCAGCACAAAGGGAACGGGTTGCAGGAGAAACACTTACTCTGGTTTCTCAGCCTGTTTCCTTGTGCCGATTTGCAGTGTCTGCCGTTTTCACGGTAAAACCGAGATGGAGCTTGTACCTCCCCATATATATGTATGAAGTGGAGTTTGCAACTGAAAAGAAACTTTTGTTCCCTTCAAGCTAGGTGAAGGACGGCTTTCACACACACTTAACTCTCAGAACTGAGCATGTGGAGAGACGTTCGTTCATCCAGCACAGTACGAATGTTTGCAGGACAAACATTTACTCTGCATTCTCAGTCTGTTTCCTAGTGCCGGTTTGAAGTGCCTGCCGTTTTAACTGTAAAACCGAGTTGGAGCTTGTACCTCCCCATACATATGTATGGATTGAAATATGCAACTGAAAAAAACTATGTGTTCCCTTCAAGCTAGGTGAAGGACGGCTTTCACACACACTTATCTCTCAGAAGTGAGCATGTGGAGAGAGTTTCGTTCATCCCGCACAAAGGGAACGGGTTGCAGGAGAAACACTCACTCTGTTTTCTCAGTCGGCTTCCTAGTGCCGGTTTCAAGTGCCTGCCGTTTTCACTATGAAACCTAGTTGGAGCTTGTACCTCCCCATATATATTTAAGGAGTGGTGTTTGCAACTGAAAAAAACTTTGTGTTTCCTTCAAGCTAGGTGAAGGACGGCGTCACACACACTTTTGTCTCAGAACTGAGCATGTGGTGAGACGCTCGTTCATCCAGCACAAAGGGAACTGGTTGCAGGAGAAACACTTACTCTGGTTTCTTAGTCTGTTTCCTAGTGCCGGTTTGAAGTGCCTGCCGTTTTCACTGTAAAACCTTGTTGGAGCTTGTACCTACCCATATATATTTATCGAGAGGAGTTTGCAACTGAAAATAAACTATGAGATTTCTTCAAGTTAAGTGGAGGATGGCTTTCACACACATTTCTCTCTCAGAACTGAGCATGTGGAGAGACGCTCGTTCATCCAGCACAAAGGGAACGGGTTGCAGGAGAAACACTTACTCTTGATTCTCAGTCTGTTTCGTAGTGCCGGTTTGAAGTGCCTGCCTTTTTCACTGTAGAACACGGTTGGAGATTGTACCTCCCCATATATATATATGGAGAGGAGTTTGCAAGTGGAAAGAAAGTTTGTGTTTCCTTCAAGCTTGGTGAAGTCCGGCTTTCACACACACTTATTTCTCAGAACTGAGCATGTGGAGAGACGTTCGTTCATACAGCACAAACGGAACGGTTTGCAGGAGAAACCCTTACTCTGGTTTCTCAGTCTGTTTCCTAGTGCCGGTTTGAAGTGCCTGCCGTTTTCACTGTAAACCGAGTTGGAGCTTAGACCTCCCCATATATATGTATGGAGTGGAGTTTGCAACTGAAAAGAAACTTTGTATTCCCTTCAAGCTAGGTGAAGGACGGCTATCACACACACTTATCTCTCAGAACTGAGCATGTGGAGAGACCTTCTTTCATGCAGCACAAAGGGAACGGGTTGCAGGAGAAACCCTTTCTCTGGTTTCTCAGTCTGTTTCCTAGTGCCGGTTTGAAGTGCCTGCCGTTTTCACTGTAAAACCGAGTTGGAGCTTGTACCTCCCCATATATATCTATGGAGTGGAGTTTGCAACTGAAAAGAAACTTTGTGTTCCCTTCAAGCTAGGTGAAGGACGGCTTTCAAACACACTTATCTCTCAGAACTGAGCATGTGGAGAGACGTTC
The DNA here is from genome assembly GCF_048564905.1 of Vicugna pacos. Taxonomy (NCBI): domain Eukaryota; kingdom Metazoa; phylum Chordata; class Mammalia; order Artiodactyla; family Camelidae; genus Vicugna; species Vicugna pacos. The sequence continues at coordinate 98,405 of NC_133013.1, read as the reverse complement.
GTTCATCCATTAGAAAGGGAACGGGTTGCAGGAGAAACCCTTACTCTGGTTTGCCAGTCTGTTTCCTAGTGCCGGTTTGAAGTGCCTGCCGTTTTCACTGTAAAACCGAGTTGGAGCTTGTACCTCCCCATATATATGTATGGAGTGGAGTTTGCAACTGAAAAGAAACTTTGTGTTCCCTTCAAGCTAGGTGAAGGACGGCTTTCACACACAATTATCTCTCAGAACTGAGCATGTGGAGAGACGTTCGTTCATCCAGCACAAAGGGAACGGGTTGCAGGAGAAACCCATACTCTGGTTTCTCAGTCTGTTTCCTAGTGCCGGTTTGAAGTGCCTACCGTTTTCAGTGTAAAACCGAGTTGGAGCTTGTACCTCCCCATATTTATGTATGGAGTGCAGTTTGCAACTGAAAAGAAACTATGTGTTCGTTTCAAGCAAGGTGAAGGACGGCTTTCACACACACTTATCTCTCAGAACTGAGCATGTGGAGAGACGTTCGTTCATCCAGCACCAAGGGAACGGGATGCAGGAGAAACCGTTACTCTGGTTTCTCAGTCTGTTTCCTAGTGCCGGTTTGAAGTGCCTGCCGTTTTCACTGTAAATCCGAGTTGCAACTTGTACCTCCCCATATATATGTATGGAGTGGAGTTTGCAACTGAAAAAATAATTTGTGTTCCCTTCAAGCTAGGTGAAAGACGGCTTTCACACACACTTATCTCTCAGAACTGAGCATGTGGAGAGACGTTCGTTCATCCAGCACAAAGGGAACGGGTTGCAGGAGAAACCCTTACTCTGGTTTCTCAGTCTGTTTCCTAGTGCCGGTTTGAAGTGCCTGCCGTTTTCACTGTAAAACCGAGTTGGGGCTTGGACCTCCCCATATATATGTATGGAGTGGAGTTTGCAACTGAAAAGAAACTTTGTGTTCCCTTCAAGCTAGGTGAAGGACGGCTTTCACACACACTTATCTCTCAGAACTGAGCATGTGGAGAGACGTTCGTTCATCCAGCACAAAGGGAACGGGTTGCAGGAGAAACCCTTACTCTGGTTTCTCAGTCTGTTTCCTAGTGCCGGTTTGAAGTGCCTGCTCTTTTCACTGTAAATCCGAGTTACAGATTGTACCTCCCCATATATATGTATGGAGTGGAGTTTGCAACTCAAAAGAAACTTTGTGTTCCCTTCAAGCTAGGTGAAAGACGGCTTTCACACACACTTATCTCTCAGAACTGAGCATGTGGAGAGACGTTCGTTCATCCAGCACAAAGGGAACGGGTTGCAGGAGAAACCCTTACTCTGGTTTCTCAGTCTGTTTCCTAGTGCCGGTTTGAAGTGCCTGCCGTTTTCACTGTAAAACCGATTTGGAGCTTGTACCTCCCCATATGTATGTATGGAGTGGAGTTTGCAACTGAAAAGAAACTTTGTGTTCCCTTCAAGCTAGTTGAAGGTCGGCTTTCACACACACTTATCTCTCAGAACTGAGCATGTGGAGAGACGTTCGTTCATCCAGCACAAAGGGAACGGGTTGCAGGAGAAACCCTTACTCTGGTTTCTCAGTCTGTTTCCTAGTGCCGGTTTGAAGTGCCTGCCGTTTTCACTGTAAAACCGAGTTGGGGATTGGACCTCCCCATATATATGTATGGAGTGGAGTTTGCAACTGAAAAGAAACTTTGTGTTCCCTTCAAGCTAGGTGAAAGACGGCTTTCACACACACTTATCTCTCAGAACTGAGCATGTGGAGAGACGTTCGTTCATCCAGCACAAAGGGAACGGGTTGCAGGAGAAACCCTTACTCTGGTTTCTCAGTCTGTTTTCTAGTGCCGGTTTGAAGTGCCTGCCGTTTTCACTGTAAAACCGAGTTGGAGCTTGTACCTCCCCATATATATGTATGGAGTGGAGTTTGCAACTGAAAAGAAACTTTGTGTTCCCTTCAAGCTAGGTGAAGGACGGCTTTCACACACAATTATCTCTCAGAACTGAGCATGTGGAGAGACGTTCGTTCATCCAGCACAAAGGGAACGGGTTGCAGGAGAAACCCTTACTCTGGTTTGCCAGTCTGTTTCCTAGTGCCGGTTTGAAGTGCCTGCCGTTTTCACTGTAAAACCGAGTTGGAGCTTGCACCTCCCCATATATATGTATGGAGTGGAGTTTGCAACTGAAAAGAAACTTTGTGTTCCCTTCAACCTAGGTGAAAGACGGCTTTCACACACACTTATCTCTCAGAACTGAGCATGTGCAGAGACGTTCGTTCATCCAGCACAAAGGGAACTGTTTGAGGGGGAAACCCTTACTCTGGTTTCCCAGTCATTTTCCTAGTGCCGGTTTGAAGTGCCTGCCGTTTTCACTGTAAAACCGAGTTGGAGCTTGTACCTCCCCATATATATGTATGGAGTGGAGTTTGCAACTGAAAAGAAACTTTGTGTTCCCTTCAAGCTAGGTGAAGGACGGCTTTCAAACACACTTATCTCTCAGAACTGAGCATGTGGAGAGACGTTCGTTCATCCAGCACAAAGGGAACGGGTTGCAGGAGAAACCCTTACTCTGGTTTCTCAGTCTGTTTCCTAGTGCCGGTTTGAAGTGCCTGCCGTTTTCACTGTAAAACCGAGTTGGAGCTTGTACCTCCCCATATATATGTATGGAGTGGAGTTTGCAACTGAAAAGAAACTTTGTGTTCCCTTCAAGCTAGGTGAAAGACGGCTTTCACACACACTTATCTCTCAGAACTGAGCATGTGGAGAGACGTTCGTTCATCCAGCACAAAGGGAACGGGTTGCAGGAGAAACCCTTACTCTGGTTTCTCAGTCTGTTTCCTAGTGCCGGTTTGAAGTGCCTGCCGTTTTCACTGTAAAACCGAGATGGAGCTTGGACCTCCCCATATATATGTATGGAGTGGAGTTTGCAACTGAAAAGAAACTTTGTGTTCCCTTCAAGCTAGGTGAAGGACGGCTTTCACACACAATTATCTCTCAGAACTGAGCATGTGGAGAGACGTTCGTTCATCTAGCACAAAGGGAACGGGTTGCAGGAGAAACCCTTACTCTGGTTTCTCAGTGTGTTTCCTAGTGCCGGTTTGAAGTGCCTGCCGTTTTCACTGTAAAACCGAGTTGGAGCTTGTACCTCCCCATATATATGTATGGAGTGGAGTTTGCAACTGAAAAGAAACTTTGTGTTCCCTTCAAGCTAGGTGAAGGACGGCTTTCAAACACACTTATCTCTCAGAACTGAGCATGTGGAGAGACGTTCGTTCATCCAGCACAAAGGGAACGGGTTGCAGGTGAAACCCTTACTCTGGTTTCCCAGTCTGTTTCCTAGTGCTGGTTTGAAGTGCCTGCCTTTTTCACTGTAAAACCGAGTTGGAGCTTGTACCTACCCATATATTTGTATGGAGTGGAGTTTGCAAATGAAAAGAAACTTTGTGTTCCCTTCACGCTAGGTGAAGGACGGCTTTCACACACACTTATCTCTCAGAACTGAGCATGTGGAAAGACGTTCGTTCATCCAGCACATAGGGAACGGGTTGCAGGAGAAACCCTTACTCTGGTTTCTCAGTCTGTTTCCTAGTGCCGGTTTGAAGTGCCTGCCGTTTTCACTGTAAAACCGAGTTGGAGCTTGTACCTCCCCTTATATATGTATGGAGTGGAGTTTGCAACTGAAAAGAAACTTTGTGTTCCCTTCAAGCTAGGTGAAGGGCGGCTTTCACACACACTTATCTCTCAGAACTGAGCATGTGGAGAGACGTTCGTTCATCCAGCACAAAGGGAACGGGTTGCAGGAGAAACCCTTACTCTGGTTTCTCAGTCTGTTTCCTAGTGCCGGTTTGATGTTCCTGCCGTTTTCACTGTAAAACCGAGTTGGAGCTTGTTCCTCCCCATATATGTGTATGGATTGGAGTTTGCAACTGAAAAGAAACTTTGTGTTCCATTCAAGCTAGGTGAAAGACGGCTTTCACACACACTTATCTCTCAGAACTGAGCATGTGGGAGACGTTCGTTCATCCAGCACAAAGGGAACGGGTTGCAGGAGAAACCCTTACTCTGGTTTCTCAGTCTGTTTCCTAGTGCCGGTTTGAAGTGCCTGCCGTTTTCAGTGTAAAACCGAGTTGGAGCTTGTACCTCCCCATATATATGTATGGAGTGGAGTTTGCAACTGAAAAGAAACTTTGTGTTCCCTTCAAGCTAGGTGAAGGACGGCTTTCACACACACTTATCTCTCAGAACTGAGCATGTGGAGAGACGTTCGTTCATCCAGCACAAAGGGAACGGGTTGCAGGAGAAACCCTTACTCTGGTTTCTCAGTCTGTTTCCTAGTGCCGGTTCGAAGTGCCTGCCGTTTTCAGTGTAAAACCGAGTTGGAGCTTGTACCTCCCCATATATATGTATGGAGTGGAGTTTGCAACTGAAAAGAAAATTTGTGTTCCCTTCAAGCTAGGTGAAGGACGGCTTTCACACACAATTATCTCTCAGAACTGAGCATGTGGAGAGACGTTCGTTCATCCAGCACAAAGGGAACGGGTTGCAGGAGAAACCCTTACTCTGGTTTCTCAGTCTGTTTCCTAGTGCCGGTTTGAAGTGCCTGCCATTTTCACTGTAAAACCGAGTTGGAGCTTGTACCTCCCCATATATATGTATGGAGTGGAGTTTGCAACTGAAAAGAAACTTTGTGTTCCCTTCAAGCTAGTTGAAGGTCGGCTTTCACACACACTTATCTCTCAGAACTGAGCATGTGGAGAGACGTTCGTTCATCCAGCACAAAGGGAACGGGTTGCAGGAGAAACCCTTACTCTGGTTTCTCAGTTTGTTTCCTAGTGCCGGTTTGAAGTGCCTGCCGTTTTCACTGTAAAACCGAGTTGGGGCTTGGACCTCCCCATATATATGTATGGAGTGGAGTTTGCAACTGAAAAGAAACTTTGTGTTCCCTTCAAGCTAGGTGAAAGACGGCTTTCACACACACTTATCTCTCAGAACTGAGCATGTGGAGAGACGTTCGTTCATCCAGCACAAAGGGAACGGGTTGCAGGAGAAACCCTTACTCTGGTTTCTCAGTCTGTTTTCTAGTGCCGGTTTGAAGTGCCTGCCGTTTTCACTGTAAAACCGAGTTGGAGCTTGTACCTCCCCATATATATGTATGGAGTGGTGTTTGCAACTGAAAAGAAACTTTGTGTTCCCTTCAAGCTAGGTGAAAGACGGCTTTCACACACACTTATCTCTCAGAACTGAGCATGTGGAGAGACGTTCGTTCATCCAGCACAAAGGGAACGGGTTGCAGGAGAAACCCTTACTCTGGTTTCTCAGTCTGTTTCCTAGTGCCGGTTTGAAGTGCCTGCCGTTTTCACTGTAAAACCGAGTTGGAGCTTGTACCTCCCCATATATATGTATGGAGTGGAGTTTGCAACTGAAAAGAAACTTTGTGTTCTCTTCAAGCTAGGTGAAGGACGGCTTTCAAACACACTTATCTCTCAGAACTGAGCATGGGCAGAGACGTTTGTTCATCCAGCACAAAGGGAACGGGTTGCAGGAGAAACCCTTACTCTGGTTTCTCAGTCTGTTTCCTAGTGCCGGTTTGAAGTGCCTGCCATTTTCACTGTAAAACCGAGTTGGAGCTTGTACCTCCCCATATATATGTATGGAGTGGAGTTTGCAACTGAAAAGAAACTTTGTGTTCCCTTCAAGCTAGGTGAAGGACGGCTTTCAAACACACTTATCTCTCAGAACTGAGCATGTGGAGAGACGTTCGTTCAACCAGCACAAAGGGAACGGGTTGCAGGTGAAACCCTTACTCTGGTTTCCCAGTCTGTTTCCTAGTGCCGGTTTGAAGTGCCTGCCTTTTTCACTGTAAAACCGAGTTGAAGCTTGTACCTCCCCATATATATGTATGGAGTGGAGTTTGCAACTGAAAGAAACTTTGTGTTCCCTTCAAGCTAGCTGAAAGACGGCTTTCACACACACTTATCTCTCAGAACTGAGCATGTGGAGAGACGTTCGTTCATCCAGCACAAAGGGAACGGGTTGCAGGAGAAACCCTTACTCTGGTTTCTCAGGCTGTTTCCTAGTGCCGGTTTGAAGTGCCTGCCATTTTCACTGTAAAACCGAGTTGGAGCTTGTACCTCCCCATATATATGTATGGAGTGGAGTTTGCAACTGAAAAGAAACTTTGTGTTCCCTTCAAGCTAGGTGAAGGACGGCTTTCAAACACACTTATCTCTCAGAACTGAGCATGGGCAGAGACGTTCGTTCATCCAGCACAAAGCGAACGGGTTGCAGGAGAAACCCTTACTCTGGTTTCCCAGTCTGTTTCCTAGTGCCGGTTTGAAGTGCCTGCCGTTTTCACTGTAAAACCGAGTTGGAGCTTGTACCTCCCCATATATATGTATGGAGTGGAGTTTGCAACTGAAAAGAAACTTTGTGTTCCCTTCAAGCTAGGTGAAAGACGGCTTTCACACACACTTATCTCTCAGAACTGAGCATGTGGAGAGACGTTCGTTCATCCAGCACAAAGGGAACGGGTTGCAGGAGAAACCGTTACTCTGGTTTCTCAGTCTGTTTTCTAGTGCCGGTTTGAAGTGCCTGCCGTTTTCACTGTAAAACCGAGTTGGAGCTTGTACCTCCCCATATATATGTATGGAGTGGAGTTTGCAACTGAAAAGAAACTTTGTGTTCCCTTCAAGCTAGGTGAAGGACGGCTTTCACACACAATTATCTCTCAGAACTGAGCATGTTAAGAGACGTTCGTTCATCCAGCACAAAGGGAACGGGTTGCAGGAGAAACCCTTACTCTGGTTTCTCAGTCTGTTTCCTAGTGCCGGTTTGAAGTGCCTGCCGTTTTCACTGTAAAACCGAGTTGGAGCTTGTACCTCCCCATATATATGTATGGAGTGGAGTTTGCAACTGAAAAGAAACTTTGTGTTCCCTTCAACCTAGGTGAAAGACGGCTTTCACACACACTTATCTCTCAGAACTGAGCATGTGGAGAGACGTTCGTTCATCCAGCACAAAGGGAACGGGTTGCAGGAGAAACCCTTACTCTGGTTTCTCAGTCTGTTTCCTAGTGCCGGTTTGAAGTGCCTGCCGTTTTCACTGTAAAACCGAGTTGGAGCTTGTACCTCCCCATATATATGTATGGAGTGGAGTTTGCAACTGAAAAGAAACTTTGTGTTCCCTTCAAGCTAGGTGAAGGACGGCTTTCAAACACACTTATCTCTCAGAACTGAGCATGTGGAGAGACGTTCGTTCATCCAGCACAAAGGGAACGGGTTGCAGGTGAAACCCTTACTCTGGTTTCCCAGTCTGTTTCCTAGTGCCGGTTTGAAGTGCCTGCCTTTTTCACTGTAAAACCGAGTTGAAGCTTGTACCTCCCCATATATATGTATGGAGTGGAGTTTGCAACTGAAAAGAAACTTTGTGTTCCCTTCAAGCTAGGTGAAAGACGGCTTTCACACACACTTATCTCTCAGAACTGAGCATGTGGAGAGACGTTCGTTCATCCAGCACAAAGGGAACGGGTTGCAGGAGAAACCCTTACTCTGGTTTCTCAGTCTGTTTCCTAGTGCCGGTTTGAAGTGCCTGCCATTTTCACTGTAAAACCGAGTTGGGGCTTGTACCTCCCCATATATATGTATGGAGTGGAGTTTGCAACTGAAAAGAAACTTTGTGTTCCCTTCAAGCTAGGTGAAGGACGGCTTTCAAACACACTTATCTCTCAGAACTGAGCATGGGCAGAGACGTTCGTTCATCCAGCACAAAGGGAACGGGTTGCAGGAGAAACCCTTATTCTGGTTTCCCAGTCTGTTTCCTAGTGCCGGTTTGAAGTGCCTGCCGTTTTCACTGTAAAACCGAGTTGGAGCTTGTACCTCCCCATATATATGTATGGAGTGGAGTTTGCAACTGAAAAGAAACTTTGTGTTCCCTTCAAGCTAGGTGAAAGACGGCTTTCACACACACTTATCTCTCAGAACTGAGCATGTGGAGAGACGTTCGTTCATCCAGCACAAAGGGAACGGGTTGCAGGAGAAACCCTTACTCTGGTTTCTCAGTCTGTTTCCTAGTGCCGGTTTGAAGTGCCTGCCGTTTTCACTGTAAAACCGAGTTGGAGCTTGTACCTCACCATATATATGTATGGAGTGGAGTTTGCAACTGAAAAGAAACTTTGTGTTCCCTTCAAGCTAGGTGAAGGACGGCTTTCACACACAATTATCTCTCAGAACTGAGCATGTGGAGAGACGTTCGTTCATCCAGCACAAAGGGAACGGGTTGCAGGAGAAACCCTTACTCGGGTTTCTCAGTCTGTTTCCTAGTGCCGGTTTGAAGTGCCTGCCGTTTTCACTGTAAAACCGAGTTGGAGCTTGTACCTCCCCATATATATGTATGGAGTGGAGTTTGCAACTGAAAAGAAACTTTGTGTTCCCTTCAACCTAGGTGAAAGACGGCTTTCACACACACTTATCTCTCAGAACTGAGCATGTGGAGAGACGTTCGTTCATCCAGCACAAAGGGAACGGGTTGCAGGAGAAACCCTTACTCTGGTTTCTCAGTCTGTTTCCTAGTGCCGGTTTGAAGTGCCTGCCGTTTTCACTGTAAAACCGAGTTGGAGCTTGTACCTCCCCATATATATGTATGGAGTGGAGTTTGCAACTGAAAAGAAACTTTGTGTTCCCTTCAAGCTAGGTGAAGGACGGCTTTCACACACAATTATCTCTCAGAACTGAGCATGTGGAGAGACGTTCGTTCATCCAGCACAAAGGGAACGGGTTGCAGGAGAAACCCTTACTCTGGTTTCCCAGTCTGTTTCCTAGTGCCGGTTTGAAGTGCCTGCCGTTTTCACTGTAAAACCGAGTTGGAGCTTGTACCTCCCCATATATATGTATGGAGTGGAGTTTGCAACTGAAAAGAAACTTTGTGTTCCCTTCAAGCTAGGTGAAAGACGGCTTTCACACACACTTATCTCTCAGAACTGAGCATGTGGAGAGACGTTCGTTAATCCAGCACAAAGGGAACGGGTTGCAGGAGAAAGCCTTACTCTGGTTTCTCAGTCTGTTTTCTAGTGCCGGTTTGAAGTGCCTGCCGTTTTCACTGTAAAACCGAGTTGGAGCTTGTACCTCACCATATATATGTATGGAGTGGAGTTTGCAACTGAAAAGAAACTTTGTGTTCCCTTCAAGCTAGGTGAAGGACGGCTTTCACACACAATTATCTCTCAGAACTGAGCATGTGGAGAGACGTTCGTTCATCCAGCACAAAGGGAACGGGTTGCAGGAGAAACCCTTACTCTGGTTTCTCAGTCTGTTTCCTAGTGCCGGTTTGAAGTGCCTGCCGTTTTCACTGTAAAACCGAGTTGGAGCTTGTACCTCCCCATATATATGTATGGAGTGGAGTTTGCAACTGAAAAGAAACTTTGTGTTCCCTTCAACCTAGGTGAAAGACGGCTTTCACACACACTTATCTCTCAGAACTGAGCATGTGGAGAGACGTTCGTTCATCCAGCACAAAGGGAACGGGTTGCAGGAGAAACCCTTACTCTGGTTTCTCAGTCTGTTTCCTAGTGCCGGTTTGAAGTGCCTGCCGTTTTCACTGTAAAACCGAGTTGGAGCTTGTACCTCCCCATATATATGTATGGAGTGGAGTTTGCAACTGAAAAGAAACTTTGTGTTCTCTTCAAGCTAGGTGAAGGACGGCTTTCAAACACACTTATCTCTCAGAACTGAGCATGGGCAGAGACGTTTGTTCATCCAGCACAAAGGGAACGGGTTGCAGGAGAAACCCTTACTCTGGTTTCTCAGTCTGTTTCCTAGTGCCGGTTTGAAGTGCCTGCCATTTTCACTGTAAAACCGAGTTGGAGCTTGTACCTCCCCATATATATGTATGGAGTGGAGTTTGCAACTGAAAAGAAACTTTGTGTTCCCTTCAAGCTAGGTGAAGGACGGCTTTCAAACACACTTATCTCTCAGAACTGAGCATGTGGAGAGACGTTCGTTCAACCAGCACAAAGGGAACGGGTTGCAGGTGAAACCCTTACTCTGGTTTCCCAGTCTGTTTCCTAGTGCCGGTTTGAAGTGCCTGCCTTTTTCACTGTAAAACCGAGTTGAAGCTTGTACCTCCCCATATATATGTATGGAGTGGAGTTTGCAACTGAAAGAAACTTTGTGTTCCCTTCAAGCTAGCTGAAAGACGGCTTTCACACACACTTATCTCTCAGAACTGAGCATGTGGAGAGACGTTCGTTCATCCAGCACAAAGGGAACGGGTTGCAGGAGAAACCCTTACTCTGGTTTCTCAGGCTGTTTCCTAGTGCCGGTTTGAAGTGCCTGCCATTTTCACTGTAAAACCGAGTTGGAGCTTGTACCTCCCCATATATATGTATGGAGTGGAGTTTGCAACTGAAAAGAAACTTTGTGTTCCCTTCAAGCTAGGTGAAGGACGGCTTTCAAACACACTTATCTCTCAGAACTGAGCATGGGCAGAGACGTTCGTTCATCCAGCACAAAGCGAACGGGTTGCAGGAGAAACCCTTACTCTGGTTTCCCAGTCTGTTTCCTAGTGCCGGTTTGAAGTGCCTGCCGTTTTCACTGTAAAACCGAGTTGGAGCTTGTACCTCCCCATATATATGTATGGAGTGGAGTTTGCAACTGAAAAGAAACTTTGTGTTCCCTTCAAGCTAGGTGAAAGACGGCTTTCACACACACTTATCTCTCAGAACTGAGCATGTGGAGAGACGTTCGTTCATCCAGCACAAAGGGAACGGGTTGCAGGAGAAACCGTTACTCTGGTTTCTCAGTCTGTTTTCTAGTGCCGGTTTGAAGTGCCTGCCGTTTTCACTGTAAAACCGAGTTGGAGCTTGTACCTCCCCATATATATGTATGGAGTGGAGTTTGCAACTGAAAAGAAACTTTGTGTTCCCTTCAAGCTAGGTGAAGGACGGCTTTCACACACAATTATCTCTCAGAACTGAGCATGTTAAGAGACGTTCGTTCATCCAGCACAAAGGGAACGGGTTGCAGGAGAAACCCTTACTCTGGTTTCTCAGTCTGTTTCCTAGTGCCGGTTTGAAGTGCCTGCCGTTTTCACTGTAAAACCGAGTTGGAGCTTGTACCTCCCCATATATATGTATGGAGTGGAGTTTGCAACTGAAAAGAAACTTTGTGTTCCCTTCAACCTAGGTGAAAGACGGCTTTCACACACACTTATCTCTCAGAACTGAGCATGTGGAGAGACGTTCGTTCATCCAGCACAAAGGGAACGGGTTGCAGGAGAAACCCTTACTCTGGTTTCTCAGTCTGTTTCCTAGTGCCGGTTTGAAGTGCCTGCCGTTTTCACTGTAAAACCGAGTTGGAGCTTGTACCTCCCCATATATATGTATGGAGTGGAGTTTGCAACTGAAAAGAAACTTTGTGTTCCCTTCAAGCTAGGTGAAGGACGGCTTTCAAACACACTTATCTCTCAGAACTGAGCATGTGGAGAGACGTTCGTTCATCCAGCACAAAGGGAACGGGTTGCAGGTGAAACCCTTACTCTGGTTTCCCAGTCTGTTTCCTAGTGCCGGTTTGAAGTGCCTGCCTTTTTCACTGTAAAACCGAGTTGAAGCTTGTACCTCCCCATATATATGTATGGAGTGGAGTTTGCAACTGAAAAGAAACTTTGTGTTCCCTTCAAGCTAGGTGAAAGACGGCTTTCACACACACTTATCTCTCAGAACTGAGCATGTGGAGAGACGTTCGTTCATCCAGCACAAAGGGAACGGGTTGCAGGAGAAACCCTTACTCTGGTTTCTCAGTCTGTTTCCTAGTGCCGGTTTGAAGTGCCTGCCATTTTCACTGTAAAACCGAGTTGGGGCTTGTACCTCCCCATATATATGTATGGAGTGGAGTTTGCAACTGAAAAGAAACTTTGTGTTCCCTTCAAGCTAGGTGAAGGACGGCTTTCAAACACACTTATCTCTCAGAACTGAGCATGGGCAGAGACGTTCGTTCATCCAGCACAAAGGGAACGGGTTGCAGGAGAAACCCTTATTCTGGTTTCCCAGTCTGTTTCCTAGTGCCGGTTTGAAGTGCCTGCCGTTTTCACTGTAAAACCGAGTTGGAGCTTGTACCTCCCCATATATATGTATGGAGTGGAGTTTGCAACTGAAAAGAAACTTTGTGTTCCCTTCAAGCTAGGTGAAAGACGGCTTTCACACACACTTATCTCTCAGAACTGAGCATGTGGAGAGACGTTCGTTCATCCAGCACAAAGGGAACGGGTTGCAGGAGAAACCCTTACTCTGGTTTCTCAGTCTGTTTCCTAGTGCCGGTTTGAAGTGCCTGCCGTTTTCACTGTAAAACCGAGTTGGAGCTTGTACCTCACCATATATATGTATGGAGTGGAGTTTGCAACTGAAAAGAAACTTTGTGTTCCCTTCAAGCTAGGTGAAGGACGGCTTTCACACACAATTATCTCTCAGAACTGAGCATGTGGAGAGACGTTCGTTCATCCAGCACAAAGGGAACGGGTTGCAGGAGAAACCCTTACTCGGGTTTCTCAGTCTGTTTCCTAGTGCCGGTTTGAAGTGCCTGCCGTTTTCACTGTAAAACCGAGTTGGAGCTTGTACCTCCCCATATATATGTATGGAGTGGAGTTTGCAACTGAAAAGAAACTTTGTGTTCCCTTCAACCTAGGTGAAAGACGGCTTTCACACACACTTATCTCTCAGAACTGAGCATGTGGAGAGACGTTCGTTCATCCAGCACAAAGGGAACGGGTTGCAGGAGAAACCCTTACTCTGGTTTCTCAGTCTGTTTCCTAGTGCCGGTTTGAAGTGCCTGCCGTTTTCACTGTAAAACCGAGTTGGAGCTTGTACCTCCCCATATATATGTATGGAGTGGAGTTTGCAACTGAAAAGAAACTTTGTGTTCCCTTCAAGCTAGGTGAAGGACGGCTTTCACACACAATTATCTCTCAGAACTGAGCATGTGGAGAGACGTTCGTTCATCCAGCACAAAGGGAACGGGTTGCAGGAGAAACCCTTACTCTGGTTTCCCAGTCTGTTTCCTAGTGCCGGTTTGAAGTGCCTGCCGTTTTCACTGTAAAACCGAGTTGGAGCTTGTACCTCCCCATATATATGTATGGAGTGGAGTTTGCAACTGAAAAGAAACTTTGTGTTCCCTTCAAGCTAGGTGAAAGACGGCTTTCACACACACTTATCTCTCAGAACTGAGCATGTGGAGAGACGTTCGTTCATCCAGCACAAAGGGAACGGGTTGCAGGAGAAACCCTTACTCTGGTTTCTCAGTCTGTTTTCTAGTGCCGGTTTGAAGTGCCTGCCGTTTTCACTGTAAAACCGAGTTGGAGCTTGTACCTCACCATATATATGTATGGAGTGGAGTTTGCAACTGAAAAGAAACTTTGTGTTCCCTTCAAGCTAGGTGAAGGACGGCTTTCACACACAATTATCTCTCAGAACTGAGCATGTGGAGAGACGTTCGTTCATCCAGCACAAAGGGAACGGGTTGCAGGAGAAACCCTTACTCTGGTTTCTCAGTCTGTTTCCTAGTGCCGGTTTGAAGTGCCTGCCGTTTTCACTGTAAAACCGAGTTGGAGCTTGTACCTCCCCATATATATGTATGGAGTGGAGTTTGCAACTGAAAAGAAACTTTGTGTTCCCTTCAACCTAGGTGAAAGACGGCTTTCACACACACTTATCTCTCAGAACTGAGCATGTGGAGAGACGTTCGTTCATCCAGCACAAAGGGAACGGGTTGCAGGAGAAACCCTTACTCTGGTTTCTCAGTCTGTTTCCTAGTGCCGGTTTGAAGTGCCTGCCGTTTTCACTGTAAAACCGAGTTGGAGCTTGTACCTCCCCATATATATGTATGGAGTGGAGTTTGCAACTGAAAAGAAACTTTGTGTTCCCTTCAAGCTAGGTGAAGGACGGCTTTCACACACAATTATCTCTCAGAACTGAGCATGTGGAGAGACGTTCGTTCATCCAGCACAAAGGGAACGGGTTGCAGGAGAAACCCTTACTCTGGTTTCTCAGTCTGTTTCCTAGTGCCGGTTTGAAGTGCCTGCCGTTTTCACTGTAAAACCGAGTTGGAGCTTGTACCTCCCCATATATATGTATGGAGTGGAGTTTGCAACTGAAAAGAAACTTTGTGTTCCCTTCAACCTAGGTGAAAGACGGCTTTCACACACACTTATCTCTCAGAACTGAGCATGTGGAGAGACGTTCGTTCATCCAGCACAAAGGGAACGGGTTGCAGGAGAAACCCTTACTCTGGTTTCTCAGTCTGTTTCCTAGTGCCGGTTTGAAGTGCCTGCCGTTTTCACTGTAAAACCGAGTTGGAGCTTGTACCTCCCCATATATATGTATGGAGTGGAGTTTGCAACTGAAAAGAAACTTTGTGTTCCCTTCAAGCTAGGTGAAGGACGGCTTTCAAACACACTTATCTCTCAGAACTGAGCATGTGGAGAGACGTTCGTTCATCCAGCACAAAGGGAACGGGTTGCAGGTGAAACCCTTACTCTGGTTTCCCAGTCTGTTTCCTAGTGCCGGTTTGAAGTGCCTGCCTTTTTCACTGTAAAACCGAGTTGAAGCTTGTACCTCCCCATATATATGTATGGAGTGGAGTTTGCAACTGAAAAGAAACTTTGTGTTCCCTTCAAGCTAGGTGAAAGACGGCTTTCACACACACTTATCTCTCAGAACTGAGCATGTGGAGAGACGTTCGTTCATCCAGCACAAAGGGAACGGGTTGCAGGAGAAACCCTTACTCTGGTTTCTCAGTCTGTTTCCTAGTGCCGGTTTGAAGTGCCTGCCGTTTTCACTGTAAAACCGAGTTGGAGCTTGTACCTCCCCATATATATGTATGGAGTGGAGTTTGCAACTGAAAAGAAACTTTGTGTTCCCTTCAAGCTAGGTGAAGGACGGCTTTCAAACACACTTATCTCTCAGAACTGAGCATGGGCAGAGACGTTTGTTCATCCAGCACAAAGGGAACGGGTTGCAGGAGAAACCCTTACTCTGGTTTCTCAGTCTGTTTCCTAGTGCCGGTTTGAAGTGCCTGCCATTTTCACTGTAAAACCGAGTTGGAGCTTGTACCTCCCCATATATATGTATGGAGTGGAGTTTGCAACTGAAAAGAAACTTTGTGTTCCCTTCAAGCTAGGTGAAGGACGGCTTTCAAACACACTTATCTCTCAGAACTGAGCATGTGGAGAGACGTTCGTTCAACCAGCACAAAGGGAACGGGTTGCAGGTGAAACCCTTACTCTGGTTTCCCAGTCTGTTTCCTAGTGCCGGTTTGAAGTGCCTGCCTTTTTCACTGTAAAACCGAGTTGAAGCTTGTACCTCCCCATATATATGTATGGAGTGGAGTTTGCAACTGAAAAGAAACTTTGTGTTCCCTTCAAGCTAGGTGAAAGACGGCTTTCACACACACTTATCTCTCAGAACTGAGCATGTGGAGAGACGTTCGTTCATCCAGCACAAAGGGAACGGGTTGCAGGAGAAACCCTTACTCTGGTTTCTCAGTCTGTTTCCTAGTGCCGGTTTGAAGTGCCTGCCATTTTCACTGTAAAACCGAGTTGGAGCTTGTACCTCCCCATATATATGTATGGAGTGGAGTTTGCAACTGAAAAGAAACTTTGTGTTCCCTTCAAGCTAGGTGAAGGACGGCTTTCAAACACACTTATCTCTCAGAACTGAGCATGGGCAGAGACGTTCGTTCATCCAGCACAAAGGGAACGGGTTGCAGGAGAAACCCTTACTCTGGTTTCCCAGTCTGTTTCCTAGTGCCGGTTTGAAGTGCCTGCCGTTTTCACTGTAAAACCGAGTTGGAGCTTGTACCTCCCCATATATATGTATGGAGTGGAGTTTGCAACTGAAAAGAAACTTTGTGTTCCCTTCAAGCTAGGTGAAAGACGGCTTTCACACACACTTATCTCTCAGAACTGAGCATGTGGAGAGACGTTCGTTCATCCAGCACAAAGGGAACGGGTTGCAGGAGAAACCCTTACTCTGGTTTCTCAGTCTGTTTCCTAGTGCCGGTTTGAAGTGCCTGCCGTTTTCACTGTAAAACCGAGTTGGAGCTTGTACCTCCCCATATATATGTATGGAGTGGAGTTTGCAACTGAAAAGAAACTTTGTGTTCCCTTCAACCTAGGTGAAAGACGGCTTTCACACACACTTATCTCTCAGAACTGAGCATGTGGAGAGACGTTCGTTCATCCAGCACAAAGGGAACGGGTTGCAGGAGAAACCCTTACTCTGGTTTCTCAGTCTGTTTCCTAGTGCCGGTTTGAAGTGCCTGCCGTTTTCACTGTAAAACCGAGTTGGAGCTTGTACCTCCCCATATATATGTATGGAGTGGAGTTTGCAACTGAAAAGAAACTTTGTGTTCCCTTCAAGCTAGGTGAAGGACGGCTTTCAAACACACTTATCTCTCAGAACTGAGCATGTGGAGAGACGTTCGTTCATCCAGCACAAAGGGAACGGGTTGCAGGTGAAACCCTTACTCTGGTTTCCCAGTCTGTTTCCTAGTGCCGGTTTGAAGTGCCTGCCTTTTTCACTGTAAAACCGAGTTGAAGCTTGTACCTCCCCATATATATGTATGGAGTGGAGTTTGCAACTGAAAAGAAACTTTGTGTTCCCTTCAAGCTAGGTGAAAGACGGCTTTCACACACACTTATCTCTCAGAACTGAGCATGTGGAGAGACGTTCGTTCATCCAGCACAAAGGGAACGGGTTGCAGGAGAAACCCTTACTCTGGTTTCTCAGTCTGTTTCCTAGTGCCGGTTTGAAGTGCCTGCCGTTTTCACTGTAAAACCGAGTTGGAGCTTGTACCTCCCCATATATATGTATGGAGTGGAGTTTGCAACTGAAAAGAAACTTTGTGTTCCCTTCAAGCTAGGTGAAGGACGGCTTTCAAACACACTTATCTCTCAGAACTGAGCATGGGCAGAGACGTTTGTTCATCCAGCACAAAGGGAACGGGTTGCAGGAGAAACCCTTACTCTGGTTTCTCAGTCTGTTTCCTAGTGCCGGTTTGAAGTGCCTGCCATTTTCACTGTAAAACCGAGTTGGAGCTTGTACCTCCCCATATATATGTATGGAGTGGAGTTTGCAACTGAAAAGAAACTTTGTGTTCCCTTCAAGCTAGGTGAAGGACGGCTTTCAAACACACTTATCTCTCAGAACTGAGCATGTGGAGAGACGTTCGTTCAACCAGCACAAAGGGAACGGGTTGCAGGTGAAACCCTTACTCTGGTTTCCCAGTCTGTTTCCTAGTGCCGGTTTGAAGTGCCTGCCTTTTTCACTGTAAAACCGAGTTGAAGCTTGTACCTCCCCATATATATGTATGGAGTGGAGTTTGCAACTGAAAAGAAACTTTGTGTTCCCTTCAAGCTAGGTGAAAGACGGCTTTCACACACACTTATCTCTCAGAACTGAGCATGTGGAGAGACGTTCGTTCATCCAGCACAAAGGGAACGGGTTGCAGGAGAAACCCTTACTCTGGTTTCTCAGTCTGTTTCCTAGTGCCGGTTTGAAGTGCCTGCCATTTTCACTGTAAAACCGAGTTGGAGCTTGTACCTCCCCATATATATGTATGGAGTGGAGTTTGCAACTGAAAAGGAACTTTGTGTTCCCTTCAAGCTAGGTGAAGGACGGCTTTCAAACACACTTATCTCTCAGAACTGAGCATGGGCAGAGACGTTCGTTCATCCAGCACAAAGGGAACGGGTTGCAGGAGAAACCCTTACTCTGGTTTCCCAGTCTGTTTCCTAGTGCCGGTTTGAAGTGCCTGCCGTTTTCACTGTAAAACCGAGTTGGAGCTTGTACCTCCCCATATATATGTATGGAGTGGAGTTTGCAACTGAAAAGAAACTTTGTGTTCCCTTCAAGCTAGGTGAAAGACGGCTTTCACACACACTTATCTCTCAGAACTGAGCATGTGGAGAGACGTTCGTTCATCCAGCACAAAGGGAACGGGTTGCAGGAGAAACCCTTACTCTGGTTTCTCAGTCTGTTTCCTAGTGCCGGTTTGAAGTGCCTGCCGTTTTCACTGTAAAACCGAGTTGGAGCTTGTACCTCCCCATATATATGTATGGAGTGGAGTTTGCAACTGAAAAGAAACTTTGTGTTCCCTTCAACCTAGGTGAAAGACGGCTTTCACACACACTTATCTCTCAGAACTGAGCATGTGGAGAGACGTTCGTTCATCCAGCACAAAGGGAACGGGTTGCAGGAGAAACCCTTACTCTGGTTTCTCAGTCTGTTTCCTAGTGCCGGTTTGAAGTGCCTGCCGTTTTCACTGTAAAACCGAGTTGGAGCTTGTACCTCCCCATATATATGTATGGAGTGGAGTTTGCAACTGAAAAGAAACTTTGTGTTCCCTTCAAGCTAGGTGAAGGACGGCTTTCACACACAATTATCTCTCAGAACTGAGCATGTGGAGAGACGTTCGTTCATCCAGCACAAAGGGAACGGGTTGCAGGAGAAACCCTTACTCTGGTTTCTCAGTCTATTTCCTAGTGCCGGTTTGAAGTGCCTGCCGTTTTCACTGTAAAACCGAGTTGGAGCTTGTACCTCCCCATATATATGTATGGAGTGGAGTTTGCAACTGAAAAGAAACTTTGTGTTCCCTTCAACCTAGGTGAAAGACGGCTTTCACACACACTTATCTCTCAGAACTGAGCATGTGGAGAGACGTTCGTTCATCCAGCACAAAGGGAACGGGTTGCAGGAGAAACCCTTACTCTGGTTTCTCAGTCTGTTTCCTAGTGCCGGTTTGAAGTGCCTGCCGTTTTCACTGTAAAACCGAGTTGGAGCTTGTACCTCCCCATATATATGTATGGAGTGGAGTTTGCAACTGAAAAGAAACTTTGTGTTCCCTTCAAGCTAGGTGAAGGACGGCTTTCAAACACACTTATCTCTCAGAACTGAGCATGGGCAGAGACGTTTGTTCATCCAGCACAAAGGGAACGGGTTGCAGGAGAAACCCTTACTCTGGTTTCTCAGTCTGTTTCCTAGTGCCGGTTTGAAGTGCCTGCCATTTTCACTGTAAAACCGAGTTGGAGCTTGTACCTCCCCATATATATGTATGGAGTGGAGTTTGCAACTGAAAAGAAACTTTGTGTTCCCTTCAAGCTAGGTGAAGGACGGCTTTCAAACACACTTATCTCTCAGAACTGAGCATGGGCAGAGACGTTCGTTCATCCAGCACAAAGGGAACGGGTTGCAGGAGAAACCCTTACTCTGGTTTCCCAGTCTGTTTCCTAGTGCCGGTTTGAAGTGCCTGCCGTTTTCACTGTAAAACCGAGTTGGAGCTTGTACCTCCCCATATATATGTATGGAGTGGAGTTTGCAACTGTAAAGAAACTTTGTGTTCCCTTCAAGCTAGGTGAAAGACGGCTTTCACACACACTTATCTCTCAGAACTGAGCATGTGGAGAGACGTTCGTTCATCCAGCACAAAGGGAACGGGTTGCAGGAGAAACCCTTACTCTGGTTTCTCAGTCTGTTTTCTAGTGCCGGTTTGAAGTGCCTGCCGTTTTCACTGTAAAACCGAGTTGGAGCTTGTACCTCACCATATATATGTATGGAGTGGAGTTTGCAACTGAAAAGAAACTTTGTGTTCCCTTCAAGCTAGGTGAAGGACGGCTTTCACACACAATTATCTCTCAGAACTGAGCATGTGGAGAGACGTTCGTTCATCCAGCACAAAGGGAACGGGTTGCAGGAGAAACCCTTACTCTGGTTTCTCAGGCTGTTTCCTAGTGCCGGTTTGAATTGCCTGCCATTTTCACTGTAAAACCGAGTTGGAGCTTGTACCTCCCCATATATATGTATGGAGTGGAGTTTGCAACTGAAAAGAAACTTTGTGTTCCCTTCAAGCTAGGTGAAGGACGGCTTTCAAACACACTTATCTCTCAGAACTGAGCATGGGCAGAGACGTTCGTTCATCCAGCACAAAGGGAACGGGTTGCAGGAGAAACCCTTACTCTGGTTTCCCAGTCTGTTTCCTAGTGCCGGTTTGAAGTGCCTGCCGTTTTCACTGTAAAACCGAGTTGGAGCTTGTACCTCCCCATATATATGTATGGAGTGGAGTTTGCAACTGAAAAGAAACTTTGTGTTCCCTTCAAGCTAGGTGAAGGACGGCTTTCAAACACACTTATCTCTCAGAACTGAGCATGGGCAGAGACGTTCGTTCATCCAGCACAAAGGGAACGGGTTGCAGGAGAAACCCTTACTCTGGTTTCCCAGTCTGTTTCCTAGTGCCGGTTTGAAGTGCCTGCCGTTTTCACTGTAAAACCGAGTTGGAGCTTGTACCTCCCCATATATATGTATGGAGTGGAGTTTGCAACTGAAAAGAAACTTTGTGTTCCCTTCAAGCTAGGTGAAAGACGGCTTTCACACACACTTATCTCTCAGAACTGAGCATGTGGAGAGACGTTCGTTCATCCAGCACAAAGGGAACGGGTTGCAGGAGAAACCCTTACTCTGGTTTCTCAGTCTGTTTTCTAGTGCCGGTTTGAAGTGCCTGCCGTTTTCACTGTAAAACCGAGTTGGAGCTTGTACCTCCCCATATATATGTATGGAGTGGAGTTTGCAACTGAAAAGAAACTTTGTGTTCCCTTCAAGCTAGGTGAAGGACGGCTTTCAAACACACTTATCTCTCAGAACTGAGCATGGGCAGAGACGTTTGTTCATCCAGCACAAAGGGAACGGGTTGCAGGAGAAACCCTTACTCTGGTTTCTCAGTCTGTTTCCTAGTGCCGGTTTGAAGTGCCTGCCATTTTCACTGTAAAACCGAGTTGGAGCTTGTACCTCCCCATATATATGTATGGAGTGGAGTTTGCAACTGAAAAGAAACTTTGTGTTCCCTTCAAGCTAGGTGAAGGACGGCTTTCAAACACACTTATCTCTCAGAACTGAGCATGTGGAGAGACGTTCGTTCAACCAGCACAAAGGGAACGGGTTGCAGGTGAAACCCTTACTCTGGTTTCCCAGTCTGTTTCCTAGTGCCGGTTTGAAGTGCCTGCCGTTTTCACTGTAAAACCGAGTTGAAGCTTGTACCTCCCCATATATATGTATGGAGTGGAGTTTGCAACTGAAAAGAAACTTTGTGTTCCCTTCAAGCTAGCTGAAAGACGGCTTTCACACACACTTATCTCTCAGAACTGAGCATGTGGAGAGACGTTCGTTCATCCAGCACAAAGGGAACGGGTTGCAGGAGAAACCCTTACTCTGGTTTCTCAGGCTGTTTCCTAGTGCCGGTTTGAAGTGCCTGCCATTTTCACTGTAAAACCGAGTTGGAGCTTGTACCTCCCCATATATATGTATGGAGTGGAGTTTGCAACTGAAAAGAAACTTTGTGTTCCCTTCAAGCTAGGTGAAGGACGGCTTTCAAACACACTTATCTCTCAGAACTGAGCATGGGCAGAGACGTTCGTTCATCCAGCACAAAGGGAACGGGTTGCAGGAGAAACCCTTACTCTGGTTTCCCAGTCTGTTTCCTAGTGCCGGTTTGAAGTGCCTGCCGTTTTCACTGTAAAACCGAGTTGGAGCTTGTACCTCCCCATATATATGTATGGAGTGGAGTTTGCAACTGAAAAGAAACTTTGTGTTCCCTTCAAGCTAGGTGAAGGACGGCTTTCAAACACACTTATCTCTCAGAACTGAGCATGGGCAGAGACGTTCGTTCATCCAGCACAAAGGGAACGGGTTGCAGGAGAAACCCTTACTCTGGTTTCCCAGTCTGTTTCCTAGTGCCGGTTTGAAGTGCCTGCCGTTTTCACTGTAAAACCGAGTTGGAGCTTGTACCTCCCCATATATATGTATGGAGTGGAGTTTGCAACTGAAAAGAAACTTTGTGTTCCCTTCAAGCTAGGTGAAAGACGGCTTTCACACACACTTATCTCTCAGAACTGAGCATGTGGAGAGACGTTCGTTCATCCAGCACAAAGGGAACGGGTTGCAGGAGAAACCCTTACTCTGGTTTCTCAGTCTGTTTTCTAGTGCCGGTTTGAAGTGCCTGCCGTTTTCACTGTAAAACCGAGTTGGAGCTTGTACCTCACCATATATATGTATGGAGTGGAGTTTGCAACTGAAAAGAAACTTTGTGTTCCCTTCAAGCTAGGTGAAGGACGGCTTTCACACACAATTATCTCTCAGAACTGAGCATGTGGAGAGACGTTCGTTCATCCAGCACAAAGGGAACGGGTTGCAGGAGAAACCCTTACTCTGGTTTCTCAGTCTGTTTCCTAGTGCCGGTTTGAAGTGCCTGCCGTTTTCACTGTAAAACCGAGTTGGAGCTTGTACCTCCCCATATATATGTATGGAGTGGAGTTTGCAACTGAAAAGAAACTTTGTGTTCCCTTCAAGCTAGGTGAAAGACGGCTTTCACACACACTTATCTCTCAGAACTGAGCATGTGGAGAGACGTTCGTTCATCCAGCACAAAGGGAACGGGTTGCAGGAGAAACCCTTACTCTGGTTTCTCAGTCTGTTTCCTAGTGCCGGTTTGAAGTGCCTGCCGTTTTCACTGTAAAACCGAGTTGGAGCTTGTACCTCCCCATATATATGTATGGAGTGGAGTTTGCAACTGAAAAGAAACTTTGTGTTCCCTTCAAGCTAGGTGAAGGACGGCTTTCAAACACACTTATCTCTCAGAACTGAGCATGGGCAGAGACGTTTGTTCATCCAGCACAAAGGGAACGGGTTGCAGGAGAAACCCTTACTCTGGTTTCTCAGTCTGTTTCCTAGTGCCGGTTTGAAGTGCCTGCCATTTTCACTGTAAAACCGAGTTGGAGCTTGTACCTCCCCATATATATGTATGGAGTGGAGTTTGCAACTGAAAAGAAACTTTGTGTTCCCTTCAAGCTAGGTGAAGGACGGCTTTCAAACACACTTATCTCTCAGAACTGAGCAAGTGGAGAGACGTTCGTTCAACCAGCACAAAGGGAACGGGTTGCAGGTGAAACCCTTACTCTGGTTTCCCAGTCTGTTTCCTAGTGCCGGTTTGAAGTGCCTGCCTTTTTCACTGTAAAACCGAGTTGAAGCTTGTACATCCCCATATATATGTATGGAGTGGAGTTTGCAACTGAAAAGAAACTTTGTGTTCCCTTCAAGCTAGCTGAAAGACGGCTTTCACACACACTTATCTCTCAGAACTGAGCATGGGCAGAGACGTTCGTTCATCCAGCACAAAGGGAACGGGTTGCAGGAGAAACCCTTACTCTGGTTTCCCAGTCTGTTTCCTAGTGCCGGTTTGAAGTGCCTGCCGTTTTCACTGTAAAACCGAGTTGGAGCTTGTACCTCCCCATATATATGTATGGAGTGGAGTTTGCAACTGAAAAGAAACTTTGTGTTCCCTTCAAGCTAGGTGAAAGACGGCTTTCACACACACTTATCTCTCAGAACTGAGCATGTGGAGAGACGTTCGTTCATCCAGCACAAAGGGAACGGGTTGCAGGAGAAACCCTTACTCTGGTTTCTCAGTCTGTTTTCTAGTGCCGGTTTGAAGTGCCTGCCGTTTTCACTGTAAAACCGAGTTGGAGCTTGTACCTCCCCATATATATGTATGGAGTGGAGTTTGCAACTGAAAAGAAACTTTGTGTTCCCTTCAAGCTAGGTGAAGGACGGCTTTCACACACAATTATCTCTCAGAACTGAGCATGTTAAGAGACGTTCGTTCATCCAGCACAAAGGGAACGGGTTGCAGGAGAAACCCTTACTCTGGTTTCTCAGTCTGTTTCCTAGTGCCGGTTTGAAGTGCCTGCCGTTTTCACTGTAAAACCGAGTTGGAGCTTGTACCTCCCCATATATATGTATGGAGTGGAGTTTGCAACTGAAAAGAAACTTTGTGTTCCCTTCAACCTAGGTGAAAGACGGCTTTCACACACACTTATCTCTCAGAACTGAGCATGTGGAGAGACGTTCGTTCATCCAGCACAAAGGGAACGGGTTGCAGGAGAAACCCTTACTCTGGTTTCTCAGTCTGTTTCCTAGTGCCGGTTTGAAGTGCCTGCCGTTTTCACTGTAAAACCGAGTTGGAGCTTGTACCTCCCCATATATATGTATGGAGTGGAGTTTGCAACTGAAAAGAAACTTTGTGTTCCCTTCAAGCTAGGTGAAGGACGGCTTTCAAACACACTTATCTCTCAGAACTGAGCATGTGGAGAGACGTTCGTTCATCCAGCACAAAGGGAACGGGTTGCAGGTGAAACCCTTACTCTGGTTTCCCAGTCTGTTTCCTAGTGCCGGTTTGAAGTGCCTGCCTTTTTCACTGTAAAACCGAGTTGAAGCTTGTACCTCCCCATATATATGTATGGAGTGGAGTTTGCAACTGAAAAGAAACTTTGTGTTCCCTTCAAGCTAGGTGAAAGACGGCTTTCACACACACTTATCTCTCAGAACTGAGCATGTGGAGAGACGTTCGTTCATCCAGCACAAAGGGAACGGGTTGCAGGAGAAACCCTTACTCTGGTTTCTCAGTCTGTTTCCTAGTGCCGGTTTGAAGTGCCTGCCATTTTCACTGTAAAACCGAGTTGGAGCTTGTACCTCCCCATATATATGTATGGAGTGGAGTTTGCAACTGAAAAGAAACTTTGTGTTCCCTTCAAGCTAGGTGAAGGACGGCTTTCAAACACACTTATCTCTCAGAACTGAGCATGGGCAGAGACGTTCGTTCATCCAGCACAAAGGGAACGGGTTGCAGGAGAAACCCTTACTCTGGTTTCCCAGTCTGTTTCCTAGTGCCGGTTTGAAGTGCCTGCCGTTTTCACTGTAAAACCGAGTTGGAGCTTGTACCTCCCCATATATATGTATGGAGTGGAGTTTGCAACTGAAAAGAAACTTTGTGTTCCCTTCAAGCTAGGTGAAAGACGGCTTTCACACACACTTATCTCTCAGAACTGAGCATGTGGAGAGACGTTCGTTCATCCAGCACAAAGGGAACGGGTTGCAGGAGAAACCCTTACTCTGGTTTCTCAGTCTGTTTTCTAGTGCCGGTTTGAAGTGCCTGCCGTTTTCACTGTAAAACCGAGTTGGAGCTTGTACCTCACCATATATATGTATGGAGTGGAGTTTGCAACTGAAAAGAAACTTTGTGTTCCCTTCAAGCTAGGTGAAGGACGGCTTTCACACACAATTATCTCTCAGAACTGAGCATGTGGAGAGACGTTCGTTCATCCAGCACAAAGGGAACGGGTTGCAGGAGAAACCCTTACTCTGGTTTCTCAGTCTGTTTCCTAGTGCCGGTTTGAAGTGCCTGCCGTTTTCACTGTAAAACCGAGTTGGAGCTTGTACCTCCCCATATATATGTATGGAGTGGAGTTTGCAACTGAAAAGAAACTTTGTGTTCCCTTCAAGCTAGGTGAAAGACGGCTTTCACACACACTTATCTCTCAGAACTGAGCATGTGGAGAGACGTTCGTTCATCCAGCACAAAGGGAACGGGTTGCAGGAGAAACCCTTACTCTGGTTTCTCAGTCTGTTTCCTAGTGCCGGTTTGAAGTGCCTGCCGTTTTCACTGTAAAACCGAGTTGGAGCTTGTACCTCCCCATATATATGTATGGAGTGGAGTTTGCAACTGAAAAGAAACTTTGTGTTCCCTTCAAGCTAGGTGAAGGACGGCTTTCAAACACACTTATCTCTCAGAACTGAGCATGGGCAGAGACGTTTGTTCATCCAGCACAAAGGGAACGGGTTGCAGGAGAAACCCTTACTCTGGTTTCTCAGTCTGTTTCCTAGTGCCGGTTTGAAGTGCCTGCCATTTTCACTGTAAAACCGAGTTGGAGCTTGTACCTCCCCATATATATGTATGGAGTGGAGTTTGCAACTGAAAAGAAACTTTGTGTTCCCTTCAAGCTAGGTGAAGGACGGCTTTCAAACACACTTATCTCTCAGAACTGAGCATGTGGAGAGACGTTCGTTCAACCAGCACAAAGGGAACGGGTTGCAGGTGAAACCCTTACTCTGGTTTCCCAGTCTGTTTCCTAGTGCCGGTTTGAAGTGCCTGCCTTTTTCACTGTAAAACCGAGTTGAAGCTTGTACCTCCCCATATATATGTATGGAGTGGAGTTTGCAACTGAAAAGAAACTTTGTGTTCCCTTCAAGCTAGCTGAAAGACGGCTTTCACACACACTTATCTCTCAGAACTGAGCATGTGGAGAGACGTTCGTTCATCCAGCACAAAGGGAACGGGTTGCAGGAGAAACCCTTACTCTGGTTTCTCAGGCTGTTTCCTAGTGCCGGTTTGAAGTGCCTGCCATTTTCACTGTAAAACCGAGTTGGAGCTTGTACCTCCCCATATATATGTATGGAGTGGAGTTTGCAACTGAAAAGAAACTTTGTGTTCCCTTCAAGCTAGGTGAAGGACGGCTTTCAAACACACTTATCTCTCAGAACTGAGCATGGGCAGAGACGTTCGTTCATCCAGCACAAAGGGAACGGGTTGCAGGAGAAACCCTTACTCTGGTTTCCCAGTCTGTTTCCTAGTGCCGGTTTGAAGTGCCTGCCGTTTTCACTGTAAAACCGAGTTGGAGCTTGTACCTCCCCATATATATGTATGGAGTGGAGTTTGCAACTGAAAAGAAACTTTGTGTTCCCTTCAAGCTAGGTGAAAGACGGCTTTCACACACACTTATCTCTCAGAACTGAGCATGTGGAGAGACGTTCGTTCATCCAGCACAAAGGGAACGGGTTGCAGGAGAAACCCTTACTCTGGTTTCTCAGTCTGTTTTCTAGTGCCGGTTTGAAGTGCCTGCCGTTTTCACTGTAAAACCGAGTTGGAGCTTGTACCTCCCCATATATATGTATGGAGTGGAGTTTGCAACTGAAAAGAAACTTTGTGTTCCCTTCAAGCTAGGTGAAGGACGGCTTTCAAACACACTTATCTCTCAGAACTGAGCATGGGCAGAGACGTTCGTTCATCCAGCACAAAGGGAACGGGTTGCAGGAGAAACCCTTACTCTGGTTTCCCAGTCTGTTTCCTAGTGCCGGTTTGAAGTGCCTGCCGTTTTCACTGTAAAACCGAGTTGGAGCTTGTACCTCCCCATATATATGTATGGAGTGGAGTTTGCAACTGAAAAGAAACTTTGTGTTCCCTTCAAGCTAGGTGAAAGACGGCTTTCACACACACTTATCTCTCAGAACTGAGCATGTGGAGAGACGTTCGTTCATCCAGCACAAAGGGAACGGGTTGCAGGAGAAACCCTTACTCTGGTTTCTCAGTCTGTTTTCTAGTGCCGGTTTGAAGTGCCTGCCGTTTTCACTGTAAAACCGAGTTGGAGCTTGTACCTCACCATATATATGTATGGAGTGGAGTTTGCAACTGAAAAGAAACTTTGTGTTCCCTTCAAGCTAGGTGAAGGACGGCTTTCACACACAATTATCTCTCAGAACTGAGCATGTGGAGAGACGTTCGTTCATCCAGCACAAAGGGAACGGGTTGCAGGAGAAACCCTTACTCTGGTTTCTCAGTCTGTTTCCTAGTGCCGGTTTGAAGTGCCTGCCGTTTTCACTGTAAAACCGAGTTGGAGCTTGTACCTCCCCATATATATGTATGGAGTGGAGTTTGCAACTGAAAAGAAACTTTGTGTTCCCTTCAAGCTAGGTGAAAGACGGCTTTCACACACACTTATCTCTCAGAACTGAGCATGTGGAGAGACGTTCGTTCATCCAGCACAAAGGGAACGGGTTGCAGGAGAAACACTTACTCTGGTTTCTCAGTCTGTTTCCTAGTGCCGGTTTGAAGTGCCTGCCGTTTTCACTGTAAAACCGAGTTGGAGCTTGTACCTCCCCATATATATGTATGGAGTGGAGTTTGCAACTGAAAAGAAACTTTGTGTTCCCTTCAAGCTAGGTGAAGGACGGCTTTCAAACACACTTATCTCTCAGAACTGAGCATGGGCAGAGACGTTTGTTCATCCAGCACAAAGGGAACGGGTTGCAGGAGAAACCCTTACTCTGGTTTCTCAGTCTGTTTCCTAGTGCCGGTTTGAAGTGCCTGCCGTTTTCACTGTAAAACCGAGTTGGAGCTTGTACCTCCCCATATATATGTATGGAGTGGAGTTTGCAACTGAAAAGAAACTTTGTGTTCCCTTCAACCTAGGTGAAAGACGGCTTTCATACACACTTATCTCTCAGAACTGAGCATGTGGAGAGACGTTCGTTCATCCAGCACAAAGGGAACGGGTTGCAGGAGAAACCCTTACTCTGGTTTCTCAGTCTGTTTCCTAGTGCCGGTTTGAAGTGCCTGCCGTTTTCACTGTAAAACCGAGTTGGAGCTTGTACCTCCCCATATATATGTATGGAGTGGAGTTTGCAACTGAAAAGAAACTTTGTGTTCCCTTCAAGCTAGGTGAAGGACGGCTTTCAAACACACTTATCTCTCAGAACTGAGCATGTGGAGAGACGTTCGTTCATCCAGCACAAAGGGAACGGGTTGCAGGTGAAACCCTTACTCTGGTTTCCCAGTCTGTTTCCTAGTGCCGGTTTGAAGTGCCTGCCTTTTTCACTGTAAAACCGAGTTGAAGCTTGTACCTCCCCATATATATGTATGGAGTGGAGTTTGCAACTGAAAAGAAACTTTGTGTTCCCTTCAAGCTAGGTGAAAGACGGCTTTCACACACACTTATCTCTCAGAACTGAGCATGTGGAGAGACGTTCGTTCATCCAGCACAAAGGGAACGGGTTGCAGGAGAAACCCTTACTCTGGTTTCTCAGTCTGTTTCCTAGTGCCGGTTTGAAGTGCCTGCCGTTTTCACTGTAAAACCGAGTTGGAGCTTGTACCTCCCCATATATATGTATGGAGTGGAGTTTGCAACTGAAAAGAAACTTTGTGTTCCCTTCAAGCTAGGTGAAGGACGGCTTTCAAACACACTTATCTCTCAGAACTGAGCATGGGCAGAGACGTTTGTTCATCCAGCACAAAGGGAACGGGTTGCAGGAGAAACCCTTACTCTGGTTTCTCAGTCTGTTTCCTAGTGCCGGTTTGAAGTGCCTGCCATTTTCACTGTAAAACCGAGTTGGAGCTTGTACCTCCCCATATATATGTATGGAGTGGAGTTTGCAACTGAAAAGAAACTTTGTGTTCCCTTCAAGCTAGGTGAAGGACGGCTTTCAAACACACTTATCTCTCAGAACTGAGCATGTGGAGAGACGTTCGTTCAACCAGCACAAAGGGAACGGGTTGCAGGTGAAACCCTTACTCTGGTTTCCCAGTCTGTTTCCTAGTGCCGGTTTGAAGTGCCTGCCTTTTTCACTGTAAAACCGAGTTGAAGCTTGTACCTCCCCATATATATGTATGGAGTGGAGTTTGCAACTGAAAAGAAACTTTGTGTTCCCTTCAAGCTAGGTGAAAGACGGCTTTCACACACACTTATCTCTCAGAACTGAGCATGTGGAGAGACGTTCGTTCATCCAGCACAAAGGGAACGGGTTGCAGGAGAAACCCTTACTCTGGTTTCTCAGTCTGTTTCCTAGTGCCGGTTTGAAGTGCCTGCCATTTTCACTGTAAAACCGAGTTGGAGCTTGTACCTCCCCATATATATGTATGGAGTGGAGTTTGCAACTGAAAAGAAACTTTGTGTTCCCTTCAAGCTAGGTGAAGGACGGCTTTCAAACACACTTATCTCTCAGAACTGAGCATGGGCAGAGACGTTCGTTCATCCAGCACAAAGGGAACGGGTTGCAGGAGAAACCCTTACTCTGGTTTCCCAGTCTGTTTCCTAGTGCCGGTTTGAAGTGCCTGCCGTTTTCACTGTAAAACCGAGTTGGAGCTTGTACCTCCCCATATATATGTATGGAGTGGAGTTTGCAACTGAAAAGAAACTTTGTGTTCCCTTCAAGCTAGGTGAAAGACGGCTTTCACACACACTTATCTCTCAGAACTGAGCATGTGGAGAGACGTTCGTTCATCCAGCACAAAGGGAACGGGTTGCAGGAGAAACCCTTACTCTGGTTTCTCAGTCTGTTTCCTAGTGCCGGTTTGAAGTGCCTGCCGTTTTCACTGTAAAACCGAGTTGGAGCTTGTACCTCCCCATATATATGTATGGAGTGGAGTTTGCAACTGAAAAGAAACTTTGTGTTCCCTTCAACCTAGGTGAAAGACGGCTTTCACACACACTTATCTCTCAGAACTGAGCATGTGGAGAGACGTTCGTTCATCCAGCACAAAGGGAACGGGTTGCAGGAGAAACCCTTACTCTGGTTTCTCAGTCTGTTTCCTAGTGCCGGTTTGAAGTGCCTGCCGTTTTCACTGTAAAACCGAGTTGGAGCTTGTACCTCCCCATATATATGTATGGAGTGGAGTTTGCAACTGAAAAGAAACTTTGTGTTCCCTTCAAGCTAGGTGAAGGACGGCTTTCACACACAATTATCTCTCAGAACTGAGCATGTGGAGAGACGTTCGTTCATCCAGCACAAAGGGAACGGGTTGCAGGAGAAACCCTTACTCTGGTTTCTCAGTCTGTTTCCTAGTGCCGGTTTGAAGTGCCTGCCGTTTTCACTGTAAAACCGAGTTGGAGCTTGTACCTCCCCATATATATGTATGGAGTGGAGTTTGCAACTGAAAAGAAACTTTGTGTTCCCTTCAACCTAGGTGAAAGACGGCTTTCACACACACTTATCTCTCAGAACTGAGCATGTGGAGAGACGTTCGTTCATCCAGCACAAAGGGAACGGGTTGCAGGAGAAACCCTTACTCTGGTTTCTCAGTCTGTTTCCTAGTGCCGGTTTGAAGTGCCTGCCGTTTTCACTGTAAAACCGAGTTGGAGCTTGTACCTCCCCATATATATGTATGGAGTGGAGTTTGCAACTGAAAAGAAACTTTGTGTTCCCTTCAAGCTAGGTGAAGGACGGCTTTCAAACACACTTATCTCTCAGAACTGAGCATGTGGAGAGACGTTCGTTCATCCAGCACAAAGGGAACGGGTTGCAGGTGAAACCCTTACTCTGGTTTCCCAGTCTGTTTCCTAGTGCCGGTTTGAAGTGCCTGCCTTTTTCACTGTAAAACCGAGTTGAAGCTTGTACCTCCCCATATATATGTATGGAGTGGAGTTTGCAACTGAAAAGAAACTTTGTGTTCCCTTCAAGCTAGGTGAAAGACGGCTTTCACACACACTTATCTCTCAGAACTGAGCATGTGGAGAGACGTTCGTTCATCCAGCACAAAGGGAACGGGTTGCAGGAGAAACCCTTACTCTGGTTTCTCAGTCTGTTTCCTAGTGCCGGTTTGAAGTGCCTGCCGTTTTCACTGTAAAACCGAGTTGGAGCTTGTACCTCCCCATATATATGTATGGAGTGGAGTTTGCAACTGAAAAGAAACTTTGTGTTCCCTTCAAGCTAGGTGAAGGACGGCTTTCAAACACACTTATCTCTCAGAACTGAGCATGGGCAGAGACGTTTGTTCATCCAGCACAAAGGGAACGGGTTGCAGGAGAAACCCTTACTCTGGTTTCTCAGTCTGTTTCCTAGTGCCGGTTTGAAGTGCCTGCCATTTTCACTGTAAAACCGAGTTGGAGCTTGTACCTCCCCATATATATGTATGGAGTGGAGTTTGCAACTGAAAAGAAACTTTGTGTTCCCTTCAAGCTAGGTGAAGGACGGCTTTCACACACAATTATCTCTCAGAACTGAGCATGTGGAGAGACGTTCGTTCATCCAGCACAAAGGGAACGGGTTGCAGGAGAAACCCTTACTCTGGTTTCTCAGTCTGTTTCCTAGTGCCGGTTTGAAGTGCCTGCCGTTTTCACTGTAAAACCGAGTTGGAGCTTGTACCTCCCCATATATATGTATGGAGTGGAGTTTGCAACTGAAAAGAAACTTTGTGTTCCCTTCAAGCTAGGTGAAAGACGGCTTTCACACACACTTATCTCTCAGAACTGAGCATGTGGAGAGACGTTCGTTCATCCAGCACAAAGGGAACGGGTTGCAGGAGAAACCCTTACTCTGGTTTCTCAGTCTGTTTCCTAGTGCCGGTTTGAAGTGCCTGCCGTTTTCACTGTAAAACCGAGTTGGAGCTTGTACCTCCCCATATATATGTATGGAGTGGAGTTTGCAACTGAAAAGAAACTTTGTGTTCCCTTCAAGCTAGGTGAAGGACGGCTTTCAAACACACTTGTCTCTCAGAACTGAGCATGGGCAGAGACGTTTGTTCATCCAGCACAAAGGGAACGGGTTGCAGGAGAAACCCTTACTCTGGTTTCTCAGTCTGTTTCCTAGTGCCGGTTTGAAGTGCCTGCCGTTTTCACTGTAAAACCGAGTTGGAGCTTGTACCTCCCCATATATATGTATGGAGTGGAGTTTGCAACTGAAAAGAAACTTTGTGTTCCCTTCAACCTAGGTGAAAGACGGCTTTCATACACACTTATCTCTCAGAACTGAGCATGTGGAGAGACGTTCGTTCATCCAGCACAAAGGGAACGGGTTGCAGGAGAAACCCTTACTCTGGTTTCTCAGTCTGTTTCCTAGTGCCGGTTTGAAGTGCCTGCCGTTTTCACTGTAAAACCGAGTTGGAGCTTGTACCTCCCCATATATATGTATGGAGTGGAGTTTGCAACTGAAAAGAAACTTTGTGTTCCCTTCAAGCTAGGTGAAGGACGGCTTTCAAACACACTTATCTCTCAGAACTGAGCATGTGGAGAGACGTTCGTTCATCCAGCACAAAGGGAACGGGTTGCAGGTGAAACCCTTACTCTGGTTTCCCAGTCTGTTTCCTAGTGCCGGTTTGAAGTGCCTGCCTTTTTCACTGTAAAACCGAGTTGAAGCTTGTACCTCCCCATATATATGTATGGAGTGGAGTTTGCAACTGAAAAGAAACTTTGTGTTCCCTTCAAGCTAGGTGAAAGACGGCTTTCACACACACTTATCTCTCAGAACTGAGCATGTGGAGAGACGTTCGTTCATCCAGCACAAAGGGAACGGGTTGCAGGAGAAACCCTTACTCTGGTTTCTCAGTCTGTTTCCTAGTGCCGGTTTGAAGTGCCTGCCGTTTTCACTGTAAAACCGAGTTGGAGCTTGTACCTCCCCATATATATGTATGGTGTGGAGTTTGCAACTGAAAAGAAACTTTGTGTTCCCTTCAAGCTAGGTGAAGGACGGCTTTCAAACACACTTATCTCTCAGAACTGAGCATGGGCAGAGACGTTTGTTCATCCAGCACAAAGGGAACGGGTTGCAGGAGAAACCCTTACTCTGGTTTCTCAGTCTGTTTCCTAGTGCCGGTTTGAAGTGCCTGCCATTTTCACTGTAAAACCGAGTTGGAGCTTGTACCTCCCCATATATATGTATGGAGTGGAGTTTGCAACTGAAAAGAAACTTTGTGTTCCCTTCAAGCTAGGTGAAGGACGGCTTTCAAACACACTTATCTCTCAGAACTGAGCATGTGGAGAGACGTTCGTTCAACCAGCACAAAGGGAACGGGTTGCAGGTGAAACCCTTACTCTGGTTTCCCAGTCTGTTTCCTAGTGCCGGTTTGAAGTGCCTGCCTTTTTCACTGTAAAACCGAGTTGAAGCTTGTACCTCCCCATATATATGTATGGAGTGGAGTTTGCAACTGAAAAGAAACTTTGTGTTCCCTTCAAGCTAGGTGAAAGACGGCTTTCACACACACTTATCTCTCAGAACTGAGCATGTGGAGAGACGTTCGTTCATCCAGCACAAAGGGAACGGGTTGCAGGAGAAACCCTTACTCTGGTTTCTCAGTCTGTTTCCTAGTGCCGGTTTGAAGTGCCTGCCATTTTCACTGTAAAACCGAGTTGGAGCTTGTACCTCCCCATATATATGTATGGAGTGGAGTTTGCAACTGAAAAGAAACTTTGTGTTCCCTTCAAGCTAGGTGAAGGACGGCTTTCAAACACACTTATCTCTCAGAACTGAGCATGGGCAGAGACGTTCGTTCATCCAGCACAAAGGGAACGGGTTGCAGGAGAAACCCTTACTCTGGTTTCCCAGTCTGTTTCCTAGTGCCGGTTTGAAGTGCCTGCCGTTTTCACTGTAAAACCGAGTTGGAGCTTGTACCTCCCCATATATATGTATGGAGTGGAGTTTGCAACTGAAAAGAAACTTTGTGTTCCCTTCAAGCTAGGTGAAAGACGGCTTTCACACACACTTATCTCTCAGAACTGAGCATGTGGAGAGACGTTCGTTCATCCAGCACAAAGGGAACGGGTTGCAGGAGAAACCCTTACTCTGGTTTCTCAGTCTGTTTCCTAGTGCCGGTTTGAAGTGCCTGCCGTTTTCACTGTAAAACCGAGTTGGAGCTTGTACCTCCCCATATATATGTATGGAGTGGAGTTTGCAACTGAAAAGAAACTTTGTGTTCCCTTCAACCTAGGTGAAAGACGGCTTTCACACACACTTATCTCTCAGAACTGAGCATGTGGAGAGACGTTCGTTCATCCAGCACAAAGGGAACGGGTTGCAGGAGAAACCCTTACTCTGGTTTCTCAGTCTGTTTCCTAGTGCCGGTTTGAAGTGCCTGCCGTTTTCACTGTAAAACCGAGTTGGAGCTTGTACCTCCCCATATATATGTATGGAGTGGAGTTTGCAACTGAAAAGAAACTTTGTGTTCCCTTCAAGCTAGGTGAAGGACGGCTTTCACACACAATTATCTCTCAGAACTGAGCATGTGGAGAGACGTTCGTTCATCCAGCACAAAGGGAACGGGTTGCAGGAGAAACCCTTACTCTGGTTTCTCAGTCTGTTTCCTAGTGCCGGTTTGAAGTGCCTGCCGTTTTCACTGTAAAACCGAGTTGGAGCTTGTACCTCCCCATATATATGTATGGAGTGGAGTTTGCAACTGAAAAGAAACTTTGTGTTCCCTTCAACCTAGGTGAAAGACGGCTTTCACACACACTTATCTCTCAGAACTGAGCATGTGGAGAGACGTTCGTTCATCCAGCACAAAGGGAACGGGTTGCAGGAGAAACCCTTACTCTGGTTTCTCAGTCTGTTTCCTAGTGCCGGTTTGAAGTGCCTGCCGTTTTCACTGTAAAACCGAGTTGGAGCTTGTACCTCCCCATATATATGTATGGAGTGGAGTTTGCAACTGAAAAGAAACTTTGTGTTCCCTTCAAGCTAGGTGAAGGACGGCTTTCAAACACACTTATCTCTCAGAACTGAGCATGTGGAGAGACGTTCGTTCATCCAGCACAAAGGGAACGGGTTGCAGGTGAAACCCTTACTCTGGTTTCCCAGTCTGTTTCCTAGTGCCGGTTTGAAGTGCCTGCCTTTTTCACTGTAAAACCGAGTTGAAGCTTGTACCTCCCCATATATATGTATGGAGTGGAGTTTGCAACTGAAAAGAAACTTTGTGTTCCCTTCAAGCTAGGTGAAAGACGGCTTTCACACACACTTATCTCTCAG
This sequence comes from Vicugna pacos, assembly GCF_048564905.1. NCBI lineage: Eukaryota > Metazoa > Chordata > Mammalia > Artiodactyla > Camelidae > Vicugna > Vicugna pacos. The sequence continues at coordinate 63,074 of NC_133013.1, read as the reverse complement.
AACTGAGCATGTGGAGAGACGTTCGTTCATCCAGCACAAAGGGAACGGGTTGCAGGAGAAACCCTTACTCTGGTTTCTCAGTCTGTTTCCTAGTGCCGGTTTGAAGTGCCTGCCGTTTTCACTGTAAAACCGAGTTGGAGCTTGTACCTCCCCATATATATGTATGGAGTGGAGTTTGCAACTGAAAAGAAACTTTGTGTTCCCTTCAAGCTAGGTGAAGGACGGCTTTCAAACACACTTATCTCTCAGAACTGAGCATGGGCAGAGACGTTTGTTCATCCAGCACAAAGGGAACGGGTTGCAGGAGAAACCCTTACTCTGGTTTCTCAGTCTGTTTCCTAGTGCCGGTTTGAAGTGCCTGCCATTTTCACTGTAAAACCGAGTTGGAGCTTGTACCTCCCCATATATATGTATGGAGTGGAGTTTGCAACTGAAAAGAAACTTTGTGTTCCCTTCAAGCTAGGTGAAGGACGGCTTTCACACACAATTATCTCTCAGAACTGAGCATGTGGAGAGACGTTCGTTCATCCAGCACAAAGGGAACGGGTTGCAGGAGAAACCCTTACTCTGGTTTCTCAGTCTGTTTCCTAGTGCCGGTTTGAAGTGCCTGCCGTTTTCACTGTAAAACCGAGTTGGAGCTTGTACCTCCCCATATATATGTATGGAGTGGAGTTTGCAACTGAAAAGAAACTTTGTGTTCCCTTCAAGCTAGGTGAAAGACGGCTTTCACACACACTTATCTCTCAGAACTGAGCATGTGGAGAGACGTTCGTTCATCCAGCACAAAGGGAACGGGTTGCAGGAGAAACCCTTACTCTGGTTTCTCAGTCTGTTTCCTAGTGCCGGTTTGAAGTGCCTGCCGTTTTCACTGTAAAACCGAGTTGGAGCTTGTACCTCCCCATATATATGTATGGAGTGGAGTTTGCAACTGAAAAGAAACTTTGTGTTCCCTTCAAGCTAGGTGAAGGACGGCTTTCAAACACACTTATCTCTCAGAACTGAGCATGGGCAGAGACGTTTGTTCATCCAGCACAAAGGGAACGGGTTGCAGGAGAAACCCTTACTCTGGTTTCTCAGTCTGTTTCCTAGTGCCGGTTTGAAGTGCCTGCCGTTTTCACTGTAAAACCGAGTTGGAGCTTGTACCTCCCCATATATATGTATGGAGTGGAGTTTGCAACTGAAAAGAAACTTTGTGTTCCCTTCAACCTAGGTGAAAGACGGCTTTCATACACACTTATCTCTCAGAACTGAGCATGTGGAGAGACGTTCGTTCATCCAGCACAAAGGGAACGGGTTGCAGGAGAAACCCTTACTCTGGTTTCTCAGTCTGTTTCCTAGTGCCGGTTTGAAGTGCCTGCCGTTTTCACTGTAAAACCGAGTTGGAGCTTGTACCTCCCCATATATATGTATGGAGTGGAGTTTGCAACTGAAAAGAAACTTTGTGTTCCCTTCAAGCTAGGTGAAGGACGGCTTTCAAACACACTTATCTCTCAGAACTGAGCATGTGGAGAGACGTTCGTTCATCCAGCACAAAGGGAACGGGTTGCAGGTGAAACCCTTACTCTGGTTTCTCAGTCTGTTTCCTAGTGCCGGTTTGAAGTGCCTGCCGTTTTCACTGTAAAACCGAGTTGGAGCTTGTACCTCCCCATATATATGTATGGAGTGGAGTTTGCAACTGAAAAGAAACTTTGTGTTCCCTTCAAGCTAGGTGAAAGACGGCTTTCACACACACTTATCTCTCAGAACTGAGCATGTGGAGAGACGTTCGTTCATCCAGCACAAAGGGAACGGGTTGCAGGAGAAACACTTACTCTGGTTTCTCAGTCTGTTTCCTAGTGCCGGTTTGAAGTGCCTGCCGTTTTCACTGTAAAACCGAGTTGGAGCTTGTACCTCCCCATATATATGTATGGAGTGGAGTTTGCAACTGAAAAGAAACTTTGTGTTCCCTTCAAGCTAGGTGAAGGACGGCTTTCAAACACACTTATCTCTCAGAACTGAGCATGGGCAGAGACGTTTGTTCATCCAGCACAAAGGGAACGGGTTGCAGGAGAAACCCTTACTCTGGTTTCTCAGTCTGTTTCCTAGTGCCGGTTTGAAGTGCCTGCCGTTTTCACTGTAAAACCGAGTTGGAGCTTGTACCTCCCCATATATATGTATGGAGTGGAGTTTGCAACTGAAAAGAAACTTTGTGTTCCCTTCAACCTAGGTGAAAGACGGCTTTCATACACACTTATCTCTCAGAACTGAGCATGTGGAGAGACGTTCGTTCATCCAGCACAAAGGGAACGGGTTGCAGGAGAAACCCTTACTCTGGTTTCTCAGTCTGTTTCCTAGTGCCGGTTTGAAGTGCCTGCCGTTTTCACTGTAAAACCGAGTTGGAGCTTGTACCTCCCCATATATATGTATGGAGTGGAGTTTGCAACTGAAAAGAAACTTTGTGTTCCCTTCAAGCTAGGTGAAGGACGGCTTTCAAACACACTTATCTCTCAGAACTGAGCATGTGGAGAGACGTTCGTTCATCCAGCACAAAGGGAACGGGTTGCAGGTGAAACCCTTACTCTGGTTTCCCAGTCTGTTTCCTAGTGCCGGTTTGAAGTGCCTGCCTTTTTCACTGTAAAACCGAGTTGAAGCTTGTACCTCCCCATATATATGTATGGAGTGGAGTTTGCAACTGAAAAGAAACTTTGTGTTCCCTTCAAGCTAGGTGAAAGACGGCTTTCACACACACTTATCTCTCAGAACTGAGCATGTGGAGAGACGTTCGTTCATCCAGCACAAAGGGAACGGGTTGCAGGAGAAACCCTTACTCTGGTTTCTCAGTCTGTTTCCTAGTGCCGGTTTGAAGTGCCTGCCGTTTTCACTGTAAAACCGAGTTGGAGCTTGTACCTCCCCATATATATGTATGGAGTGGAGTTTGCAACTGAAAAGAAACTTTGTGTTCCCTTCAAGCTAGGTGAAGGACGGCTTTCAAACACACTTATCTCTCAGAACTGAGCATGGGCAGAGACGTTTGTTCATCCAGCACAAAGGGAACGGGTTGCAGGAGAAACCCTTACTCTGGTTTCTCAGTCTGTTTCCTAGTGCCGGTTTGAAGTGCCTGCCATTTTCACTGTAAAACCGAGTTGGAGCTTGTACCTCCCCATATATATGTATGGAGTGGAGTTTGCAACTGAAAAGAAACTTTGTGTTCCCTTCAAGCTAGGTGAAGGACGGCTTTCAAACACACTTATCTCTCAGAACTGAGCATGTGGAGAGACGTTCGTTCAACCAGCACAAAGGGAACGGGTTGCAGGTGAAACCCTTACTCTGGTTTCCCAGTCTGTTTCCTAGTGCCGGTTTGAAGTGCCTGCCTTTTTCACTGTAAAACCGAGTTGAAGCTTGTACCTCCCCATATATATGTATGGAGTGGAGTTTGCAACTGAAAAGAAACTTTGTGTTCCCTTCAAGCTAGGTGAAAGACGGCTTTCACACACACTTATCTCTCAGAACTGAGCATGTGGAGAGACGTTCGTTCATCCAGCACAAAGGGAACGGGTTGCAGGAGAAACCCTTACTCTGGTTTCTCAGTCTGTTTCCTAGTGCCGGTTTGAAGTGCCTGCCATTTTCACTGTAAAACCGAGTTGGAGCTTGTACCTCCCCATATATATGTATGGAGTGGAGTTTGCAACTGAAAAGAAACTTTGTGTTCCCTTCAAGCTAGGTGAAGGACGGCTTTCAAACACACTTATCTCTCAGAACTGAGCATGGGCAGAGACGTTCGTTCATCCAGCACAAAGGGAACGGGTTGCAGGAGAAACCCTTACTCTGGTTTCCCAGTCTGTTTCCTAGTGCCGGTTTGAAGTGCCTGCCGTTTTCACTGTAAAACCGAGTTGGAGCTTGTACCTCCCCATATATATGTATGGAGTGGAGTTTGCAACTGAAAAGAAACTTTGTGTTCCCTTCAAGCTAGGTGAAAGACGGCTTTCACACACACTTATCTCTCAGAACTGAGCATGTGGAGAGACGTTCGTTCATCCAGCACAAAGGGAACGGGTTGCAGGAGAAACCCTTACTCTGGTTTCTCAGTCTGTTTCCTAGTGCCGGTTTGAAGTGCCTGCCGTTTTCACTGTAAAACCGAGTTGGAGCTTGTACCTCCCCATATATATGTATGGAGTGGAGTTTGCAACTGAAAAGAAACTTTGTGTTCCCTTCAACCTAGGTGAAAGACGGCTTTCACACACACTTATCTCTCAGAACTGAGCATGTGGAGAGACGTTCGTTCATCCAGCACAAAGGGAACGGGTTGCAGGAGAAACCCTTACTCTGGTTTCTCAGTCTGTTTCCTAGTGCCGGTTTGAAGTGCCTGCCGTTTTCACTGTAAAACCGAGTTGGAGCTTGTACCTCCCCATATATATGTATGGAGTGGAGTTTGCAACTGAAAAGAAACTTTGTGTTCCCTTCAAGCTAGGTGAAGGACGGCTTTCACACACAATTATCTCTCAGAACTGAGCATGTGGAGAGACGTTCGTTCATCCAGCACAAAGGGAACGGGTTGCAGGAGAAACCCTTACTCTGGTTTCTCAGTCTGTTTCCTAGTGCCGGTTTGAAGTGCCTGCCGTTTTCACTGTAAAACCGAGTTGGAGCTTGTACCTCCCCATATATATGTATGGAGTGGAGTTTGCAACTGAAAAGAAACTTTGTGTTCCCTTCAACCTAGGTGAAAGACGGCTTTCACACACACTTATCTCTCAGAACTGAGCATGTGGAGAGACGTTCGTTCATCCAGCACAAAGGGAACGGGTTGCAGGAGAAACCCTTACTCTGGTTTCTCAGTCTGTTTCCTAGTGCCGGTTTGAAGTGCCTGCCGTTTTCACTGTAAAACCGAGTTGGAGCTTGTACCTCCCCATATATATGTATGGAGTGGAGTTTGCAACTGAAAAGAAACTTTGTGTTCCCTTCAAGCTAGGTGAAGGACGGCTTTCAAACACACTTATCTCTCAGAACTGAGCATGTGGAGAGACGTTCGTTCATCCAGCACAAAGGGAACGGGTTGCAGGTGAAACCCTTACTCTGGTTTCCCAGTCTGTTTCCTAGTGCCGGTTTGAAGTGCCTGCCTTTTTCACTGTAAAACCGAGTTGAAGCTTGTACCTCCCCATATATATGTATGGAGTGGAGTTTGCAACTGAAAAGAAACTTTGTGTTCCCTTCAAGCTAGGTGAAAGACGGCTTTCACACACACTTATCTCTCAGAACTGAGCATGTGGAGAGACGTTCGTTCATCCAGCACAAAGGGAACGGGTTGCAGGAGAAACCCTTACTCTGGTTTCTCAGTCTGTTTCCTAGTGCCGGTTTGAAGTGCCTGCCGTTTTCACTGTAAAACCGAGTTGGAGCTTGTACCTCCCCATATATATGTATGGAGTGGAGTTTGCAACTGAAAAGAAACTTTGTGTTCCCTTCAAGCTAGGTGAAGGACGGCTTTCAAACACACTTATCTCTCAGAACTGAGCATGGGCAGAGACGTTTGTTCATCCAGCACAAAGGGAACGGGTTGCAGGAGAAACCCTTACTCTGGTTTCTCAGTCTGTTTCCTAGTGCCGGTTTGAAGTGCCTGCCATTTTCACTGTAAAACCGAGTTGGAGCTTGTACCTCCCCATATATATGTATGGAGTGGAGTTTGCAACTGAAAAGAAACTTTGTGTTCCCTTCAAGCTAGGTGAAGGACGGCTTTCACACACAATTATCTCTCAGAACTGAGCATGTGGAGAGACGTTCGTTCATCCAGCACAAAGGGAACGGGTTGCAGGAGAAACCCTTACTCTGGTTTCTCAGTCTGTTTCCTAGTGCCGGTTTGAAGTGCCTGCCGTTTTCACTGTAAAACCGAGTTGGAGCTTGTACCTCCCCATATATATGTATGGAGTGGAGTTTGCAACTGAAAAGAAACTTTGTGTTCCCTTCAAGCTAGGTGAAAGACGGCTTTCACACACACTTATCTCTCAGAACTGAGCATGTGGAGAGACGTTCGTTCATCCAGCACAAAGGGAACGGGTTGCAGGAGAAACCCTTACTCTGGTTTCTCAGTCTGTTTCCTAGTGCCGGTTTGAAGTGCCTGCCGTTTTCACTGTAAAACCGAGTTGGAGCTTGTACCTCCCCATATATATGTATGGAGTGGAGTTTGCAACTGAAAAGAAACTTTGTGTTCCCTTCAAGCTAGGTGAAGGACGGCTTTCAAACACACTTGTCTCTCAGAACTGAGCATGGGCAGAGACGTTTGTTCATCCAGCACAAAGGGAACGGGTTGCAGGAGAAACCCTTACTCTGGTTTCTCAGTCTGTTTCCTAGTGCCGGTTTGAAGTGCCTGCCGTTTTCACTGTAAAACCGAGTTGGAGCTTGTACCTCCCCATATATATGTATGGAGTGGAGTTTGCAACTGAAAAGAAACTTTGTGTTCCCTTCAACCTAGGTGAAAGACGGCTTTCATACACACTTATCTCTCAGAACTGAGCATGTGGAGAGACGTTCGTTCATCCAGCACAAAGGGAACGGGTTGCAGGAGAAACCCTTACTCTGGTTTCTCAGTCTGTTTCCTAGTGCCGGTTTGAAGTGCCTGCCGTTTTCACTGTAAAACCGAGTTGGAGCTTGTACCTCCCCATATATATGTATGGAGTGGAGTTTGCAACTGAAAAGAAACTTTGTGTTCCCTTCAAGCTAGGTGAAGGACGGCTTTCAAACACACTTATCTCTCAGAACTGAGCATGTGGAGAGACGTTCGTTCATCCAGCACAAAGGGAACGGGTTGCAGGTGAAACCCTTACTCTGGTTTCCCAGTCTGTTTCCTAGTGCCGGTTTGAAGTGCCTGCCTTTTTCACTGTAAAACCGAGTTGAAGCTTGTACCTCCCCATATATATGTATGGAGTGGAGTTTGCAACTGAAAAGAAACTTTGTGTTCCCTTCAAGCTAGGTGAAAGACGGCTTTCACACACACTTATCTCTCAGAACTGAGCATGTGGAGAGACGTTCGTTCATCCAGCACAAAGGGAACGGGTTGCAGGAGAAACCCTTACTCTGGTTTCTCAGTCTGTTTCCTAGTGCCGGTTTGAAGTGCCTGCCGTTTTCACTGTAAAACCGAGTTGGAGCTTGTACCTCCCCATATATATGTATGGTGTGGAGTTTGCAACTGAAAAGAAACTTTGTGTTCCCTTCAAGCTAGGTGAAGGACGGCTTTCAAACACACTTATCTCTCAGAACTGAGCATGGGCAGAGACGTTTGTTCATCCAGCACAAAGGGAACGGGTTGCAGGAGAAACCCTTACTCTGGTTTCTCAGTCTGTTTCCTAGTGCCGGTTTGAAGTGCCTGCCATTTTCACTGTAAAACCGAGTTGGAGCTTGTACCTCCCCATATATATGTATGGAGTGGAGTTTGCAACTGAAAAGAAACTTTGTGTTCCCTTCAAGCTAGGTGAAAGACGGCTTTCACACACACTTATCTCTCAGAACTGAGCATGTGGAGAGACGTTCGTTCATCCAGCACAAAGGGAACGGGTTGCAGGAGAAACCCTTACTCTGGTTTCTCAGTCTGTTTCCTAGTGCCGGTTTGAAGTGCCTGCCATTTTCACTGTAAAACCGAGTTGGAGCTTGTACCTCCCCATATATATGTATGGAGTGGAGTTTGCAACTGAAAAGAAACTTTGTGTTCCCTTCAAGCTAGGTGAAGGACGGCTTTCAAACACACTTATCTCTCAGAACTGAGCATGGGCAGAGACGTTCGTTCATCCAGCACAAAGGGAACGGGTTGCAGGAGAAACCCTTACTCTGGTTTCCCAGTCTGTTTCCTAGTGCCGGTTTGAAGTGCCTGCCGTTTTCACTGTAAAACCGAGTTGGAGCTTGTACCTCCCCATATATATGTATGGAGTGGAGTTTGCAACTGAAAAGAAACTTTGTGTTCCCTTCAAGCTAGGTGAAAGACGGCTTTCACACACACTTATCTCTCAGAACTGAGCATGTGGAGAGACGTTCGTTCATCCAGCACAAAGGGAACGGGTTGCAGGAGAAACCCTTACTCTGGTTTCTCAGTCTGTTTCCTAGTGCCGGTTTGAAGTGCCTGCCGTTTTCACTGTAAAACCGAGTTGGAGCTTGTACCTCCCCATATATATGTATGGAGTGGAGTTTGCAACTGAAAAGAAACTTTGTGTTCCCTTCAACCTAGGTGAAAGACGGCTTTCACACACACTTATCTCTCAGAACTGAGCATGTGGAGAGACGTTCGTTCATCCAGCACAAAGGGAACGGGTTGCAGGAGAAACCCTTACTCTGGTTTCTCAGTCTGTTTCCTAGTGCCGGTTTGAAGTGCCTGCCGTTTTCACTGTAAAACCGAGTTGGAGCTTGTACCTCCCCATATATATGTATGGAGTGGAGTTTGCAACTGAAAAGAAACTTTGTGTTCCCTTCAAGCTAGGTGAAGGACGGCTTTCACACACAATTATCTCTCAGAACTGAGCATGTGGAGAGACGTTCGTTCATCCAGCACAAAGGGAACGGGTTGCAGGAGAAACCCTTACTCTGGTTTCTCAGTCTGTTTCCTAGTGCCGGTTTGAAGTGCCTGCCGTTTTCACTGTAAAACCGAGTTGGAGCTTGTACCTCCCCATATATATGTATGGAGTGGAGTTTGCAACTGAAAAGAAACTTTGTGTTCCCTTCAACCTAGGTGAAAGACGGCTTTCACACACACTTATCTCTCAGAACTGAGCATGTGGAGAGACGTTCGTTCATCCAGCACAAAGGGAACGGGTTGCAGGAGAAACCCTTACTCTGGTTTCTCAGTCTGTTTCCTAGTGCCGGTTTGAAGTGCCTGCCGTTTTCACTGTAAAACCGAGTTGGAGCTTGTACCTCCCCATATATATGTATGGAGTGGAGTTTGCAACTGAAAAGAAACTTTGTGTTCCCTTCAAGCTAGGTGAAGGACGGCTTTCAAACACACTTATCTCTCAGAACTGAGCATGTGGAGAGACGTTCGTTCATCCAGCACAAAGGGAACGGGTTGCAGGTGAAACCCTTACTCTGGTTTCCCAGTCTGTTTCCTAGTGCCGGTTTGAAGTGCCTGCCTTTTTCACTGTAAAACCGAGTTGAAGCTTGTACCTCCCCATATATATGTATGGAGTGGAGTTTGCAACTGAAAAGAAACTTTGTGTTCCCTTCAAGCTAGGTGAAAGACGGCTTTCACACACACTTATCTCTCAGAACTGAGCATGTGGAGAGACGTTCGTTCATCCAGCACAAAGGGAACGGGTTGCAGGAGAAACCCTTACTCTGGTTTCTCAGTCTGTTTCCTAGTGCCGGTTTGAAGTGCCTGCCGTTTTCACTGTAAAACCGAGTTGGAGCTTGTACCTCCCCATATATATGTATGGAGTGGAGTTTGCAACTGAAAAGAAACTTTGTGTTCCCTTCAAGCTAGGTGAAGGACGGCTTTCAAACACACTTATCTCTCAGAACTGAGCATGGGCAGAGACGTTTGTTCATCCAGCACAAAGGGAACGGGTTGCAGGAGAAACCCTTACTCTGGTTTCTCAGTCTGTTTCCTAGTGCCGGTTTGAAGTGCCTGCCATTTTCACTGTAAAACCGAGTTGGAGCTTGTACCTCCCCATATATATGTATGGAGTGGAGTTTGCAACTGAAAAGAAACTTTGTGTTCCCTTCAAGCTAGGTGAAGGACGGCTTTCACACACAATTATCTCTCAGAACTGAGCATGTGGAGAGACGTTCGTTCATCCAGCACAAAGGGAACGGGTTGCAGGAGAAACCCTTACTCTGGTTTCTCAGTCTGTTTCCTAGTGCCGGTTTGAAGTGCCTGCCGTTTTCACTGTAAAACCGAGTTGGAGCTTGTACCTCCCCATATATATGTATGGAGTGGAGTTTGCAACTGAAAAGAAACTTTGTGTTCCCTTCAAGCTAGGTGAAAGACGGCTTTCACACACACTTATCTCTCAGAACTGAGCATGTGGAGAGACGTTCGTTCATCCAGCACAAAGGGAACGGGTTGCAGGAGAAACCCTTACTCTGGTTTCTCAGTCTGTTTCCTAGTGCCGGTTTGAAGTGCCTGCCGTTTTCACTGTAAAACCGAGTTGGAGCTTGTACCTCCCCATATATATGTATGGAGTGGAGTTTGCAACTGAAAAGAAACTTTGTGTTCCCTTCAAGCTAGGTGAAGGACGGCTTTCAAACACACTTATCTCTCAGAACTGAGCATGGGCAGAGACGTTTGTTCATCCAGCACAAAGGGAACGGGTTGCAGGAGAAACCCTTACTCTGGTTTCTCAGTCTGTTTCCTAGTGCCGGTTTGAAGTGCCTGCCGTTTTCACTGTAAAACCGAGTTGGAGCTTGTACCTCCCCATATATATGTATGGAGTGGAGTTTGCAACTGAAAAGAAACTTTGTGTTCCCTTCAACCTAGGTGAAAGACGGCTTTCATACACACTTATCTCTCAGAACTGAGCATGTGGAGAGACGTTCGTTCATCCAGCACAAAGGGAACGGGTTGCAGGAGAAACCCTTACTCTGGTTTCTCAGTCTGTTTCCTAGTGCCGGTTTGAAGTGCCTGCCGTTTTCACTGTAAAACCGAGTTGGAGCTTGTACCTCCCCATATATATGTATGGAGTGGAGTTTGCAACTGAAAAGAAACTTTGTGTTCCCTTCAAGCTAGGTGAAGGACGGCTTTCAAACACACTTATCTCTCAGAACTGAGCATGTGGAGAGACGTTCGTTCATCCAGCACAAAGGGAACGGGTTGCAGGTGAAACCCTTACTCTGGTTTCCCAGTCTGTTTCCTAGTGCCGGTTTGAAGTGCCTGCCTTTTTCACTGTAAAACCGAGTTGAAGCTTGTACCTCCCCATATATATGTATGGAGTGGAGTTTGCAACTGAAAAGAAACTTTGTGTTCCCTTCAAGCTAGGTGAAAGACGGCTTTCACACACACTTATCTCTCAGAACTGAGCATGTGGAGAGACGTTCGTTCATCCAGCACAAAGGGAACGGGTTGCAGGAGAAACCCTTACTCTGGTTTCTCAGTCTGTTTCCTAGTGCCGGTTTGAAGTGCCTGCCGTTTTCACTGTAAAACCGAGTTGGAGCTTGTACCTCCCCATATATATGTATGGAGTGGAGTTTGCAACTGAAAAGAAACTTTGTGTTCCCTTCAAGCTAGGTGAAGGACGGCTTTCAAACACACTTATCTCTCAGAACTGAGCATGGGCAGAGACGTTTGTTCATCCAGCACAAAGGGAACGGGTTGCAGGAGAAACCCTTACTCTGGTTTCTCAGTCTGTTTCCTAGTGCCGGTTTGAAGTGCCTGCCATTTTCACTGTAAAACCGAGTTGGAGCTTGTACCTCCCCATATATATGTATGGAGTGGAGTTTGCAACTGAAAAGAAACTTTGTGTTCCCTTCAAGCTAGGTGAAGGACGGCTTTCAAACACACTTATCTCTCAGAACTGAGCATGTGGAGAGACGTTCGTTCAACCAGCACAAAGGGAACGGGTTGCAGGTGAAACCCTTACTCTGGTTTCCCAGTCTGTTTCCTAGTGCCGGTTTGAAGTGCCTGCCTTTTTCACTGTAAAACCGAGTTGAAGCTTGTACCTCCCCATATATATGTATGGAGTGGAGTTTGCAACTGAAAAGAAACTTTGTGTTCCCTTCAAGCTAGGTGAAAGACGGCTTTCACACACACTTATCTCTCAGAACTGAGCATGTGGAGAGACGTTCGTTCATCCAGCACAAAGGGAACGGGTTGCAGGAGAAACCCTTACTCTGGTTTCTCAGTCTGTTTCCTAGTGCCGGTTTGAAGTGCCTGCCATTTTCACTGTAAAACCGAGTTGGAGCTTGTACCTCCCCATATATATGTATGGAGTGGAGTTTGCAACTGAAAAGAAACTTTGTGTTCCCTTCAAGCTAGGTGAAGGACGGCTTTCAAACACACTTATCTCTCAGAACTGAGCATGGGCAGAGACGTTCGTTCATCCAGCACAAAGGGAACGGGTTGCAGGAGAAACCCTTACTCTGGTTTCCCAGTCTGTTTCCTAGTGCCGGTTTGAAGTGCCTGCCGTTTTCACTGTAAAACCGAGTTGGAGCTTGTACCTCCCCATATATATGTATGGAGTGGAGTTTGCAACTGAAAAGAAACTTTGTGTTCCCTTCAAGCTAGGTGAAAGACGGCTTTCACACACACTTATCTCTCAGAACTGAGCATGTGGAGAGACGTTCGTTCATCCAGCACAAAGGGAACGGGTTGCAGGAGAAACCCTTACTCTGGTTTCTCAGTCTGTTTCCTAGTGCCGGTTTGAAGTGCCTGCCGTTTTCACTGTAAAACCGAGTTGGAGCTTGTACCTCCCCATATATATGTATGGAGTGGAGTTTGCAACTGAAAAGAAACTTTGTGTTCCCTTCAACCTAGGTGAAAGACGGCTTTCACACACACTTATCTCTCAGAACTGAGCATGTGGAGAGACGTTCGTTCATCCAGCACAAAGGGAACGGGTTGCAGGAGAAACCCTTACTCTGGTTTCTCAGTCTGTTTCCTAGTGCCGGTTTGAAGTGCCTGCCGTTTTCACTGTAAAACCGAGTTGGAGCTTGTACCTCCCCATATATATGTATGGAGTGGAGTTTGCAACTGAAAAGAAACTTTGTGTTCCCTTCAAGCTAGGTGAAGGACGGCTTTCACACACAATTATCTCTCAGAACTGAGCATGTGGAGAGACGTTCGTTCATCCAGCACAAAGGGAACGGGTTGCAGGAGAAACCCTTACTCTGGTTTCTCAGTCTGTTTCCTAGTGCCGGTTTGAAGTGCCTGCCGTTTTCACTGTAAAACCGAGTTGGAGCTTGTACCTCCCCATATATATGTATGGAGTGGAGTTTGCAACTGAAAAGAAACTTTGTGTTCCCTTCAACCTAGGTGAAAGACGGCTTTCACACACACTTATCTCTCAGAACTGAGCATGTGGAGAGACGTTCGTTCATCCAGCACAAAGGGAACGGGTTGCAGGAGAAACCCTTACTCTGGTTTCTCAGTCTGTTTCCTAGTGCCGGTTTGAAGTGCCTGCCGTTTTCACTGTAAAACCGAGTTGGAGCTTGTACCTCCCCATATATATGTATGGAGTGGAGTTTGCAACTGAAAAGAAACTTTGTGTTCCCTTCAAGCTAGTTGAAGGACGGCTTTCAAACACACTTATCTCTCAGAACTGAGCATGTGGAGAGACGTTCGTTCATCCAGCACAAAGGGAACGGGTTGCAGGTGAAACCCTTACTCTGGTTTCCCAGTCTGTTTCCTAGTGCCGGTTTGAAGTGCCTGCCTTTTTCACTGTAAAACCGAGTTGAAGCTTGTACCTCCCCATATATATGTATGGAGTGGAGTTTGCAACTGAAAAGAAACTTTGTGTTCCCTTCAAGCTAGGTGAAAGACGGCTTTCACACACACTTATCTCTCAGAACTGAGCATGTGGAGAGACGTTCGTTCATCCAGCACAAAGGGAACGGGTTGCAGGAGAAACCCTTACTCTGGTTTCTCAGTCTGTTTCCTAGTGCCGGTTTGAAGTGCCTGCCGTTTTCACTGTAAAACCGAGTTGGAGCTTGTACCTCCCCATATATATGTATGGAGTGGAGTTTGCAACTGAAAAGAAACTTTGTGTTCCCTTCAAGCTAGGTGAAGGACGGCTTTCAAACACACTTATCTCTCAGAACTGAGCATGGGCAGAGACGTTTGTTCATCCAGCACAAAGGGAACGGGTTGCAGGAGAAACCCTTACTCTGGTTTCTCAGTCTGTTTCCTAGTGCCGGTTTGAAGTGCCTGCCATTTTCACTGTAAAACCGAGTTGGAGCTTGTACCTCCCCATATATATGTATGGAGTGGAGTTTGCAACTGAAAAGAAACTTTGTGTTCCCTTCAAGCTAGGTGAAGGACGGCTTTCAAACACACTTATCTCTCAGAACTGAGCATGTGGAGAGACGTTCGTTCAACCAGCACAAAGGGAACGGGTTGCAGGTGAAACCCTTACTCTGGTTTCCCAGTCTGTTTCCTAGTGCCGGTTTGAAGTGCCTGCCTTTTTCACTGTAAAACCGAGTTGAAGCTTGTACCTCCCCATATATATGTATGGAGTGGAGTTTGCAACTGAAAAGAAACTTTGTGTTCCCTTCAAGCTAGCTGAAAGACGGCTTTCACACACACTTATCTCTCAGAACTGAGCATGTGGAGAGACGTTCGTTCATCCAGCACAAAGGGAACGGGTTGCAGGAGAAACCCTTACTCTGGTTTCTCAGGCTGTTTCCTAGTGCCGGTTTGAAGTGCCTGCCATTTTCACTGTAAAACCGAGTTGGAGCTTGTACCTCCCCATATATATGTATGGAGTGGAGTTTGCAACTGAAAAGAAACTTTGTGTTCCCTTCAAGCTAGGTGAAGGACGGCTTTCAAACACACTTATCTCTCAGAACTGAGCATGGGCAGAGACGTTCGTTCATCCAGCACAAAGGGAACGGGTTGCAGGAGAAACCCTTACTCTGGTTTCCCAGTCTGTTTCCTAGTGCCGGTTTGAAGTGCCTGCCGTTTTCACTGTAAAACCGAGTTGGAGCTTGTACCTCCCCATATATATGTATGGAGTGGAGTTTGCAACTGAAAAGAAACTTTGTGTTCCCTTCAAGCTAGGTGAAAGACGGCTTTCACACACACTTATCTCTCAGAACTGAGCATGTGGAGAGACGTTCGTTCATCCAGCACAAAGGGAACGGGTTGCAGGAGAAACCCTTACTCTGGTTTCTCAGTCTGTTTCCTAGTGCCGGTTTGAAGTGCCTGCCGTTTTCACTGTAAAACCGAGTTGGAGCTTGTACCTCCCCATATATATGTATGGAGTGGAGTTTGCAACTGAAAAGAAACTTTGTGTTCCCTTCAAGCTAGGTGAAGGACGGCTTTCACACACAATTATCTCTCAGAACTGAGCATGTTAAGAGACGTTCGTTCATCCAGCACAAAGGGAACGGGTTGCAGGAGAAACCCTTACTCTGGTTTCTCAGTCTGTTTCCTAGTGCCGGTTTGAAGTGCCTGCCGTTTTCACTGTAAAACCGAGTTGGAGCTTGTACCTCCCCATATATATGTATGGAGTGGATTTTGCAACTGAAAAGAAACTTTGTGTTCCCTTCAACCTAGGTGAAAGACGGCTTTCACACACACTTATCTCTCAGAACTGAGCATGTGGAGAGACGTTCGTTCATCCAGCACAAAGGGAACGGGTTGCAGGAGAAACCCTTACTCTGGTTTCTCAGTCTGTTTCCTAGTGCCGGTTTGAAGTGCCTGCCGTTTTCACTGTAAAACCGAGTTGGAGCTTGTACCTCCCCATATATATGTATGGAGTGGAGTTGGCAACTGAAAAGAAACTTTGTGTTCCCTTCAAGCTAGGTGAAGGACGGCTTTCAAACACACTTATCTCTCAGAACTGAGCATGTGGAGAGACGTTCGTTCATCCAGCACAAAGGGAACGGGTTGCAGGTGAAACCCTTACTCTGGTTTCCCAGTCTGTTTCCTAGTGCCGGTTTGAAGTGCCTGCCTTTTTCACTGTAAAACCGAGTTGAAGCTTGTACCTCCCCATATATATGTATGGAGTGGAGTTTGCAACTGAAAAGAAACTTTGTGTTCCCTTCAAGCTAGGTGAAAGACGGCTTTCACACACACTTATCTCTCAGAACTGAGCATGTGGAGAGACGTTCGTTCATCCAGCACAAAGGGAACGGGTTGCAGGAGAAACCCTTACTCTGGTTTCTCAGTCTGTTTCCTAGTGCCGGTTTGAAGTGCCTGCCATTTTCACTGTAAAACCGAGTTGGAGCTTGTACCTCCCCATATATATGTATGGAGTGGAGTTTGCAACTGAAAAGAAACTTTGTGTTCCCATCAAGCTAGGTGAAGGACGGCTTTCAAACACACTTATCTCTCAGAACTGAGCATGGGCAGAGACGTTCGTTCATCCAGCACAAAGGGAACGGGTTGCAGGAGAAACCCTTACTCTGGTTTCCCAGTATGTTTCCTAGTGCCGGTTTGAAGTGCCTGCCGTTTTCACTGTAAAACCGAGTTGGAGCTTGTACCTCCCCATATATATGTATGGAGTGGAGTTTGCAACTGAAAAGAAACTTTGTGTTCCCTTCAAGCTAGGTGAAAGAAAGCTTTCACACACACTTATCTCTCAGAACTGAGCATGTGGAGAGACGTTCGTTCATCCAGCACAAAGGGAACGGGTTGCAGGAGAAACCCTTACTCTGGTTTCTCAGTCTGTTTTCTAGTGCCGGTGTGAAGTGCCTGCCGTTTTCACTGTAAAACCGAGTTGGAGCTTGTACCTCACCATATATATGTATGGAGTGGAGTTTGCAACTGAAAAGAAACTTTGTGTTCCCTTCAAGCTAGGTGAAGGACGGCTTTCACACACAATTATCTCTCAGAACTGAGCATGTGGAGAGACGTTCGTTCATCCAGCACAAAGGGAACGGGTTGCAGGAGAAACCCTTACTCTGGTTTCTCAGTCTGTTTCCTAGTGCCGGTTTGAAGTGCCTGCCGTTTTCACTGTAAAACCGAGTTGGAGCTTGTACCTCCCCATATATATGTATGGAGTGGAGTTTGCAACTGAAAAGAAACTTTGTGTTCCCTTCAAGCTAGGTGAAAGACGGCTTTCACACACACTTATCTCTCAGAACTGAGCATGTGGAGAGACGTTCGTTCATCCAGCACAAAGGGAACGGGTTGCAGGAGAAACCCTTACTCTGGTTTCTCAGTCTGTTTCCTAGTGCCGGTTTGAAGTGCCTGCCGTTTTCACTGTAAAACCGAGTTGGAGCTTGTACCTCCCCATATATATGTATTTAGTGGAGTTTGCAACTGAAAAGAAACTTTGTGTTCCCTTCAAGCTAGGTGAAGGACGGCTTTCAAACACACTTATCTCTCAGAACTGAGCATGGGCAGAGACGTTTGTTCATCCAGCACAAAGGGAACGGGTTGCAGGAGAAACCCTTACTCTGGTTTCTCAGTCTGTTTCCTAGTGCCGGTTTGAAGTGCCTGCCATTTTCACTGTAAAACCGAGTTGGAGCTTGTACCTCCCCATATATATGTATGGAGTGGAGTTTGCAACTGAAAAGAAACTTTGTGTTCCCTTCAAGCTAGGTGAAGGACGGCTTTCAAACACACTTATCTCTCAGAACTGAGCATGTGGAGAGACGTTCATTCAACCAGCACAAAGGGAACGGGTTGCAGGTGAAACCCTTACTCTGGTTTCCCAGTCTGTTTCCTAGTGCCGGTTTGAAGTGCCTGCCTTTTTCACTGTAAAACCGAGTTGAAGCTTGTACCTCCCCATATATATGTATGGAGTGGAGTTTGCAACTGAAAAGAAACTTTGTGTTCCCTTCAAGCTAGCTGAAAGACGGCTTTCACACACACTTATCTCTCAGAACTGAGCATGTGGAGAGACGTTCGTTCATCCAGCACAAAGGGAACGGGTTGCAGGAGAAACCCTTACTCTGGTTTCTCAGGCTGTTTCCTAGTGCCGGTTTGAAGTGCCTGCCATTTTCACTGTAAAACCGAGTTGGAGCTTGTACCTCCCCATATATATGTATGGAGTGGAGTTTGCAACTGAAAAGAAACTTTGTGTTCCCTTCAAGCTAGGTGAAGGACGGCTTTCAAACACACTTATCTCTCAGAACTGAGCATGGGCAGAGACGTTCGTTCATCCAGCACAAAGGGAACGGGTTGCAGGAGAAACCCTTACTCTGGTTTCCCAGTCTGTTTCCTAGTGCCGGTTTGAAGTGCCTGCCGTTTTCACTGTAAAACCGAGTTGGAGCTTGTACCTCCCCATATATATGTATGGAGTGGAGTTTGCAACTGAAAAGAAACTTTGTGTTCCCTTCAAGCTAGGTGAAGGACGGCTTTCAAACACACTTATCTCTCAGAACTGAGCATGGGCAGAGACGTTCGTTCATCCAGCACAAAGGGAACGGGTTGCAGGAGAAACCCTTACTCTGGTTTCCCAGTCTGTTTCCTAGTGCCGGTTTGAAGTGCCTGCCGTTTTCACTGTAAAACCGAGTTGGAGCTTGTACCTCCCCATATATATGTATGGAGTGGAGTTTGCAACTGAAAAGAAACTTTGTGTTCCCTTCAAGCTAGGTGAAAGACGGCTTTCACACACACTTATCTCTCAGAACTGAGCATGTGGAGAGACGTTCGTTCATCCAGCACAAAGGGAACGGGTTGCAGGAGAAACCCTTACTCTGGTTTCTCAGTCTGTTTCCTAGTGCCGGTTTGAAGTGCCTGCCATTTTCACTGTAAAACCGAGTTGGAGCTTGTACCTCCCCATATATATGTATGGAGTGGAGTTTGCAACTGAAAAGAAACTTTGTGTTCCCATCAAGCTAGGTGAAGGACGGCTTTCAAACACACTTATCTCTCAGAACTGAGCATGGGCAGAGACGTTCGTTCATCCAGCACAAAGGGAACGGGTTGCAGGAGAAACCCTTACTCTGGTTTCCCAGTATGTTTCCTAGTGCCGGTTTGAAGTGCCTGCCGTTTTCACTGTAAAACCGAGTTGGAGCTTGTACCTCCCCATATATATGTATGGAGTGGAGTTTGCAACTGAAAAGAAACTTTGTGTTCCCTTCAAGCTAGGTGAAAGAAAGCTTTCACACACACTTATCTCTCAGAACTGAGCATGTGGAGAGACGTTCGTTCATCCAGCACAAAGGGAACGGGTTGCAGGAGAAACCCTTACTCTGGTTTCTCAGTCTGTTTTCTAGTGCCGGTGTGAAGTGCCTGCCGTTTTCACTGTAAAACCGAGTTGGAGCTTGTACCTCACCATATATATGTATGGAGTGGAGTTTGCAACTGAAAAGAAACTTTGTGTTCCCTTCAAGCTAGGTGAAGGACGGCTTTCACACACAATTATCTCTCAGAACTGAGCATGTGGAGAGACGTTCGTTCATCCAGCACAAAGGGAACGGGTTGCAGGAGAAACCCTTACTCTGGTTTCTCAGTCTGTTTCCTAGTGCCGGTTTGAAGTGCCTGCCGTTTTCACTGTAAAACCGAGTTGGAGCTTGTACCTCCCCATATATATGTATGGAGTGGAGTTTGCAACTGAAAAGAAACTTTGTGTTCCCTTCAAGCTAGGTGAAAGACGGCTTTCACACACACTTATCTCTCAGAACTGAGCATGTGGAGAGACGTTCGTTCATCCAGCACAAAGGGAACGGGTTGCAGGAGAAACCCTTACTCTGGTTTCTCAGTCTGTTTCCTAGTGCCGGTTTGAAGTGCCTGCCGTTTTCACTGTAAAACCGAGTTGGAGCTTGTACCTCCCCATATATATGTATTTAGTGGAGTTTGCAACTGAAAAGAAACTTTGTGTTCCCTTCAAGCTAGGTGAAGGACGGCTTTCAAACACACTTATCTCTCAGAACTGAGCATGGGCAGAGACGTTTGTTCATCCAGCACAAAGGGAACGGGTTGCAGGAGAAACCCTTACTCTGGTTTCTCAGTCTGTTTCCTAGTGCCGGTTTGAAGTGCCTGCCATTTTCACTGTAAAACCGAGTTGGAGCTTGTACCTCCCCATATATATGTATGGAGTGGAGTTTGCAACTGAAAAGAAACTTTGTGTTCCCTTCAAGCTAGGTGAAGGACGGCTTTCAAACACACTTATCTCTCAGAACTGAGCATGTGGAGAGACGTTCATTCAACCAGCACAAAGGGAACGGGTTGCAGGAGAAACCCTTACTCTGGTTTCCCAGTCTGTTTCCTAGTGCCGGTTTGAAGTGCCTGCCTTTTTCACTGTAAAACCGAGTTGAAGCTTGTACCTCCCCATATATATGTATGGAGTGGAGTTTGCAACTGAAAAGAAACTTTGTGTTCCCTTCAAGCTAGCTGAAAGACGGCTTTCACACACACTTATCTCTCAGAACTGAGCATGTGGAGAGACGTTCGTTCATCCAGCACAAAGGGAACGGGTTGCAGGAGAAACCCTTACTCTGGTTTCTCAGGCTGTTTCCTAGTGCCGGTTTGAAGTGCCTGCCATTTTCACTGTAAAACCGAGTTGGAGCTTGTACCTCCCCATATATATGTATGGAGTGGAGTTTGCAACTGAAAAGAAACTTTGTGTTCCCTTCAAGCTAGGTGAAGGACGGCTTTCAAACACACTTATCTCTCAGAACTGAGCATGGGCAGAGACGTTCGTTCATCCAGCACAAAGGGAACGGGTTGCAGGAGAAACCCTTACTCTGGTTTCCCAGTCTGTTTCCTAGTGCCGGTTTGAAGTGCCTGCCGTTTTCACTGTAAAACCGAGTTGGAGCTTGTACCTCCCCATATATATGTATGGAGTGGAGTTTGCAACTGAAAAGAAACTTTGTGTTCCCTTCAAGCTAGGTGAAGGACGGCTTTCAAACACACTTATCTCTCAGAACTGAGCATGGGCAGAGACGTTCGTTCATCCAGCACAAAGGGAACGGGTTGCAGGAGAAACCCTTACTCTGGTTTCCCAGTCTGTTTCCTAGTGCCGGTTTGAAGTGCCTGCCGTTTTCACTGTAAAACCGAGTTGGAGCTTGTACCTCCCCATATATATGTATGGAGTGGAGTTTGCAACTGAAAAGAAACTTTGTGTTCCCTTCAAGCTAGGTGAAAGACGGCTTTCACACACACTTATCTCTCAGAACTGAGCATGTGGAGAGACGTTCGTTCATCCAGCACAAAGGGAACGGGTTGCAGGAGAAACCCTTACTCTGGTTTCTCAGTCTGTTTCCTAGTGCCGGTTTGAAGTGCCTGCCGTTTTCACTGTAAAACCGAGTTGGAGCTTGTACCTCCCCATATATATGTATGGAGTGGAGTTTGCAACTGAAAAGAAACTTTGTGTTCCCTTCAAGCTAGGTGAAGGACGGCTTTCAAACACACTTATCTCTCAGAACTGAGCATGGGCAGAGACGTTCGTTCATCCAGCACAAAGGGAACGGGTTGCAGGAGAAACCCTTACTCTGGTTTCTCAGTCTGTTTCCTAGTGCCGGTTTGAAGTGCCTGCCATTTTCACTGTAAAACCGAGTTGGAGCTTGTACCTCCCCATATATATGTATGGAGTGGAGTTTGCAACTGAAAAGAAACTTTGTGTTCCCTTCAAGCTAGGTGAAGGACGGCTTTCAAACACACTTATCTCTCAGAACTGAGCATGTGGAGAGACGTTCGTTCAACCAGCACAAAGGGAACGGGTTGCAGGTGAAACCCTTACTCTGGTTTCCCAGTCTGTTTCCTAGTGCCGGTTTGAAGTGCCTGCCTTTTTCACTGTAAAACCGAGTTGAAGCTTGTACCTCCCCATATATATGTATGGAGTGGAGTTTGCAACTGAAAAGAAACTTTGTGTTCCCTTCAAGCTAGCTGAAAGACGGCTTTCACACACACTTATCTCTCAGAACTGAGCATGTGGAGAGACGTTCGTTCATCCAGCACAAAGGGAACGGGTTGCAGGAGAAACCCTTACTCTGGTTTCTCAGGCTGTTTCCTAGTGCCGGTTTGAAGTGCCTGCCATTTTCACTGTAAAACCGAGTTGGAGCTTGTACCTCCCCATATATATGTATGGAGTGGAGTTTGCAACTGAAAAGAAACTTTGTGTTCCCTTCAAGCTAGGTGAAGGACGGCTTTCAAACACACTTATCTCTCAGAACTGAGCATGGGCAGAGACGTTCGTTCATCCAGCACAAAGGGAACGGGTTGCCGGAGAAACCCTTACTCTGGTTTCCCAGTCTGTTTCCTAGTGCCGGTTTGAAGTGCCTGCCGTTTTCACTGTAAAACCGAGTTGGAGCTTGTACCTCCCCATATATATGTATGGAGTGGAGTTTGCAACTGAAAAGAAACTTTGTGTTCCCTTCAAGCTAGGTGAAGGACGGCTTTCAAACACACTTATCTCTCAGAACTGAGCATGGGCAGAGACGTTCGTTCATCCAGCACAAAGGGAACGGGTTGCAGGAGAAACCCTTACTCTGGTTTCCCAGTCTGTTTCCTAGTGCCGGTTTGAAGTGCCTGCCGTTTTCACTGTAAAACCGAGTTGGAGCTTGTACCTCCCCATATATATGTATGGAGTGGAGTTTGCAACTGAAAAGAAACTTTGTGTTCCCTTCAAGCTAGGTGAAAGACGGCTTTCACACACACTTATCTCTCAGAACTGAGCATGTGGAGAGACGTTCGTTCATCCAGCACAAAGGGAACGGGTTGCAGGAGAAACCCTTACTCTGGTTTCTCAGTCTGTTTCCTAGTGCCGGTTTGAAGTGCCTGCCGTTTTCACTGTAAAACCGAGTTGGAGCTTGTACCTCACCATATATATGTATGGAGTGGAGTTTGCAACTGAAAAGAAACTTTGTGTTCCCTTCAAGCTAGGTGAAGGACGGCTTTCACACACAATTATCTCTCAGAACTGAGCATGTGGAGAGACGTTCGTTCATCCAGCACAAAGGGAACGGGTTGCAGGAGAAACCCTTACTCTGGTTTCTCAGTCTGTTTCCTAGTGCCGGTTTGAAGTGCCTGCCGTTTTCACTGTAAAACCGAGTTGGAGCTTGTACCTCCCCATATATATGTATGGAGTGGAGTTTGCAACTGAAAAGAAACTTTGTGTTCCCTTCAAGCTAGGTGAAAGACGGCTTTCACACACACTTATCTCTCAGAACTGAGCATGTGGAGAGACGTTCGTTCATCCAGCACAAAGGGAACGGGTTGCAGGAGAAACCCTTACTCTGGTTTCTCAGTCTGTTTCCTAGTGCCGGTTTGAAGTGCCTGCCGTTTTCACTGTAAAACCGAGTTGGAGCTTGTACCTCCCCATATATATGTATGGAGTGGAGTTTGCAACTGAAAAGAAACTTTGTGTTCCCTTCAAGCTAGGTGAAGGACGGCTTTCAAACACACTTATCTCTCAGAACTGAGCATGGGCAGAGACGTTCGTTCATCCAGCACAAAGGGAACGGGTTGCAGGAGAAACCCTTACTCTGGTTTCTCAGTCTGTTTCCTAGTGCCGGTTTGAAGTGCCTGCCATTTTCACTGTAAAACCGAGTTGGAGCTTGTACCTCCCCATATATATGTATGGAGTGGAGTTTGCAACTGAAAAGAAACTTTGTGTTCCCTTCAAGCTAGGTGAAGGACGGCTTTCAAACACACTTATCTCTCAGAACTGAGCATGTGGAGAGACGTTCGTTCAACCAGCACAAAGGGAACGGGTTGCAGGTGAAACCCTTACTCTGGTTTCCCAGTCTGTTTCCTAGTGCCGGTTTGAAGTGCCTGCCTTTTTCACTGTAAAACCGAGTTGAAGCTTGTACCTCCCCATATATATGTATGGAGTGGAGTTTGCAACTGAAAAGAAACTTTGTGTTCCCTTCAAGCTAGCTGAAAGACGGCTTTCACACACACTTATCTCTCAGAACTGAGCATGTGGAGAGACGTTCGTTCATCCAGCACAAAGGGAACGGGTTGCAGGAGAAACCCTTACTCTGGTTTCTCAGGCTGTTTCCTAGTGCCGGTTTGAAGTGCCTGCCATTTTCACTGTAAAACCGAGTTGGAGCTTGTACCTCCCCATATATATGTATGGAGTGGAGTTTGCAACTGAAAAGAAACTTTGTGTTCCCTTCAAGCTAGGTGAAGGACGGCTTTCAAACACACTTATCTCTCAGAACTGAGCATGGGCAGAGACGTTCGTTCATCCAGCACAAAGGGAACGGGTTGCAGGAGAAACCCTTACTCTGGTTTCCCAGTCTGTTTCCTAGTGCCGGTTTGAAGTGCCTGCCGTTTTCACTGTAAAACCGAGTTGGAGCTTGTACCTCCCCATATATATGTATGGAGTGGAGTTTGCAACTGAAAAGAAACTTTGTGTTCCCTTCAAGCTAGGTGAAAGACGGCTTTCACACACACTTATCTCTCAGAACTGAGCATGTGGAGAGACGTTCGTTCATCCAGCACAAAGGGAACGGGTTGCAGGTGAAACCCTTACTCTGGTTTCCCAGTCTGTTTCCTAGTGCCGGTTTGAAGTGCCTGACTTTTTCACTGTAAAACCGAGTTGAAGCTTGTACCTCCCCATATATATGTATGGAGTGGAGTTTGCAACTGAAAAGAAACTTTGTGTTCCCTTCAAGCTAGGTGAAAGACGGCTTTCACACACACTTATCTCTCAGAACTGAGCATGTGGAGAGACGTTCGTTCATCCAGCACAAAGGGAACGGGTTGCAGGAGAAACCCTTACTCTGGTTTCTCAGTCTGTTTCCTAGTGCCGGTTTGAAGTGCCTGCCATTTTCACTGTAAAACCGAGTTGGAGCTTGTACCTCCCCATATATATGTATGGAGTGGAGTTTGCAACTGAAAAGAAACTTTGTGTTCCCTTCAAGCTAGGTGAAGGACGGCTTTCAAACACACTTATCTCTCAGAACTGAGCATGGGCAGAGACGTTCGTTCATCCAGCACAAAGGGAACGGGTTGCAGGAGAAACCCTTACTCTGGTTTCCCAGTCTGTTTCCTAGTGCCGGTTTGAAGTGCCTGCCGTTTTCACTGTAAAACCGAGTTGGAGCTTGTACCTCCCCATATATATGTATGGAGTGGAGTTTGCAACTGAAAAGAAACTTTGTGTTCCCTTCAAGCTAGGTGAAAGACGGCTTTCACACACACTTATCTCTCAGAACTGAGCATGTGGAGAGACGTTCGTTCATCCAGCACAAAGGGAACGGGTTGCAGGAGAAACCCTTACTCTGGTTTCTCAGTCTGTTTTCTAGTGCCGGTTTGAAGTGCCTGCCGTTTTCACTGTAAAACCGAGTTGGAGCTTGTACCTCACCATATATATGTATGGAGTGGAGTTTGCAACTGAAAAGAAACTTTGTGTTCCCTTCAAGCTAGGTGAAGGACGGCTTTCACACACAATTATCTCTCAGAACTGAGCATGTGGAGAGACGTTCGTTCATCCAGCACAAAGGGAACGGGTTGCAGGAGAAACCCTTACTCTGGTTTCTCAGTCTGTTTCCTAGTGCCGGTTTGAAGTGCCTGCCGTTTTCACTGTAAAACCGAGTTGGAGCTTGTACCTCCCCATATATATGTATGGAGTGGAGTTTGCAACTGAAAAGAAACTTTGTGTTCCCTTCAAGCTAGGTGAAAGACGGCTTTCACACACACTTATCTCTCAGAACTGAGCATGTGGAGAGACGTTCGTTCATCCAGCACAAAGGGAACGGGTTGCAGGAGAAACCCTTACTCTGGTTTCTCAGTCTGTTTCCTAGTGCCGGTTTGAAGTGCCTGCCGTTTTCACTGTAAAACCGAGTTGGAGCTTGTACCTCCCCATATATATGTATGGAGTGGAGTTTGCAACTGAAAAGAAACTTTGTGTTCCCTTCAAGCTAGGTGAAGGACGGCTTTCAAACACACTTATCTCTCAGAACTGAGCATGGGCAGAGACGTTTGTTCATCCAGCACAAAGGGAACGGGTTGCAGGAGAAACCCTTACTCTGGTTTCTCAGTCTGTTTCCTAGTGCCGGTTTGAAGTGCCTGCCATTTTCACTGTAAAACCGAGTTGGAGCTTGTACCTCCCCATATATATGTATGGAGTGGAGTTTGCAACTGAAAAGAAACTTTGTGTTCCCTTCAAGCTAGGTGAAGGACGGCTTTCAAACACACTTATCTCTCAGAACTGAGCATGTGGAGAGACGTTCGTTCAACCAGCACAAAGGGAACGGGTTGCAGGTGAAACCCTTACTCTGGTTTCCCAGTCTGTTTCCTAGTGCCGGTTTGAAGTGCCTGCCTTTTTCACTGTAAAACCGAGTTGAAGCTTGTACCTCCCCATATATATGTATGGAGTGGAGTTTGCAACTGAAAAGAAACTTTGTGTTCCCTTCAAGCTAGCTGAAAGACGGCTTTCACACACACTTATCTCTCAGAACTGAGCATGTGGAGAGACGTTCGTTCATCCAGCACAAAGGGAACGGGTTGCAGGAGAAACCCTTACTCTGGTTTCTCAGGCTGTTTCCTAGTGCCGGTTTGAAGTGCCTGCCATTTTCACTGTAAAACCGAGTTGGAGCTTGTACCTCCCC
Organism: Vicugna pacos; assembly: GCF_048564905.1. NCBI lineage: Eukaryota > Metazoa > Chordata > Mammalia > Artiodactyla > Camelidae > Vicugna > Vicugna pacos. The sequence goes on along the minus strand of NC_133013.1, from coordinate 37,025 downwards.
ATATATATGTATGGAGTGGAGTTTGCAACTGAAAAGAAACTTTGTGTTCCCTTCAAGCTAGGTGAAGGACGGCTTTCAAACACACTTATCTCTCAGAACTGAACATGGGCAGAGACGTTCGTTCATCCAGCACAAAGGGAACGGGTTGCAGGAGAAACCCTTACTCTGGTTTCCCAGTCTGTTTCCTAGTGCCGGTTTGAAGTGCCTGCCGTTTTCACTGTAAAACCGAGTTGGAGCTTGTACCTCCCCATATATATGTATGGAGTGGAGTTTGCAACTGAAAAGAAACTTTGTGTTCCCTTCAAGCTAGGTGAAAGACGGCTTTCACACACACTTATCTCTCAGAACTGAGCATGTGGAGAGACGTTCGTTCATCCAGCACAAAGGGAACGGGTTGCAGGAGAAACCCTTACTCTGGTTTCTCAGGCTGTTTCCTAGTGCCGGTTTGAAGTGCCTGCCATTTTCACTGTAAAACCGAGTTGGAGCTTGTACCTCCCCATATATATGTATGGAGTGGAGTTTGCAACTGAAAAGAAACTTTGTGTTCCCTTCAAGCTAGGTGAAGGACGGCTTTCAAACACACTTATCTCTCAGAACTGAGCATGGGCAGAGACGTTCGTTCATCCAGCACAAAGGGAACGGGTTGCAGGAGAAACCCTTACTCTGGTTTCCCAGTCTGTTTCCTAGTGCCGGTTTGAAGTGCCTGCCGTTTTCACTGTAAAACCGAGTTGGAGCTTGTACCTCCCCATATATATGTATGGAGTGGAGTTTGCAACTGAAAAGAAACTTTGTGTTCCCTTCAAGCTAGGTGAAAGACGGCTTTCACACACACTTATCTCTCAGAACTGAGCATGTGGAGAGACGTTCGTTCATCCAGCACAAAGGGAACGGTTTGCAGGAGAAACCCTTACTCTGGTTTCTCAGTCTGTTTCCTAGTGCCGGTTTGAAGTGCCTGCCGTTTTCACTGTAAAACCGAGTTGGAGCTTGTACCTCCCCATATATATGTATGGAGTGGAGTTTGCAACTGAAAAGAAACTTTGTGTTCCCTTCAAGCTAGGTGAAGGACGGCTTTCACACACAATTATCTCTCAGAACTGAGCATGTTAAGAGACGTTCGTTCATCCAGCACAAAGGGAACGGGTTGCAGGAGAAACCCTTACTCTGGTTTCTCAGTCTGTTTCCTAGTGCCGGTTTGAAGTGCCTGCCGTTTTCACTGTAAAACCGAGTTGGAGCTTGTACCTCCCCATATATATGTATGGAGTGGATTTTGCAACTGAAAAGAAACTTTGTGTTCCCTTCAACCTAGGTGAAAGACGGCTTTCACACACACTTATCTCTCAGAACTGAGCATGTGGAGAGACGTTCGTTCATCCAGCACAAAGGGAACGGGTTGCAGGAGAAACCCTTACTCTGGTTTCTCAGTCTGTTTCCTAGTGCCGGTTTGAAGTGCCTGCCGTTTTCACTGTAAAACCGAGTTGGAGCTTGTACCTCCCCATATATATGTATGGAGTGGAGTTGGCAACTGAAAAGAAACTTTGTGTTCCCTTCAAGCTAGGTGAAGGACGGCTTTCAAACACACTTATCTCTCAGAACTGAGCATGTGGAGAGACGTTCGTTCATCCAGCACAAAGGGAACGGGTTGCAGGTGAAACCCTTACTCTGGTTTCCCAGTCTGTTTCCTAGTGCCGGTTTGAAGTGCCTGCCTTTTTCACTGTAAAACCGAGTTGAAGCTTGTACCTCCCCATATATATGTATGGAGTGGAGTTTGCAACTGAAAAGAAACTTTGTGTTCCCTTCAAGCTAGGTGAAAGACGGCTTTCACACACACTTATCTCTCAGAACTGAGCATGTGGAGAGACGTTCGTTCATCCAGCACAAAGGGAACGGGTTGCAGGAGAAACCCTTACTCTGGTTTCTCAGTCTGTTTCCTAGTGCCGGTTTGAAGTGCCTGCCATTTTCACTGTAAAACCGAGTTGGAGCTTGTACCTCCCCATATATATGTATGGAGTGGAGTTTGCAACTGAAAAGAAACTTTGTGTTCCCATCAAGCTAGGTGAAGGACGGCTTTCAAACACACTTATCTCTCAGAACTGAGCATGGGCAGAGACGTTCGTTCATCCAGCACAAAGGGAACGGGTTGCAGGAGAAACCCTTACTCTGGTTTCCCAGTATGTTTCCTAGTGCCGGTTTGAAGTGCCTGCCGTTTTCACTGTAAAACCGAGTTGGAGCTTGTACCTCCCCATATATATGTATGGAGTGGAGTTTGCAACTGAAAAGAAACTTTGTGTTCCCTTCAAGCTAGGTGAAAGAAAGCTTTCACACACACTTATCTCTCAGAACTGAGCATGTGGATAGACGTTCGTTCATCCAGCACAAAGGGAACGGGTTGCAGGAGAAACCCTTACTCTGGTTTCTCAGTCTGTTTTCTAGTGCCGGTGTGAAGTGCCTGCCATTTTCACTGTAAAACCGAGTTGGAGCTTGTACCTCACCATATATATGTATGGAGTGGAGTTTGCAACTGAAAAGAAACTTTGTGTTCCCTTCAAGCTAGGTGAAGGACGGCTTTCACACACACTTATCTCTCAGAACTGAGCATGTGGAGAGACGTTCGTTCATCCAGCACAAAGGGAACGGGTTGCAGGAGAAACCCTTACTCTGGTTTCTCAGTCTGTTTCCTAGTGCCGGTTTGAAGTGCCTGCCGTTTTCACTGTAAAACCGAGTTGGAGCTTGTACCTCCCCATATATATGTATGGAGTGGAGTTTGCAACTGAAAAGAAACTTTGTGTTCCCTTCAAGCTAGGTGAAAGACGGCTTTCACACACACTTATCTCTCAGAACTGAGCATGTGGAGAGACGTTCGTTCATCCAGCACAAAGGGAACGGGTTGCAGGAGAAACCCTTACTCTGGTTTCTCAGTCTGTTTCCTAGTGCCGGTTTGAAGTGCCTGCCGTTTTCACTGTAAAAGCGAGTTGGAGCTTGTACCTCCCCATATATATGTATTTAGTGGAGTTTGCAACTGAAAAGAAACTTTGTGTTCCCTTCAAGCTAGGTGAAGGACGGCTTTCAAACACACTTATCTCTCAGAACTGAGCATGGGCAGAGACGTTTGTTCATCCAGCACAAAGGGAACGGGTTGCAGGAGAAACCCTTACTCTGGTTTCTCAGTCTGTTTCCTAGTGCCGGTTTGAAGTGCCTGCCATTTTCACTGTAAAACCGAGTTGGAGCTTGTACCTCCCCATATATATGTATGGAGTGGAGTTTGCAACTGAAAAGAAACTTTGTGTTCCCTTCAAGCTAGGTGAAGGACGGCTTTCAAACACACTTATCTCTCAGAACTGAGCATGTGGAGAGACGTTCATTCAACCAGCACAAAGGGAACGGGTTGCAGGTGAAACCCTTACTCTGGTTTCCCAGTCTGTTTCCTAGTGCCGGTTTGAAGTGCCTGCCTTTTTCACTGTAAAACCGAGTTGAAGCTTGTACCTCCCCATATATATGTATGGAGTGGAGTTTGCAACTGAAAAGAAACTTTGTGTTCCCTTCAAGCTAGCTGAAAGACGGCTTTCACACACACTTATCTCTCAGAACTGAGCATGTGGAGAGACGTTCGTTCATCCAGCACAAAGGGAACGGGTTGCAGGAGAAACCCTTACTCTGGTTTCTCAGGCTGTTTCCTAGTGCCGGTTTGAAGTGCCTGCCATTTTCACTGTAAAACCGAGTTGGAGCTTGTACCTCCCCATATATATGTATGGAGTGGAGTTTGCAACTGAAAAGAAACTTTGTGTTCCCTTCAAGCTAGGTGAAGGACGGCTTTCAAACACACTTATCTCTCAGAACTGAGCATGGGCAGAGACGTTCGTTCATCCAGCACAAAGGGAACGGGTTGCAGGAGAAACCCTTACTCTGGTTTCCCAGTCTGTTTCCTAGTGCCGGTTTGAAGTGCCTGCCGTTTTCACTGTAAAACCGAGTTGGAGCTTGTACCTCCCCATATATATGTATGGAGTGGAGTTTGCAACTGAAAAGAAACTTTGTGTTCCCTTCAAGCTAGGTGAAGGACGGCTTTCAAACACACTTATCTCTCAGAACTGAGCATGGGCAGAGACGTTCGTTCATCCAGCACAAAGGGAACGGGTTGCAGGAGAAACCCTTACTCTGGTTTCCCAGTCTGTTTCCTAGTGCCGGTTTGAAGTGCCTGCCGTTTTCACTGTAAAACCGAGTTGGAGCTTGTACCTCCCCATATATATGTATGGAGTGGAGTTTGCAACTGAAAAGAAACTTTGTGTTCCCTTCAAGCTAGGTGAAAGACGGCTTTCACACACACTTATCTCTCAGAACTGAGCATGTGGAGAGACGTTCGTTCATCCAGCACAAAGGGAACGGGTTGCAGGAGAAACCCTTACTCTGGTTTCTCAGTCTGTTTCCTAGTGCCGGTTTGAAGTGCCTGCCGTTTTCACTGTAAAACCGAGTTGGAGCTTGTACCTCCCCATATATATGTATGGAGTGGAGTTTGCAACTGAAAAGAAACTTTGTGTTCCCTTCAAGCTAGGTGAAGGACGGCTTTCAAACACACTTATCTCTCAGAACTGAGCATGGGCAGAGACGTTCGTTCATCCAGCACAAAGGGAACGGGTTGCAGGAGAAACCCTTACTCTGGTTTCTCAGTCTGTTTCCTAGTGCCGGTTTGAAGTGCCTGCCATTTTCACTGTAAAACCGAGTTGGAGCTTGTACCTCCCCATATATATGTATGGAGTGGAGTTTGCAACTGAAAAGAAACTTTGTGTTCCCTTCAAGCTAGGTGAAGGACGGCTTTCAAACACACTTATCTCTCAGAACTGAGCATGTGGAGAGACGTTCGTTCAACCAGCACAAAGGGAACGGGTTGCAGGTGAAACCCTTACTCTGGTTTCCCAGTCTGTTTCCTAGTGCCGGTTTGAAGTGCCTGCCTTTTTCACTGTAAAACCGAGTTGAAGCTTGTACCTCCCCATATATATGTATGGAGTGGAGTTTGCAACTGAAAAGAAACTTTGTGTTCCCTTCAAGCTAGCTGAAAGACGGCTTTCACACACACTTATCTCTCAGAACTGAGCATGTGGAGAGACGTTCGTTCATCCAGCACAAAGGGAACGGGTTGCAGGAGAAACCCTTACTCTGGTTTCTCAGGCTGTTTCCTAGTGCCGGTTTGAAGTGCCTGCCATTTTCACTGTAAAACCGAGTTGGAGCTTGTACCTCCCCATATATATGTATGGAGTGGAGTTTGCAACTGAAAAGAAACTTTGTGTTCCCTTCAAGCTAGGTGAAGGACGGCTTTCAAACACACTTATCTCTCAGAACTGAGCATGGGCAGAGACGTTCGTTCATCCAGCACAAAGGGAACGGGTTGCAGGAGAAACCCTTACTCTGGTTTCCCAGTCTGTTTCCTAGTGCCGGTTTGAAGTGCCTGCCGTTTTCACTGTAAAACCGAGTTGGAGCTTGTACCTCCCCATATATATGTATGGAGTGGAGTTTGCAACTGAAAAGAAACTTTGTGTTCCCTTCAAGCTAGGTGAAGGACGGCTTTCAAACACACTTATCTCTCAGAACTGAGCATGGGCAGAGACGTTCGTTCATCCAGCACAAAGGGAACGGGTTGCAGGAGAAACCCTTACTCTGGTTTCCCAGTCTGTTTCCTAGTGCCGGTTTGAAGTGCCTGCCGTTTTCACTGTAAAACCGAGTTGGAGCTTGTACCTCCCCATATATATGTATGGAGTGGAGTTTGCAACTGAAAAGAAACTTTGTGTTCCCTTCAAGCTAGGTGAAAGACGGCTTTCACACACACTTATCTCTCAGAACTGAGCATGTGGAGAGACGTTCGTTCATCCAGCACAAAGGGAACGGGTTGCAGGAGAAACCCTTACTCTGGTTTCTCAGTCTGTTTCCTAGTGCCGGTTTGAAGTGCCTGCCGTTTTCACTGTAAAACCGAGTTGGAGCTTGTACCTCACCATATATATGTATGGAGTGGAGTTTGCAACTGAAAAGAAACTTTGTGTTCCCTTCAAGCTAGGTGAAGGACGGCTTTCACACACAATTATCTCTCAGAACTGAGCATGTGGAGAGACGTTCGTTCATCCAGCACAAAGGGAACGGGTTGCAGGAGAAACCCTTACTCTGGTTTCTCAGTCTGTTTCCTAGTGCCGGTTTGAAGTGCCTGCCGTTTTCACTGTAAAACCGAGTTGGAGCTTGTACCTCCCCATATATATGTATGGAGTGGAGTTTGCAACTGAAAAGAAACTTTGTGTTCCCTTCAAGCTAGGTGAAGGACGGCTTTCAAACACACTTATCTCTCAGAACTGAGCATGGGCAGAGACGTTCGTTCATCCAGCACAAAGGGAACGGGTTGCAGGAGAAACCCTTACTCTGGTTTCTCAGTCTGTTTCCTAGTGCCGGTTTGAAGTGCCTGCCATTTTCACTGTAAAACCGAGTTGGAGCTTGTACCTCCCCATATATATGTATGGAGTGGAGTTTGCAACTGAAAAGAAACTTTGTGTTCCCTTCAAGCTAGGTGAAGGACGGCTTTCAAACACACTTATCTCTCAGAACTGAGCATGTGGAGAGACGTTCGTTCAACCAGCACAAAGGGAACGGGTTGCAGGTGAAACCCTTACTCTGGTTTCCCAGTCTGTTTCCTAGTGCCGGTTTGAAGTGCCTGCCTTTTTCACTGTAAAACCGAGTTGAAGCTTGTACCTCCCCATATATATGTATGGAGTGGAGTTTGCAACTGAAAAGAAACTTTGTGTTCCCTTCAAGCTAGCTGAAAGACGGCTTTCACACACACTTATCTCTCAGAACTGAGCATGTGGAGAGACGTTCGTTCATCCAGCACAAAGGGAACGGGTTGCAGGAGAAACCCTTACTCTGGTTTCTCAGGCTGTTTCCTAGTGCCGGTTTGAAGTGCCTGCCATTTTCACTGTAAAACCGAGTTGGAGCTTGTACCTCCCCATATATATGTATGGAGTGGAGTTTGCAACTGAAAAGAAACTTTGTGTTCCCTTCAAGCTAGGTGAAGGACGGCTTTCAAACACACTTATCTCTCAGAACTGAGCATGGGCAGAGACGTTCGTTCATCCAGCACAAAGGGAACGGGTTGCAGGAGAAACCCTTACTCTGGTTTCCCAGTCTGTTTCCTAGTGCCGGTTTGAAGTGCCTGCCGTTTTCACTGTAAAACCGAGTTGGAGCTTGTACCTCCCCATATATATGTATGGAGTGGAGTTTGCAACTGAAAAGAAACTTTGTGTTCCCTTCAAGCTAGGTGAAAGACGGCTTTCACACACACTTATCTCTCAGAACTGAGCATGTGGAGAGACGTTCGTTCATCCAGCACAAAGGGAACGGGTTGCAGGTGAAACCCTTACTCTGGTTTCCCAGTCTGTTTCCTAGTGCCGGTTTGAAGTGCCTGACTTTTTCACTGTAAAACCGAGTTGAAGCTTGTACCTCCCCATATATATGTATGGAGTGGAGTTTGCAACTGAAAAGAAACTTTGTGTTCCCTTCAAGCTAGGTGAAAGACGGCTTTCACACACACTTATCTCTCAGAACTGAGCATGTGGAGAGACGTTCGTTCATCCAGCACAAAGGGAACGGGTTGCAGGAGAAACCCTTACTCTGGTTTCTCAGTCTGTTTCCTAGTGCCGGTTTGAAGTGCCTGCCATTTTCACTGTAAAACCGAGTTGGAGCTTGTACCTCCCCATATATATGTATGGAGTGGAGTTTGCAACTGAAAAGAAACTTTGTGTTCCCTTCAAGCTAGGTGAAGGACGGCTTTCAAACACACTTATCTCTCAGAACTGAGCATGGGCAGAGACGTTCGTTCATCCAGCACAAAGGGAACGGGTTGCAGGAGAAACCCTTACTCTGGTTTCCCAGTCTGTTTCCTAGTGCCGGTTTGAAGTGCCTGCCGTTTTCACTGTAAAACCGAGTTGGAGCTTGTACCTCCCCATATATATGTATGGAGTGGAGTTTGCAACTGAAAAGAAACTTTGTGTTCCCTTCAAGCTAGGTGAAGGACGGCTTTCAAACACACTTATCTCTCAGAACTGAGCATGGGCAGAGACGTTCGTTCATCCAGCACAAAGGGAACGGGTTGCAGGAGAAACCCTTACTCTGGTTTCCCAGTCTGTTTCCTAGTGCCGGTTTGAAGTGCCTGCCGTTTTCACTGTAAAACCGAGTTGGAGCTTGTACCTCCCCATATATATGTATGGAGTGGAGTTTGCAACTGAAAAGAAACTTTGTGTTCCCTTCAAGCTAGGTGAAAGACGGCTTTCACACACACTTATCTCTCAGAACTGAGCATGTGGAGAGACGTTCGTTCATCCAGCACAAAGGGAACGGGTTGCAGGAGAAACCCTTACTCTGGTTTCTCAGTCTGTTTCCTAGTGCCGGTTTGAAGTGCCTGCCGTTTTCACTGTAAAACCGAGTTGGAGCTTGTACCTCACCATATATATGTATGGAGTGGAGTTTGCAACTGAAAAGAAACTTTGTGTTCCCTTCAAGCTAGGTGAAGGACGGCTTTCACACACAATTATCTCTCAGAACTGAGCATGTGGAGAGACGTTCGTTCATCCAGCACAAAGGGAACGGGTTGCAGGAGAAACCCTTACTCTGGTTTCTCAGTCTGTTTCCTAGTGCCGGTTTGAAGTGCCTGCCGTTTTCACTGTAAAACCGAGTTGGAGCTTGTACCTCCCCATATATATGTATGGAGTGGAGTTTGCAACTGAAAAGAAACTTTGTGTTCCCTTCAAGCTAGGTGAAGGACGGCTTTCAAACACACTTATCTCTCAGAACTGAGCATGGGCAGAGACGTTCGTTCATCCAGCACAAAGGGAACGGGTTGCAGGAGAAACCCTTACTCTGGTTTCTCAGTCTGTTTCCTAGTGCCGGTTTGAAGTGCCTGCCATTTTCACTGTAAAACCGAGTTGGAGCTTGTACCTCCCCATATATATGTATGGAGTGGAGTTTGCAACTGAAAAGAAACTTTGTGTTCCCTTCAAGCTAGGTGAAGGACGGCTTTCAAACACACTTATCTCTCAGAACTGAGCATGTGGAGAGACGTTCGTTCAACCAGCACAAAGGGAACGGGTTGCAGGTGAAACCCTTACTCTGGTTTCCCAGTCTGTTTCCTAGTGCCGGTTTGAAGTGCCTGCCTTTTTCACTGTAAAACCGAGTTGAAGCTTGTACCTCCCCATATATATGTATGGAGTGGAGTTTGCAACTGAAAAGAAACTTTGTGTTCCCTTCAAGCTAGCTGAAAGACGGCTTTCACACACACTTATCTCTCAGAACTGAGCATGTGGAGAGACGTTCGTTCATCCAGCACAAAGGGAACGGGTTGCAGGAGAAACCCTTACTCTGGTTTCTCAGGCTGTTTCCTAGTGCCGGTTTGAAGTGCCTGCCATTTTCACTGTAAAACCGAGTTGGAGCTTGTACCTCCCCATATATATGTATGGAGTGGAGTTTGCAACTGAAAAGAAACTTTGTGTTCCCTTCAAGCTAGGTGAAGGACGGCTTTCAAACACACTTATCTCTCAGAACTGAGCATGGGCAGAGACGTTCGTTCATCCAGCACAAAGGGAACGGGTTGCAGGAGAAACCCTTACTCTGGTTTCCCAGTCTGTTTCCTAGTGCCGGTTTGAAGTGCCTGCCGTTTTCACTGTAAAACCGAGTTGGAGCTTGTACCTCCCCATATATATGTATGGAGTGGAGTTTGCAACTGAAAAGAAACTTTGTGTTCCCTTCAAGCTAGGTGAAAGACGGCTTTCACACACACTTATCTCTCAGAACTGAGCATGTGGAGAGACGTTCGTTCATCCAGCACAAAGGGAACGGGTTGCAGGTGAAACCCTTACTCTGGTTTCCCAGTCTGTTTCCTAGTGCCGGTTTGAAGTGCCTGACTTTTTCACTGTAAAACCGAGTTGAAGCTTGTACCTCCCCATATATATGTATGGAGTGGAGTTTGCAACTGAAAAGAAACTTTGTGTTCCCTTCAAGCTAGGTGAAAGACGGCTTTCACACACACTTATCTCTCAGAACTGAGCATGTGGAGAGACGTTCGTTCATCCAGCACAAAGGGAACGGGTTGCAGGAGAAACCCTTACTCTGGTTTCTCAGTCTGTTTCCTAGTGCCGGTTTGAAGTGCCTGCCATTTTCACTGTAAAACCGAGTTGGAGCTTGTACCTCCCCATATATATGTATGGAGTGGAGTTTGCAACTGAAAAGAAACTTTGTGTTCCCTTCAAGCTAGGTGAAGGACGGCTTTCAAACACACTTATCTCTCAGAACTGAGCATGGGCAGAGACGTTCGTTCATCCAGCACAAAGGGAACGGGTTGCAGGAGAAACCCTTACTCTGGTTTCCCAGTCTGTTTCCTAGTGCCGGTTTGAAGTGCCTGCCGTTTTCACTGTAAAACCGAGTTGGAGCTTGTACCTCCCCATATATATGTATGGAGTGGAGTTTGCAACTGAAAAGAAACTTTGTGTTCCCTTCAAGCTAGGTGAAAGACGGCTTTCACACACACTTATCTCTCAGAACTGAGCATGTGGAGAGACGTTCGTTCATCCAGCACAAAGGGAACGGGTTGCAGGAGAAACCCTTACTCTGGTTTCTCAGTCTGTTTTCTAGTGCCGGTTTGAAGTGCCTGCCGTTTTCACTGTAAAACCGAGTTGGAGCTTGTACCTCACCATATATATGTATGGAGTGGAGTTTGCAACTGAAAAGAAACTTTGTGTTCCCTTCAAGCTAGGTGAAGGACGGCTTTCACACACAATTATCTCTCAGAACTGAGCATGTGGAGAGACGTTCGTTCATCCAGCACAAAGGGAACGGGTTGCAGGAGAAACCCTTACTCTGGTTTCTCAGTCTGTTTCCTAGTGCCGGTTTGAAGTGCCTGCCGTTTTCACTGTAAAACCGAGTTGGAGCTTGTACCTCCCCATATATATGTATGGAGTGGAGTTTGCAACTGAAAAGAAACTTTGTGTTCCCTTCAAGCTAGGTGAAGGACGGCTTTCAAACACACTTATCTCTCAGAACTGAGCATGGGCAGAGACGTTTGTTCATCCAGCACAAAGGGAACGGGTTGCAGGAGAAACCCTTACTCTGGTTTCTCAGTCTGTTTCCTAGTGCCGGTTTGAAGTGCCTGCCATTTTCACTGTAAAACCGAGTTGGAGCTTGTACCTCCCCATATATATGTATGGAGTGGAGTTTGCAACTGAAAAGAAACTTTGTGTTCCCTTCAAGCTAGGTGAAGGACGGCTTTCAAACACACTTATCTCTCAGAACTGAGCATGTGGAGAGACGTTCGTTCAACCAGCACAAAGGGAACGGGTTGCAGGTGAAACCCTTACTCTGGTTTCCCAGTCTGTTTCCTAGTGCCGGTTTGAAGTGCCTGCCTTTTTCACTGTAAAACCGAGTTGAAGCTTGTACCTCCCCATATATATGTATGGAGTGGAGTTTGCAACTGAAAAGAAACTTTGTGTTCCCTTCAAGCTAGCTGAAAGACGGCTTTCACACACACTTATCTCTCAGAACTGAGCATGTGGAGAGACGTTCGTTCATCCAGCACAAAGGGAACGGGTTGCAGGAGAAACCCTTACTCTGGTTTCTCAGGCTGTTTCCTAGTGCCGGTTTGAAGTGCCTGCCATTTTCACTGTAAAACCGAGTTGGAGCTTGTACCTCCCCATATATATGTATGGAGTGGAGTTTGCAACTGAAAAGAAACTTTGTGTTCCCTTCAAGCTAGGTGAAGGACGGCTTTCAAACACACTTATCTCTCAGAACTGAGCATGGGCAGAGACGTTCGTTCATCCAGCACAAAGGGAACGGGTTGCAGGAGAAACCCTTACTCTGGTTTCCCAGTCTGTTTCCTAGTGCCGGTTTGAAGTGCCTGCCGTTTTCACTGTAAAACCGAGTTGGAGCTTGTACCTCCCCATATATATGTATGGAGTGGAGTTTGCAACTGAAAAGAAACTTTGTGTTCCCTTCAAGCTAGGTGAAAGACGGCTTTCACACACACTTATCTCTCAGAACTGAGCATGTGGAGAGACGTTCGTTCATCCAGCACAAAGGGAACGGGTTGCAGGAGAAACCCTTACTCTGGTTTCTCAGTCTGTTTTCTAGTGCCGGTTTGAAGTGCCTGCCGTTTTCACTGTAAAACCGAGTTGGAGCTTGTACCTCCCCATATATATGTATGGAGTGGAGTTTGCAACTGAAAAGAAACTTTGTGTTCCCTTCAAGCTAGGTGAAGGACGGCTTTCACACACAATTATCTCTCAGAACTGAGCATGTTAAGAGACGTTCGTTCATCCAGCACAAAGGGAACGGGTTGCAGGAGAAACCCTTACTCTGGTTTCTCAGTCTGTTTCCTAGTGCCGGTTTGAAGTGCCTGCCGTTTTCACTGTAAAACCGAGTTGGAGCTTGTACCTCCCCATATATATGTATGGAGTGGAGTTTGCAACTGAAAAGAAACTTTGTGTTCCCTTCAACCTAGGTGAAAGACGGCTTTCACACACACTTATCTCTCAGAACTGAGCATGTGGAGAGACGTTCGTTCATCCAGCACAAAGGGAACGGGTTGCAGGAGAAACCCTTACTCTGGTTTCTCAGTCTGTTTCCTAGTGCCGGTTTGAAGTGCCTGCCGTTTTCACTGTAAAACCGAGTTGGAGCTTGTACCTCCCCATATATATGTATGGAGTGGAGTTTGCAACTGAAAAGAAACTTTGTGTTCCCTTCAAGCTAGGTGAAGGACGGCTTTCAAACACACTTATCTCTCAGAACTGAGCATGTGGAGAGACGTTCGTTCATCCAGCACAAAGGGAACGGGTTGCAGGTGAAACCCTTACTCTGGTTTCCCAGTCTGTTTCCTAGTGCCGGTTTGAAGTGCCTGCCTTTTTCACTGTAAAACCGAGTTGAAGCTTGTACCTCCCCATATATATGTATGGAGTGGAGTTTGCAACTGAAAAGAAACTTTGTGTTCCCTTCAAGCTAGGTGAAAGACGGCTTTCACACACACTTATCTCTCAGAACTGAGCATGTGGAGAGACGTTCGTTCATCCAGCACAAAGGGAACGGGTTGCAGGAGAAACCCTTACTCTGGTTTCTCAGTCTGTTTCCTAGTGCCGGTTTGAAGTGCCTGCCATTTTCACTGTAAAACCGAGTTGGAGCTTGTACCTCCCCATATATATGTATGGAGTGGAGTTTGCAACTGAAAAGAAACTTTGTGTTCCCTTCAAGCTAGGTGAAGGACGGCTTTCAAACACACTTATCTCTCAGAACTGAGCATGGGCAGAGACGTTCGTTCATCCAGCACAAAGGGAACGGGTTGCAGGAGAAACCCTTACTCTGGTTTCCCAGTCTGTTTCCTAGTGCCGGTTTGAAGTGCCTGCCGTTTTCACTGTAAAACCGAGTTGGAGCTTGTACCTCCCCATATATATGTATGGAGTGGAGTTTGCAACTGAAAAGAAACTTTGTGTTCCCTTCAAGCTAGGTGAAAGACGGCTTTCACACACACTTATCTCTCAGAACTGAGCATGTGGAGAGACGTTCGTTCATCCAGCACAAAGGGAACGGGTTGCAGGAGAAACCCTTACTCTGGTTTCTCAGTCTGTTTTCTAGTGCCGGTTTGAAGTGCCTGCCGTTTTCACTGTAAAACCGAGTTGGAGCTTGTACCTCACCATATATATGTATGGAGTGGAGTTTGCAACTGAAAAGAAACTTTGTGTTCCCTTCAAGCTAGGTGAAGGACGGCTTTCACACACAATTATCTCTCAGAACTGAGCATGTGGAGAGACGTTCGTTCATCCAGCACAAAGGGAACGGGTTGCAGGAGAAACCCTTACTCTGGTTTCTCAGTCTGTTTCCTAGTGCCGGTTTGAAGTGCCTGCCGTTTTCACTGTAAAACCGAGTTGGAGCTTGTACCTCCCCATATATATGTATGGAGTGGAGTTTGCAACTGAAAAGAAACTTTGTGTTCCCTTCAACCTAGGTGAAAAACGGCTTTCACACACACTTATCTCTCAGAACTGAGCATGTGGAGAGACGTTCGTTCATCCAGCACAAAGGGAACGGGTTGCAGGAGAAACCCTTACTCTGGTTTCTCAGTCTGTTTCCTAGTGCCGGTTTGAAGTGCCTGCCGTTTTCACTGTAAAACCGAGTTGGAGCTTGTACCTCCCCATATATATGTATGGAGTGGAGTTTGCAACTGAAAAGAAACTTTGTGTTCCCTTCAAGCTAGGTGAAGGACGGCTTTCACACACAATTATCTCTCAGAACTGAGCATGTGGAGAGACGTTCGTTCATCCAGCACAAAGGGAACGGGTTGCAGGAGAAACCCTTACTCTGGTTTCCCAGTCTGTTTCCTAGTGCCGGTTTGAAGTGCCTGCCGTTTTCACTGTAAAACCGAGTTGGAGCTTGTACCTCCCCATATATATGTATGGAGTGGAGTTTGCAACTGAAAAGAAACTTTGTGTTCCCTTCAAGCTAGGTGAAAGACGGCTTTCACACACACTTATCTCTCAGAACTGAGCATGTGGAGAGACGTTCGTTCATCCAGCACAAAGGGAACGGGTTGCAGGAGAAACCCTTACTCTGGTTTCTCAGTCTGTTTCCTAGTGCCGGTTTGAAGTGCCTGCCGTTTTCACTGTAAAACCGAGTTGGAGCTTGTACCTCACCATATATATGTATGGAGTGGAGTTTGCAACTGAAAAGAAACTTTGTGTTCCCTTCAAGCTAGGTGAAGGACGGCTTTCACACACAATTATCTCTCAGAACTGAGCATGTGGAGAGACGTTCGTTCATCCAGCACAAAGGGAACGGGTTGCAGGAGAAACCCTTACTCTGGTTTCTCAGTCTGTTTCCTAGTGCCGGTTTGAAGTGCCTGCCGTTTTCACTGTAAAACCGAGTTGGAGCTTGTACCTCCCCATATATATGTATGGAGTGGAGTTTGCAACTGAAAAGAAACTTTGTGTTCCCTTCAAGCTAGGTGAAAGACGGCTTTCACACACACTTATCTCTCAGAACTGAGCATGTGGAGAGACGTTCGTTCATCCAGCACAAAGGGAACGGGTTGCAGGAGAAACCCTTACTCTGGTTTCTCAGTCTGTTTCCTAGTGCCGGTTTGAAGTGCCTGCCGTTTTCACTGTAAAACCGAGTTGGAGCTTGTACCTCCCCATATATATGTATGGAGTGGAGTTTGCAACTGAAAAGAAACTTTGTGTTCCCTTCAAGCTAGGTGAAGGACGGCTTTCAAACACACTTATCTCTCAGAACTGAGCATGGGCAGAGACGTTTGTTCATCCAGCACAAAGGGAACGGGTTGCAGGAGAAACCCTTACTCTGGTTTCTCAGTCTGTTTCCTAGTGCCGGTTTGAAGTGCCTGCCATTTTCACTGTAAAACCGAGTTGGAGCTTGTACCTCCCCATATATATGTATGGAGTGGAGTTTGCAACTGAAAAGAAACTTTGTGTTCCCTTCAAGCTAGGTGAAGGACGGCTTTCAAACACACTTATCTCTCAGAACTGAGCATGTGGAGAGACGTTCGTTCAACCAGCACAAAGGGAACGGGTTGCAGGTGAAACCCTTACTCTGGTTTCCCAGTCTGTTTCCTAGTGCCGGTTTGAAGTGCCTGCCTTTTTCACTGTAAAACCGAGTTGAAGCTTGTACCTCCCCATATATATGTATGGAGTGGAGTTTGCAACTGAAAAGAAACTTTGTGTTCCCTTCAAGCTAGCTGAAAGACGGCTTTCACACACACTTATCTCTCAGAACTGAGCATGTGGAGAGACGTTCGTTCATCCAGCACAAAGGGAACGGGTTGCAGGAGAAACCCTTACTCTGGTTTCTCAGGCTGTTTCCTAGTGCCGGTTTGAAGTGCCTGCCATTTTCACTGTAAAACCGAGTTGGAGCTTGTACCTCCCCATATATATGTATGGAGTGGAGTTTGCAACTGAAAAGAAACTTTGTGTTCCCTTCAAGCTAGGTGAAGGACGGCTTTCAAACACACTTATCTCTCAGAACTGAACATGGGCAGAGACGTTCGTTCATCCAGCACAAAGGGAACGGGTTGCAGGAGAAACCCTTACTCTGGTTTCCCAGTCTGTTTCCTAGTGCCGGTTTGAAGTGCCTGCCGTTTTCACTGTAAAACCGAGTTGGAGCTTGTACCTCCCCATATATATGTATGGAGTGGAGTTTGCAACTGAAAAGAAACTTTGTGTTCCCTTCAAGCTAGGTGAAAGACGGCTTTCACACACACTTATCTCTCAGAACTGAGCATGTGGAGAGACGTTCGTTCATCCAGCACAAAGGGAACGGGTTGCAGGAGAAACCCTTACTCTGGTTTCTCAGTCTGTTTTCTAGTGCCGGTTTGAAGTGCCTGCCGTTTTCACTGTAAAACCGAGTTGGAGCTTGTACCTCCCCATATATATGTATGGAGTGGAGTTTGCAACTGAAAAGAAACTTTGTGTTCCCTTCAAGCTAGGTGAAGGACGGCTTTCACACACAATTATCTCTCAGAACTGAGCATGTTAAGAGACGTTCGTTCATCCAGCACAAAGGGAACGGGTTGCAGGAGAAACCCTTACTCTGGTTTCTCAGTCTGTTTCCTAGTGCCTGTTTGAAGTGCCTGCCGTTTTCACTGTAAAACCGAGTTGGAGCTTGTACCTCCCCATATATATGTATGGAGTGGAGTTTGCAACTGAAAAGAAACTTTGTGTTCCCTTCAAGCTAGGTGAAAGACGGCTTTCACACACACTTATCTCTCAGAACTGAGCATGTGGAGAGACGTTCGTTCATCCAGCACAAAGGGAACGGGTTGCAGGAGAAACCCTTACTCTGGTTTCTCAGTCTGTTTCCTAGTGCCGGTTTGAAGTGCCTGCCATTTTCACTGTAAAACCGAGTTGGAGCTTGTACCTCCCCATATATATGTATGGAGTGGAGTTTGCAACTGAAAAGAAACTTTGTGTTCCCTTCAAGCTAGGTGAAGGACGGCTTTCAAACACACTTATCTCTCAGAACTGAGCATGGGCAGAGACGTTCGTTCATCCAGCACAAAGGGAACGGGTTGCAGGAGAAACCCTTACTCTGGTTTCTCAGTCTGTTTCCTAGTGCCGGTTTGAAGTGCCTGCCGTTTTCACTGTAAAACCGAGTTGGAGCTTGTACCTCCCCATATATATGTATGGAGTGGAGTTTGCAACTGAAAAGAAACTTTGTGTTCCCTTCAAGCTAGGTGAAGGACCGCTTTCAAACACACTTATCTCTCAGAACTGAGCATGGGCAGAGACGTTTGTTCATCCAGCACAAAGGGAACGGGTTGCAGGAGAAACCCTTACTCTGGTTTCCCAGTCTGTTTCCTAGTGCCGGTTTGAAGTGCCTGCCGTTTTCACTGTAAAACCGAGTTGGAGCTTGTACCTCCCCATATATATGTATGGAGTGGAGTTTGCAACTGAAAAGAAACTTTGTGTTCCCTTCAAGCTAGGTGAAAGACGGCTTTCACACACACTTATCTCTCAGAACTGAGCATGTGGAGAGACGTTCGTTCATCCAGCACAAAGGGAACGGGTTGCAGGAGAAACCCTTACTCTGGTTTCTCAGTCTGTTTTCTAGTGCCGGTTTGAAGTGCCTGCCGTTTTCACTGTAAAACCGAGTTGGAGCTTGTACCTCACCATATATATGTATGGAGTGGAGTTTGCAACTGAAAAGAAACTTTGTGTTCCCTTCAAGCTAGGTGAAGGACGGCTTTCACACACAATTATCTCTCAGAACTGAGCATGTGGAGAGACGTTCGTTCATCCAGCACAAAGGGAACGGGTTGCAGGAGAAACCCTTACTCTGGTTTCTCAGTCTGTTTCCTAGTGCCGGTTTGAAGTGCCTGCCGTTTTCACTGTAAAACCGAGTTGGAGCTTGTACCTCCCCATATATATGTATGGAGTGGAGTTTGCAACTGAAAAGAAACTTTGTGTTCCCTTCAACCTAGGTGAAAGACGGCTTTCACACACACTTATCTCTCAGAACTGAGCATGTGGAGAGACGTTCGTTCATCCAGCACAAAGGGAACGGGTTGCAGGAGAAACCCTTACTCTGGTTTCTCAGTCTGTTTCCTAGTGCCGGTTTGAAGTGCCTGCCGTTTTCACTGTAAAACCGAGTTGGAGCTTGTACCTCCCCATATATATGTATGGAGTGGAGTTTGCAACTGAAAAGAAACTTTGTGTTCCCTTCAAGCTAGGTGAAGGACGGCTTTCACACACAATTATCTCTCAGAACTGAGCATGTGGAGAGACGTTCGTTCATCCAGCACAAAGGGAACGGGTTGCAGGAGAAACCCTTACTCTGGTTTCCCAGTCTGTTTCCTAGTGCCGGTTTGAAGTGCCTGCCGTTTTCACTGTAAAACCGAGTTGGAGCTTGTACCTCCCCATATATATGTATGGAGTGGAGTTTGCAACTGAAAAGAAACTTTGTGTTCCCTTCAAGCTAGGTGAAAGACGGCTTTCACACACACTTATCTCTCAGAACTGAGCATGTGGAGAGACGTTCGTTCATCCAGCACAAAGGGAACGGGTTGCAGGAGAAACCCTTACTCTGGTTTCTCAGTCTGTTTTCTAGTGCCGGTTTGAAGTGCCTGCCGTTTTCACTGTAAAACCGAGTTGGAGCTTGTACCTCACCATATATATGTATGGAGTGGAGTTTGCAACTGAAAAGAAACTTTGTGTTCCCTTCAAGCTAGGTGAAGGACGGCTTTCACACACAATTATCTCTCAGAACTGAGCATGTGGAGAGACGTTCGTTCATCCAGCACAAAGGGAACGGGTTGCAGGAGAAACCCTTACTCTGGTTTCTCAGTCTGTTTCCTAGTGCCGGTTTGAAGTGCCTGCCGTTTTCACTGTAAAACCGAGTTGGAGCTTGTACCTCCCCATATATATGTATGGAGTGGAGTTTGCAACTGAAAAGAAACTTTGTGTTCCCTTCAACCTAGGTGAAAGACGGCTTTCACACACACTTATCTCTCAGAACTGAGCATGTGGAGAGACGTTCGTTCATCCAGCACAAAGGGAACGGGTTGCAGGAGAAACCCTTACTCTGGTTTCTCAGTCTGTTTCCTAGTGCCGGTTTGAAGTGCCTGCCGTTTTCACTGTAAAACCGAGTTGGAGCTTGTACCTCCCCATATATATGTATGGAGTGGAGTTTGCAACTGAAAAGAAACTTTGTGTTCCCTTCAAGCTAGGTGAAGGACGGCTTTCACACACACTTATCTCTCAGAACTGAGCATGTGGAGAGACGTTCGTTCATCCAGCACAAAGGGAACGGGTTGCAGGAGAAACCCTTACTCTGGTTTCTCAGTCTGTTTCCTAGTGCCGGTTTGAAGTGCCTGCCGTTTTCACTGTAAAACCGAGTTGGAGCTTGTACCTCCCCATATATATGTATGGAGTGGAGTTTGCAACTGAAAAGAAACTTTGTGTTCCCTTCAACCTAGGTGAAAGACGGCTTTCACACACACTTATCTCTCAGAACTGAGCATGTGGAGAGACGTTCGTTCATCCAGCACAAAGGGAACGGGTTGCAGGAGAAACCCTTACTCTGGTTTCTCAGGCTGTTTCCTAGTGCCGGTTTGAAGTGCCTGCCATTTTCACTGTAAAACCGAGTTGGAGCTTGTACCTCCCCATATATATGTATGGAGTGGAGTTTGCAACTGAAAAGAAACTTTGTGTTCCCTTCAAGCTAGGTGAAGGACGGCTTTCAAACACACTTATCTCTCAGAACTGAGCATGGGCAGAGACGTTCGTTCATCCAGCACAAAGGGAACGGGTTGCAGGAGAAACCCTTACTCTGGTTTCTCAGTCTGTTTCCTAGTGCCGGTTTGAAGTGCCTGCCATTTTCACTGTAAAACCGAGTTGGAGCTTGTACCTCCCCATATATATGTATGGAGTGGAGTTTGCAACTGAAAAGAAACTTTGTGTTCCCTTCAAGCTAGGTGAAGGACGGCTTTCAAACACACTTATCTCTCAGAACTGAGCATGTGGAGAGACGTTCGTTCAACCAGCACAAAGGGAACGGGTTGCAGGTGAAACCCTTACTCTGGTTTCCCAGTCTGTTTCCTAGTGCCGGTTTGAAGTGCCTGCCTTTTTCACTGTAAAACCGAGTTGAAGCTTGTACCTCCCCATATATATGTATGGAGTGGAGTTTGCAACTGAAAAGAAACTTTGTGTTCCCTTCAAGCTAGGTGAAAGACGGCTTTCACACACACTTATCTCTCAGAACTGAGCATGTGGAGAGACGTTCGTTCATCCAGCACAAAGGGAACGGGTTGCAGGAGAAACCCTTACTCTGGTTTCTCAGGCTGTTTCCTAGTGCCGGTTTGAAGTGCCTGCCATTTTCACTGTAAAACCGAGTTGGAGCTTGTACCTCCCCATATATATGTATGGAGTGGAGTTTGCAACTGAAAAGAAACTTTGTGTTCCCTTCAAGCTAGGTGAAGGACGGCTTTCAAACACACTTATCTCTCAGAACTGAGCATGGGCAGAGACGTTCGTTCATCCAGCACAAAGGGAACGGGTTGCAGGAGAAACCCTTACTCTGGATTCCCAGTGTGTTTCCTAGTGCCGGTTTGAAGTGCCTGCCGTTTTCACTGTAAAACCGAGTTGGAGCTTGTACCTCCCCATATATATGTATGGAGTGGAGTTTGCAACTGAAAAGAAACTTTGTGTTCCCTTCAAGCTAGGTGAAAGACGGCTTTCACACACACTTATCTCTCAGAACTGAGCATGTGGAGAGACGTTCGTTCATCCAGCACAAAGGGAACGGGTTGCAGGAGAAACCCTTACTCTGGTTTCTCAGTCTGTTTTCTAGTGCCGGTTTGAAGTGCCTGCCGTTTTCACTGTAAAACCGAGTTGGAGCTTGTACCTCCCCATATATATGTATGGAGTGGAGTTTGCAACTGAAAAGAAACTTTGTGTTCCCTTCAAGCTAGGTGAAGGACGGCTTTCACACACAATTATCTCTCAGAACTGAGCATGTGGAGAGACGTTCGTTCATCCAGCACAAAGGGAACGGGTTGCAGGAGAAACCCTTACTCTGGTTTCTCAGTCTGTTTCCTAGTGCCGGTTTGAAGTGCCTGCCGTTTTCACTGTAAAACCGAGTTGGAGCTTGTACCTCCCCATATATATGTATGGAGTGGAGTTTGCAACTGAAAAGAAACTTTGTGTTCCCTTCAAGCTAGGTGAAGGACGGCTTTCACACACACTTATCTCTCAGAACTGAGCATGTGGAGAGACGTTCGTTCATCCAGCACAAAGGGAACGGGTTGCAGGAGAAACCCTTACTCTGGTTTCTCAGTCTGTTTCCTAGTGCCGGTTTGAAGTGCCTGCCGTTTTCACTGTAAAACCGAGTTGGAGCTTGTACCTCCCCATATATATGTATGGAGTGGAGTTTGCAACTGAAAAGAAACTTTGTGTTCCCTTCAAGCTAGGTGAAGGACGGCTTTCACACACAATTATCTCTTAGAACTGAGCATGTGGAGAGACGTTCGTTCATCCAGCACAAAGGGAACGGGTTGCAGGAGAAACCCTTACTCTGGTTTCTCAGTCTGTTTCCTAGTGCCGGTTTGAAGTGCCTGCCGTTTTCACTGTAAAACCGAGTTGGAGCTTGTACCTCCCCATATATATGTATGGATTGGAGTTTGCAACTGAAAAGAAACTTTGTGTTCCCTTCAACCTAGGTGAAAGACGGCTTTCACACACACTTATCTCTCAGAACTGAGCATGTGGAGAGACGTTCGTTCATCCAGCACAAAGGGAACGGGTTGCAGGAGAAACCCTTACTCTGGTTTCTCAGTCTGTTTCCTAGTGCCGGTTTGAAGTGCCTGCCGTTTTCACTGTAAAACCGAGTTGGAGCTTGTACCTCCCCATATATATGTATGGAGTGGAGTTTGCAACTGAAAAGAAACTTTGTGTTCCCTTCAAGCTAGGTGAAGGACGGCTTTCAAACACACTTATCTCTCAGAACTGAGCATGTGGAGAGACGTTCGTTCATCCAGCACAAAGGGAACGGGTTGCAGGTGAAACCCTTACTCTGGTTTCCCAGTCTGTTTCCTAGTGCCGGTTTGAAGTGCCTGCCTTTTTCACTGTAAAACCGAGTTGAAGCTTGTACCTCCCCATATATATGTATGGAGTGGAGTTTGCAACTGAAAAGAAACTTTGTGTTCCCTTCAAGCTAGGTGAAAGACGGCTTTCACACACACTTATCTCTCAGAACTGAGCATGTGGAGAGACGTTCGTTCATCCAGCACAAAGGGAACGGGTTGCAGGAGAAACCCTTACTCTGGTTTCTCAGTCTGTTTCCTAGTGCCGGTTTGAAGTGCCTGCCGTTTTCACTGTAAAACCGAGTTGGAGCTTGTACCTCCCCATATATATGTATGGAGTGGAGTTTGCAACTGAAAAGAAACTTTGTGTTCCCTTCAAGCTAGGTGAAGGACCGCTTTCAAACACACTTATCTCTCAGAACTGAGCATGGGCAGAGACGTTTGTTCATCCAGCACAAAGGGAACGGGTTGCAGGAGAAACCCTTACTCTGGTTTCCCAGTCTGTTTCCTAGTGCCGGTTTGAAGTGCCTGCCGTTTTCACTGTAAAACCGAGTTGGAGCTTGTACCTCCCCATATATATGTATGGAGTGGAGTTTGCAACTGAAAAGAAACTTTGTGTTCCCTTCAAGCTAGGTGAAAGACGGCTTTCACACACACTTATCTCTCAGAACTGAGCATGTGGAGAGACGTTCGTTCATCCAGCACAAAGGGAACGGGTTGCAGGAGAAACCCTTACTCTGGTTTCTCAGTCTGTTTTCTAGTGCCGGTTTGAAGTGCCTCCCGTTTTCACTGTAAAACCGAGTTGGAGCTTGTACCTCCCCATATATATGTATGGAGTGGAGTTTGCAACTGAAAAGAAACTTTGTGTTCCCTTCAAGCTAGGTGAAAGACGGCTTTCACACACACTTATCTCTCAGAACTGAGCATGTGGAGAGACGTTCGTTCATCCAGCACAAAGGGAACGGGTTGCAGGAGAAACCCTTACTCTGGTTTCTCAGTCTGTTTTCTAGTGCCGGTTTGAAGTGCCTGCCGTTTTCACTGTAAAACCGAGTTGGAGCTTGTACCTCACCATATATATGTATGGAGTGGAGTTTGCAACTGAAAAGAAACTTTGTGTTCCCTTCAAGCTAGGTGAAGGACGGCTTTCACACACAATTATCTCTCAGAACTGAGCATGTGGAGAGACGTTCGTTCATCCAGCACAAAGGGAACGGGTTGCAGGAGAAACCCTTACTCTGGTTTCTCAGTCTGTTTCCTAGTGCCGGTTTGAAGTGCATGCCGTTTTCACTGTAAAACCGAGTTGGAGCTTGTACCTCCCCATATATATGTATGGAGTGGAGTTTGCAACTGAAAAGAAACTTTGTGTTCCCTTCAACCTAGGTGAAAGACGGCTTTCACACACACTTATCTCTCAGAACTGAGCATGTGGAGAGACGTTCGTTCATCCAGCACAAAGGGAACGGGTTGCAGGAGAAACCCTTACTCTGGTTTCTCAGTCTGTTTCCTAGTGCCGGTTTGAAGTGCCTGCCGTTTTCACTGTAAAACCGAGTTGGAGCTTGTACCTCCCCATATATATGTATGGAGTGGAGTTTGCAACTGAAAAGAAACTTTGTGTTCCCTTCAAGCTAGGTGAAGGACGGCTTTCACACACAATTATCTCTCAGAACTGAGCATGTGGAGAGACGTTCGTTCATCCAGCACAAAGGGAACGGGTTGCAGGAGAAACCCTTACTCTGGTTTCCCAGTCTGTTTCCTAGTGCCGGTTTGAAGTGCCTGCCGTTTTCACTGTAAAACCGAGTTGGAGCTTGTACCTCCCCATATATATGTATGGAGTGGAGTTTGCAACTGAAAAGAAACTTTGTGTTCCCTTCAAGCTAGGTGAAAGACGGCTTTCACACACACTTATCTCTCAGAACTGAGCATGTGGAGAGACGTTCGTTCATCCAGCACAAAGGGAACGGGTTGCAGGAGAAACCCTTACTCTGGTTTCTCAGTCTGTTTTCTAGTGCCGGTTTGAAGTGCCTGCCGTTTTCACTGTAAAACCGAGTTGGAGCTTGTACCTCACCATATATATGTATGGAGTGGAGTTTGCAACTGAAAAGAAACTTTGTGTTCCCTTCAAGCTAGGTGAAGGACGGCTTTCACACACAATTATCTCTCAGAACTGAGCATGTGGAGAGACGTTCGTTCATCCAGCACAAAGGGAACGGGTTGCAGGAGAAACCCTTACTCTGGTTTCTCAGTCTGTTTCCTAGTGCCGGTTTGAAGTGCCTGCCGTTTTCACTGTAAAACCGAGTTGGAGCTTGTACCTCCCCATATATATGTATGGAGTGGAGTTTGCAACTGAAAAGAAACTTTGTGTTCCCTTCAACCTAGGTGAAAGACGGCTTTCACACACACTTATCTCTCAGAACTGAGCATGTGGAGAGACGTTCGTTCATCCAGCACAAAGGGAACGGGTTGCAGGAGAAACCCTTACTCTGGTTTCTCAGTCTGTTTCCTAGTGCCGGTTTGAAGTGCCTGCCGTTTTCACTGTAAAACCGAGTTGGAGCTTGTACCTCCCCATATATATGTATGGAGTGGAGTTTGCAACTGAAAAGAAACTTTGTGTTCCCTTCAAGCTAGGTGAAGGACGGCTTTCACACACACTTATCTCTCAGAACTGAGCATGTGGAGAGACGTTCGTTCATCCAGCACAAAGGGAACGGGTTGCAGGAGAAACCCTTACTCTGGTTTCTCAGTCTGTTTCCTAGTGCCGGTTTGAAGTGCCTGCCGTTTTCACTGTAAAACCGAGTTGGAGCTTGTACCTCCCCATATATATGTATGGAGTGGAGTTTGCAACTGAAAAGAAACTTTGTGTTCCCTTCAAGCTAGGTGAAAGACGGCTTTCACACACACTTATCTCTCAGAACTGAGCATGTGGAGAGACGTTCGTTCATCCAGCACAAAGGGAACGGGTTGCAGGAGAAACCCTTACTCTGGTTTCTCAGTCTGTTTCCTAGTGCCGGTTTGAAGTGCCTGCCGTTTTCACTGTAAAACCGAGTTGGAGCTTGTACCTCCCCATATATATGTATGGAGTGGAGTTTGCAACTGAAAAGAAACTTTGTGTTCCCTTCAAGCTAGGTGAAGGACGGCTTTCAAACACACTTATCTCTCAGAACTGAGCATGTGGAGAGACGTTCGTTCAACCAGCACAAAGGGAACGGGTTGCAGGTGAAACCCTTACTCTGGTTTCCCAGTCTGTTTCCTAGTGCCGGTTTGAAGTGCCTGCCTTTTTCACTGTAAAACCGAGTTGAAGCTTGTACCTCCCCATATATATGT
The DNA here is from genome assembly GCF_048564905.1 of Vicugna pacos. Classification (NCBI taxonomy): domain Eukaryota; kingdom Metazoa; phylum Chordata; class Mammalia; order Artiodactyla; family Camelidae; genus Vicugna; species Vicugna pacos. Next base: position 11,617 of record NC_133013.1, on the reverse strand, counting down.
ATGGAGTGGAGTTTGCAACTGAAAAGAAACTTTGTGTTCCCTTCAACCTAGGTAAAAGACGGCTTTCACACACACTTATCTCTCAGAACTGAGCATGTGGAGAGACGTTCGTTCATCCAGCACAAAGGGAACGGGTTGCAGGAGAAACCCTTACTCTGGTTTCTCAGGCTGTTTCCTAGTGCCGGTTTGAAGTGCCTGCCATTTTCACTGTAAAACCGAGTTGGAGCTTGTACCTCCCCATATATATGTATGGAGTGGAGTTTGCAACTGAAAAGAAACTTTGTGTTCCCTTCAAGCTAGGTGAAGGACGGCTTTCAAACACACTTATCTCTCAGAACTGAGCATGGGCAGAGACGTTCGTTCATCCAGCACAAAGGGAACGGGTTGCAGGAGAAACCCTTACTCTGGTTTCTCAGTCTGTTTCCTAGTGCCGGTTTGAAGTGCCTGCCATTTTCACTGTAAAACCGAGTTGGAGCTTGTACCTCCCCATATATATGTATGGAGTGGAGTTTGCAACTGAAAAGAAACTTTGTGTTCCCTTCAAGCTAGGTGAAGGACGGCTTTCAAACACACTTATCTCTCAGAACTGAGCATGTGGAGAGACGTTCGTTCAACCAGCACAAAGGGAACGGGTTGCAGGTGAAACCCTTACTCTGGTTTCCCAGTCTGTTTCCTAGTGCCGGTTTGAAGTGCCTGCCTTTTTCACTGTAAAACCGAGTTGAAGCTTGTACCTCCCCATATATATGTATGGAGTGGAGTTTGCAACTGAAAAGAAACTTTGTGTTCCCTTCAAGCTAGGTGAAAGACGGCTTTCACACACACTTATCTCTCAGAACTGAGCATGTGGAGAGACGTTCGTTCATCCAGCACAAAGGGAACGGGTTGCAGGAGAAACCCTTACTCTGGTTTCTCAGGCTGTTTCCTAGTGCCGGTTTGAAGTGCCTGCCATTTTCACTGTAAAACCGAGTTGGAGCTTGTACCTCCCCATATATATGTATGGAGTGGAGTTTGCAACTGAAAAGAAACTTTGTGTTCCCTTCAAGCTAGGTGAAGGACGGCTTTCAAACACACTTATCTCTCAGAACTGAGCATGGGCAGAGACGTTCGTTCATCCAGCACAAAGGGAACGGGTTGCAGGAGAAACCCTTACTCTGGATTCCCAGTCTGTTTCCTAGTGCCGGTTTGAAGTGCCTGCCGTTTTCACTGTAAAACCGAGTTGGAGCTTGTACCTCCCCATATATATGTATGGAGTGGAGTTTGCAACTGAAAAGAAACTTTGTGTTCCCTTCAAGCTAGGTGAAAGACGGCTTTCACACACACTTATCTCTCAGAACTGAGCATGTGGAGAGACGTTCGTTCATCCAGCACAAAGGGAACGGGTTGCAGGAGAAACCCTTACTCTGGTTTCTCAGTCTGTTTTCTAGTGCCGGTTTGAAGTGCCTGCCGTTTTCACTGTAAAACCGAGTTGGAGCTTGTACCTCCCCATATATATGTATGGAGTGGAGTTTGCAACTGAAAAGAAACTTTGTGTTCCCTTCAAGCTAGGTGAAGGACGGCTTTCACACACAATTATCTCTCAGAACTGAGCATGTGGAGAGACGTTCGTTCATCCAGCACAAAGGGAACGGGTTGCAGGAGAAACCCTTACTCTGGTTTCTCAGTCTGTTTCCTAGTGCCGGTTTGAAGTGCCTGCCGTTTTCACTGTAAAACCGAGTTGGAGCTTGTACCTCCCCATATATATGTATGGAGTGGAGTTTGCAACTGAAAAGAAACTTTGTGTTCCCTTCAAGCTAGGTGAAAGACGGCTTTCACACACACTTATCTCTCAGAACTGAGCATGTGGAGAGACGTTCGTTCATCCAGCACAAAGGGAACGGGTTGCAGGAGAAACCCTTACTCTGGTTTCTCAGTCTGTTTCCTAGTGCCGGTTTGAAGTGCCTGCCGTTTTCACTGTAAAACCGAGTTGGAGCTTGTACCTCACCATATATATGTATGGAGTGGAGTTTGCAACTGAAAAGAAACTTTGTGTTCCCTTCAAGCTAGGTGAAGGACGGCTTTCACACACAATTATCTCTTAGAACTGAGCATGTGGAGAGACGTTCGTTCATCCAGCACAAAGGGACCGGGTTGCAGGAGAAACCCTTACTCTGGTTTCTCAGTCTGTTTCCTAGTGCCGGTTTGAAGTGCCTGCCGTTTTCACTGTAAAACCGAGTTGGAGCTTGTACCTCCCCATATATATGTATGGATTGGAGTTTGCAACTGAAAAGAAACTTTGTGTTCCCTTCAACCTAGGTGAAAGACGGCTTTCACACACACTTATCTCTCAGAACTGAGCATGTGGAGAGACGTTCGTTCATCCAGCACAAAGGGAACGGGTTGCAGGAGAAACCCTTACTCTGGTTTCTCAGTCTGTTTCCTAGTGCCGGTTTGAAGTGCCTGCCGTTTTCACTGTAAAACCGAGTTGGAGCTTGTACCTCCCCATATATATGTATGGAGTGGAGTTTGCAACTGAAAAGAAACTTTGTGTTCCCTTCAAGCTAGGTGAAGGACGGCTTTCAAACACACTTATCTCTCAGAACTGAGCATGTGGAGAGACGTTCGTTCATCCAGCACAAAGGGAACGGGTTGCAGGTGAAACCCTTACTCTGGTTTCCCAGTCTGTTTCCTAGTGCCGGTTTGAAGTGCCTGCCTTTTTCACTGTAAAACCGAGTTGAAGCTTGTACCTCCCCATATATATGTATGGAGTGGAGTTTGCAACTGAAAAGAAACTTTGTGTTCCCTTCAAGCTAGGTGAAAGACGGCTTTCACACACACTTATCTCTCAGAACTGAGCATGTGGAGAGACGTTCGTTCATCCAGCACAAAGGGAACGGGTTGCAGGAGAAACCCTTACTCTGGTTTCTCAGTCTGTTTCCTAGTGCCGGTTTGAAGTGCCTGCCGTTTTCACTGTAAAACCGAGTTGGAGCTTGTACCTCCCCATATATATGTATGGAGTGGAGTTTGCAACTGAAAAGAAACTTTGTGTTCCCTTCAAGCTAGGTGAAGGACCGCTTTCAAACACACTTATCTCTCAGAACTGAGCATGGGCAGAGACGTTTGTTCATCCAGCACAAAGGGAACGGGTTGCAGGAGAAACCCTTACTCTGGTTTCCCAGTCTGTTTCCTAGTGCCGGTTTGAAGTGCCTGCCGTTTTCACTGTAAAACCGAGTTGGAGCTTGTACCTCCCCATATATATGTATGGAGTGGAGTTTGCAACTGAAAAGAAACTTTGTGTTCCCTTCAAGCTAGGTGAAAGACGGCTTTCACACACACTTATCTCTCAGAACTGAGCATGTGGAGAGACGTTCGTTCATCCAGCACAAAGGGAACGGGTTGCAGGAGAAACCCTTACTCTGGTTTCTCAGTCTGTTTTCTAGTGCCGGTTTGAAGTGCCTCCCGTTTTCACTGTAAAACCGAGTTGGAGCTTGTACCTCCCCATATATATGTATGGAGTGGAGTTTGCAACTGAAAAGAAACTTTGTGTTCCCTTCAAGCTAGGTGAAGGACGGCTTTCACACACAATTATCTCTCAGAACTGAGCATGTGGAGAGACGTTCGTTCATCCAGCACAAAGGGAACGGGTTGCAGGAGAAACCCTTACTCTGGTTTCTCAGTCTGTTTCCTAGTGCCGGTTTGAAGTGCCTGCCGTTTTCACTGTAAAACCGAGTTGGAGCTTGTACCTCCCCATATATATGTATGGAGTGGAGTTTGCAACTGAAAAGAAACTTTGTGTTCCCTTCAACCTAGGTGAAAGACGGCTTTCACACACACTTATCTCTCAGAACTGAGCATGTGGAGAGACGTTCGTTCATCCAGCACAAAGGGAACGGGTTGCAGGATAAACCCTTACTCTGGTTTCTCAGTCTGTTTCCTAGTGCCGGTTTGAAGTGCCTGCCGTTTTCACTGTAAAACCGAGTTGGAGCTTGTACCTCCCCATATATATGTATGGAGTGGAGTTTGCAACTGAAAAGAAACTTTGTGTTCCCTTTAAGCTAGGTGAAGGACGGCTTTCAACCACACTTATCTCTCAGAACTGAGCATGGGCAGAGACGTTCGTTCATCCAGCACAAAGGGAACGGGTTGCAGGAGAAACCCTTACTCTGGTTTCCCAGTCTGTTTCCTAGTGCCGGTTTGAAGTGCCTGCCGTTTTCACTGTAAAACCGAGTTGGAGCTTGTACCTCCCCATATATATGTATGGAGTGGAGTTTGCAACTGAAAAGAAACTTTGTGTTCCCTTCAAGCTAGGTGAAAGACGGCTTTCACACACACTTATCTCTCAGAACTGAGCATGTGGAGAGACGTTCGTTCATCCAGCACAAAGGGAACGGGTTGCAGGAGAAACCCTTACTCTGGTTTCTCAGTCTGTTTCCTAGTGCCGGTTTGATGTGCCTGCCGTTTTCACTGTAAAACCGAGTTGGAGCTTGTTCCTCCCCATATATATGTATGGAGTGGAGTTTCCAACTGAAAAGAAACTTTGTGTTCCCTTCAAGCTAGGTGAAGGACGGCTTTCAAACACACTTATCTCTCAGAACTGAGCATGTGGAGAGACGTTCGTTCATCCAGCACAAAGGGAACGGGTTGCAGGAGAAACCCTTACTCTGGTTTCTCAGTCTGTTTCCTAGTGCCGGTTTGAAGTGCCTGCCGTTTTCACTGTAAAACCGAGTTGGAGCTTGTACCTCCCCATATATATGTATGGAGTGGAGTTTGCAACTGAAAAGAAACTTTGTGTTCCCTTCAAGCTAGGTGAAGGACGGCTTTCACACACAATTATCTCTCAGAACTGAGCATGTGGAGAGACGTTCGTTCATCCAGCACAAAGGGAACGGGTTGCAGGAGAAACCCTTACTCTGGTTTCTCAGTCTGTTTCCTAGTGCCGGTTTGAAGTGCCTGCCTTTTTCACTGTAAAACCGAGTTGGAGCTTGTACCTCCCCATATATATGTATGGAGTGGAGTTTGCAACTGAAAAGAAACTTTGTGTTCCCTTCAAGCTAGGTGAAGGACGGCTTTCAAACACACTTATCTCTCAGAACTGAGCATGTGGAGAGACGTTCGTTCATCCAGCACAAAGGGAACGGGTTGCAGGTGAAACCCTTACTCTGGTTTCCCAGTCTGTTTCCTAGTGCCGGTTTGAAGTGCCTGCCGTTTTCACTGTAAAACCGAGTTGGAGCTTGTTCCTCCCCATATATATGTATGGAGTGGAGTTTGCAACTGAAAAGAAACTTTGTGTTCCCTTCAAGCTAGGTGAAAGACGGCTTTCACACACACTTATCTCTCAGAACTGAGCATGTGGAGAGACGTTCGTTCATCCAGCACAAAGGGAACGGGTTGCAGGAGAAACCCTTACTCTGGTTTCTCAGTCTGTTTCCTAGTGCCGGTTTGAAGTGCCTGCCGTTTTCACTGTAAAACCGAGTTGGAGCTTGTACCTCCCCATATATATGTATGGAGTGGAGTTTGCAACTGAAAAGAAACTTTGTGTTCCCTTCAAGCTAGGTGAAGGACGGCTTTCAAACACACTTATCTCTCAGAACTGAGCATGGGCAGAGACGTTCGTTCATCCAGCACAAAGGGAACGGGTTGCAGGAGAAACCCTTACTCTGGTTTCCCAGTCTGTTTCCTAGTGCCGGTTTGAAGTGCCTGCCGTTTTCACTGTAAAACCGAGTTGGAGCTTGTACCTCCCCATATATATGTATGGAGTGGAGTTTGCAACTGAAAAGAAACTTTGTGTTCCCTTCAAGCTAGGTGAAGGACGGCTTTCAAACACACTTATCTCTCAGAACTGAGCATGTGGAGAGACGTTCGTTCATCCAGCACAAAGGGAACGGGTTGCAGGAGAATCCCTTACTCTGGTTTCCCAGTCTGTTTCCTAGTGCCGGTTTGAAGTGCCTGCCGTTTTCACTGTGAAACCGAGTTGGAGCTTGTACCTACCCATATATTTGTATGGAGTGGAGTTTGCAAATGAAAAGAAACTTTGTGTTCCCTTCACGTTAGGTGAAGGACGGCTTTCACACACACTTATCTCTCAGAACTGAGCATGTGGAGAGACGTTCGTTCATCCAGCACATAGGGAACGGGTTGCAGGAGAAACCCTTACTCTGGTTTCTCAGTCTGTTTCCTAGTGCCGGTTTGAAGTGCCTGCCGTTTTCACTGTAAAACCGAGTTGGAGCTTGTACCTCCCCATATATATGTATGGAGTGGAGTTTGCAACTGAAAAGAAACTTTGTGTTCCCTTCAAGCTAGGTGAAGGGCGGCTTTCACACACACTTATCTCTCAGAACTGAGCATGTGGAGAGACGTTCGTTCATCCAGCACAAAGGGAACGGGTTGCAGGAGAAACCCTTACTCTGGTTTCTCAGTCTGTTTCCTAGTGCCGGTTTGAAGTGCCTGCCGTTTTCACTGTAAAACCGAGTTGGAGCTTGTACCTCCCCATATATATGTATGGAGTGGAGTTTGCAACTGAAAAGAAACTTTGTGTTCCCTTCAAGCTAGGTGAAGGACGGCTTTCACACACAATTATCTCTCAGAACTGAGCATGTGGAGAGACGTTCGTTCATCCAGCACAAAGGGAACGGGTTGCAGGAGAAACCCTTACTCTGGTTTCTCAGTCTGTTTCCTAGTGCCGGTTTGAAGTGCCTGCCGTTTTCACTGTAAAACCGAGTTGGAGCTTGTACCTCCCCATATATATGTATGGAGTGGAGTTTGCAACTGAAAAGAAACTTTGTGTTCCCTTCAAGCTAGGTGAAGGACGGCTTTCAAACACACTTATCTCTCAGAACTGAGCATGTGGAGAGACGTTCGTTCATCCAGCACAAAGGGAACGGGTTGCAGGAGAAACCCTTACTCTGGTTTCTCAGTCTGTTTCCTAGTGCCGGTTTGAAGTGCCTGCCGTTTTCACTGTAAAACCGAGTTGGAGCTTGTTCCTCCCCATATATATGTATGGAGTGGAGTTTGCAACTGAAAAGAAACTTTGTGTTCCCTTCAAGCTAGGTGAAAGACGGCTTTCACACACACTTATCTCTCAGAACTGAGCATGTGGAGAGACGTTCGTTCATCCAGCACAAAGGGAACGGGTTGCAGGGGAAACCCTTACTCTGGTTTCTCAGTCTGTTTCCTAGTGCCGGTTTGAAGTGCCTGCCGTTTTCACTGTAAAACCGAGTTGGAGCTTGTACCTCCCCATATATATGTATGGAGTGGAGTTTGCAACTGAAAAGAAACTTTGTGTTCCCTTCAAGCTAGGTGAAGGACGGCTTTCAAACACACTTATCTCTCAGAACTGAGCATGTGGAGAGACGTTCGTTCATCCAGCACAAAGGGAACGGGTTGCAGGAGAATCCCTCACTCTGGTTTCCCAGTCTGTTTCCTAGTGCCGGTTTGAAGTGCCTGCCGTTTTCACTGTGAAACCGAGTTGGAGCTTGTACCTACCCATATATTTGTATGGAGTGGAGTTTGCAAATGAAAAGAAACTTTGTGTTCCCTTCACGTTAGGTGAAGGACGGCTTTCACACACACTTATCTCTCAGAACTGAGCATGTGGAGAGACGTTCGTTCATCCAGCACAAAGGGAACGGGTTGCAGGAGAAACCCTTACTCGGGTTTCTCAGTCTGTTTCCTAGTGCCGGTTTGATGTTCCTGCCGTTTTCACTGTAAAACCGAGTTGGAGCTTGTTCCTCCCCATATATATGTATGGATTGGAGTTTGCAACTGAAAAGAAACTTTGTGTTCCATTCAAGCTAGGTGAAAGACGGCTTTCACACACACTTATCTCTCAGAACTGAGCATGTGGAGAGACGTTCGTTCATCCAGCACAAAGGGAACGGGTTGCAGGAGAAACCCTTACTCTGGTTTCTCAGTCTGTTTCCTAGTGCCGGTTTGAAGTGCCTGCCGTTTTCACTGTAAAACCGAGTTGGAGCTTGTACCTCCCCATATATATGTATGGAGTGGAGTTTGCAACTGAAAAGAAACTTTGTGTTCCCTTCAAGCTAGGTGAAGGACGGCTTTCACACACAATTATCTCTCAGAACTGAGCATGTGGAGAGACGTTCGTTCATCCAGCACAAAGGGAACGGGTTGCAGGAGAAACCCTTACTCTGGTTTCTCAGTCTGTTTCCTAGTGCCGGTTTGAAGTGCCTGCCGTTTTCACTGTAAAACCGAGTTGGAGCTTGGACCTCCCCATATATATGTATGGAGTGGAGTTTGCAACTGAAAAGAAACTTTGTGTTCCCTTCAAGCTAGGTGAAGGACGGCTTTCAAACACACTTATCTCTCAGAACTGAGCATGTGGAGAGACGTTCGTTCATCCAGCACAAAGGGAACGGGTTGCAGGTGAAACCCTTACTCTGGTTTCCCAGTCTGTTTCCTAGTGCCGGTTTGAAGTGCCTGCCGTTTTCACTGTAAAACCGAGTTGGAGCTTGTTCCTCCCCATATATATGTATGGAGTGGAGTTTGCAACTGAAAAGAAACTTTGTGTTCCCTTCAAGCTAGGTGAAAGACGGCTTTCACACACACTTATCTCTCAGAACTGAGCAAGTGGAGAGACGTTCGTTCATCCAGCACAAAGGGAACGGGTTGCAGGAGAAACCCTTACTCTGGTTTCTCAGTCTGTTTCCTAGTGCCGGTTTGAAGTGCCTGCCGTTTTCACTGTAAAACCGAGTTGGAGCTTGTACCTCCCCATATATATGTATGGAGTGGAGTTTGCAACTGAAAAGAAACTTTGTGTTCCCTTCAAGCTAGGTGAAGGACGGCTTTCAAACACACTTATCTCTCAGAACTGAGCATGTGGAGAGACGTTCGTTCATCCAGCACAAAGGGAACGGGTTGCAGGAGAATCCCTTACTCTGGTTTCCCAGTCTGTTTCCTAGTGCCGGTTTGAAGTGCCTGCCGTTTTCACTGTGAAACCGAGTTGGAGCTTGTACCTACCCATATATTTGTATGGAGTGGAGTTTGCAAATGAAAAGAAACTTTGTGTTCCCTTCACGTTAGGTGAAGGACGGCTTTCACACACACTTATCTCTCAGAACTGAGCATGTGGAGAGACGTTCGTTCATCCAGCACAAAGGGAACGGGTTGCAGGAGAAACCCTTACTCGGGTTTCTCAGTCTGTTTCCTAGTGCCGGTTTGATGTTCCTGCCGTTTTCACTGTAAAACCGAGTTGGAGCTTGTTCCTCCCCATATATATGTATGGATTGGAGTTTGCAACTGAAAAGAAACTTTGTGTTCCATTCAAGCTAGGTGAAAGACGGCTTTCACACACACTTATCTCTCAGAACTGAGCATGTGGAGAGACGTTCGTTCATCCAGCACAAAGGGAACGGGTTGCAGGAGAAACCCTTACTCTGGTTTCTCAGTCTGTTTCCTAGTGCCGGTTTGAAGTGCCTGCCGTTTTCACTGTAAAACCGAGTTGGAGCTTGTACCTCCCCATATATATGTATGGAGTGGAGTTTGCAACTGAAAAGAAACTTTGTGTTCCCTTCAAGCTAGGTGAAGGACGGCTTTCACACACAATTATCTCTCAGAACTGAGCATGTGGAGAGACGTTCGTTCATCCAGCACAAAGGGAACGGGTTGCAGGAGAAACCCTTACTCTGGTTTCTCAGTCTGTTTCCTAGTGCCGGTTTGAAGTGCCTGCCGTTTTCACTGTAAAACCGAGTTGGAGCTTGGACCTCCCCATATATATGTATGGAGTGGAGTTTGCAACTGAAAAGAAACTTTGTGTTCCCTTCAAGCTAGGTGAAGGACGGCTTTCAAACACACTTATCTCTCAGAACTGAGCATGTGGAGAGACGTTCGTTCATCCAGCACAAAGGGAACGGGTTGCAGGTGAAACCCTTACTCTGGTTTCCCAGTCTGTTTCCTAGTGCCGGTTTGAAGTGCCTGCCGTTTTCACTGTAAAACCGAGTTGGAGCTTGTTCCTCCCCATATATATGTATGGAGTGGAGTTTGCAACTGAAAAGAAACTTTGTGTTCCCTTCAAGCTAGGTGAAAGACGGCTTTCACACACACTTATCTCTCAGAACTGAGCAAGTGGAGAGACGTTCGTTCATCCAGCACAAAGGGAACGGGTTGCAGGAGAAACCCTTACTCTGGTTTCTCAGTCTGTTTCCTAGTGCCGGTTTGAAGTGCCTGCCGTTTTCACTGTAAAACCGAGTTGGAGCTTGTACCTCCCCATATATATGTATGGAGTGGAGTTTGCAACTGAAAAGAAACTTTGTGTTCCCTTCAAGCTAGGTGAAGGACGGCTTTCACACACACTTATCTCTCAGAACTGAGCATGTGGAGAGACGTTCGTTCATCCAGCACAAAGGGAACGGGTTGCAGGAGAAACCCTTACTCTGGTTTCTCAGTCTGTTTCCTAGTGCCGGTTCGAAGTGCCTGCCGTTTTCACTGTAAAACCGAGTTGGAGCTTGTACCTCCCCATATATACGTATGCAGTGGAGTTGGCAACTGAAAAGAAACTTTGTGTTCCCTTCAAGCTAGGTGAAGGACGGCTTTCACACACACTTATCTCTCAGAACTGAGCATGTGGAGAGACGTTCGTTCATCCAGCACAAAGGGAACGGGTTGCAGGAGAAACCCTTACTCTGGTTTCTCAGTCTGTTTCCTAGTGCCGGTTTGATGTGCCTGCCGTTTTCAGTGTAAAACCGAGTTGGAGCTTGTACCTCCCCATATATATGTATGGAGTGGAGTTTGCAACTGAAAAGAAACTTTGTGTTCCCTTCAAGCTAGGTGAAGGGCGGCTTTCACATACACTTATCTCTCAGAACTGAGCATGTGGAGAGACGTTCGTTCATCCAGCACAAAAGGAACGGGTTGCAGGAGAAACCCTTACTCTGGTTTCTCAGTCTGTTTCCTAGTGCCGGTTTGATGTGCCTGCCGTTTTCACTGTAAAACCGAGTTGGAGCTTGTTCCTCCCCATATATATGTATGGAGTGGAGTTTGCAACTGAAAAGAAACTTTGTGTTCCCTTCAAGCTAGGTGAAGGACGGCTTTCAAACACACTTATCTCTCAGAACTGAGCATGTGGAGAGACGTTCGTTCATCCAGCACAAAGGGAACGGGTTGCAGGAGAAACCCTTACTCTGGTTTCTCAGTCTGTTTCCTAGTGCCGGTTTGAAGTGCCTGCCGTTTTCACTGTAAAACCGAGTTGGAGCTTGTACCTCCCCATATATATGTATGGAGTGGAGTTTGCAACTGAAAAGAAACTTTGTGTTCCCTTCAAGCTAGGTGAAGGACCGCTTTCAAACACACTTATCTCTCAGAACTGAGCATGGGCAGAGACGTTTGTTCATCCAGCACAAAGAGAACGGGTTGCAGGAGAAACCCTTACTCTGGTTTCCCAGTCTGTTTCCTAGTGCCGGTTTGAAGTGCCTGCCGTTTTCACTGTAAAACCGAGTTGGAGCTTGTACCTCCCCATATATATGTATGGAGTGGAGTTTGCAACTGAAAAGAAACTTTGTGTTCCCTTCAAGCTAGGTGAAAGACGGCTTTCACACACACTTATCTCTCAGAACTGAGCATGTGGAGAGACGTTCGTTCATCCAGCACAAAGGGAACGGGTTGCAGGAGAAACCCTTACTCTGGTTTC